>NC_061510.1:284387103-284676646 GCF_022539505.1 Lolium rigidum
CTGCCATCCGGGCCCTACATCCCTCGGCGGTGCGGATTTGCGTTGACTCGGCCGGCGAACCCGAGATTTCGAGATGCACCACGTCCCGGGCCACCATACGCGACGTTTTGGCCGCTTTCGTCGGGCTAGGTGGCCTCAAAAACGAGAAAAAAAAAGTTTTGACATGCACCACGGAGGGACCAAAATCGTCGGCCATGGTACACCAGCAACCACGGCGCGACTTCAACTTCGTCGGCCATGGCAACTTTTCTTGTAGTGATACTTAATGCAATTATCTGTTGTTTACAACTTAATACCGAAAGGGGTTCGGATGATAACCTGAAGGTGGATTATTTAGGCATAGATGCATGCCGGATAGCGGTCTATGTACTTTGTCGTAATGCCCTGATTAAATCACATAGTAATCATCGTTGATATGTATTGAATCTTTATTTGTCAATTGCCCGCCTGTAATTTGTTCACCCAGCATGTTAGTTATCTTATTGGAGAGACACCTCTAGTGAACTCGTGGACCCCGGTCCATTCTTTTACATCCGAATACATTCTATCGCAATCTTTGTTTTATCGTTCTTTGCAAACAAACACCATCTTCCACTCGATACGTTTAATCCTTTGTTTTCAGCAAGCCGGTGAGATTGACAACCTCACTGTTACGTTGGGGCAAAGTACTTTGATTGTGTTGTGCAGGTTCCACGTTGGCGCCGGTTTCACTGGTGTTGCGCCGCACTACACTCCTCCACCAACGACCTTCACGTGCTTCTTGGCTCCTACTGGTTCGATAAGCTTGGTTTCATACTGAGGGAAACTTGCTTCTATACGCATCATACCTTCCACTTGGGGTTCCCAACGGACGTGTGCATCTACGCGTATCAAGCTAAATTTCTGGCGCCGTTGCCGGCGAGATCAAGACACGCTGCAAGGGGAGTCTCCACTTCCAATCTCTTTACTTTGTTTTTGTCTTGCTTTACTTTATTTTATTTATTATCTTGTTTGCTTCATATTAAAAACACAAAAAAATTTGTTACTTTACTTATTGTCTTGTTTACTTGTTCTATATCAAAACACAAAAAAATTAGTTACTTCTCTTTACTTTATTTGCCTAGTTTACTTTATTGCTGTTATAATGGGTACTCCTGAAAATACTAAGTTGTGTGATTTCACTAGCACAAATAATAATGATTTTATATGTACTCCTATTGCTCCACCTGCTACTACAGCAGAATTCTATGAAATTAAACCTGCTTTACTCGAATCTTGTTATGAGAGAGCAATTTTCTGGTGTTAGTACTCGCTGATGTCTGCTGCCCATCTTAATAATTTTGTTGAACTTTGTGAAATGCAAAAGTATAAGGATATACATGGTGATATTATAAAACTGAAATTGTTTCCTTTCTCATTAAGAGGAAGAGCTAAAGATTGGTTGCTTTCTTTGCCTAAAAATAGTATTGATTCATGGACTAAGTGTAAAGATGCTTTTATTAGTAAATATTATCCTCCTGCTAAGATTATATCTTTGAGAAGTAGCATAATGAATTTTAAACAATTTGATAATGAACATGTTGCTCAAGCATGGGAGAGAATGAAATCTTTGGTAAAGAATTGCCCAACCCATGGACTGACTACTTGGATGATTATCCAAACCTTTTATGCAGGATTGAATTTTTCCTCGAGGAACCTATTGGATTCAGCTACTGGAGGTACTTTTATGTCCATCACCCTGGGCGCCGCAACTAAATTACTTGATGATATGATGATCAATTACTCTGAATGGCACACCGAAAGAACTCCTCAAGGTAAGAAGGTAAATTCTATTGAAGAAACCTCTTCTTTGGGTGATAAGATTGATGCTATTATGTCTATGCTTGCAAATGGTAGATCTCATATTGATCCTAATAATGTTCCTTTAGCTTCATTAGTTGCTCAAGAAGAAAATGTTGATGTAAATTTCATTAAGAACAATAATTTCAACAACAATGCTTATAGGAATAATTATGGTAACAACTATAGGCCATATCCTTCTAATAATGGTAATGGTTATGGCAATTCTTATGGTAATTCTTACAACAATAATAAGAGTGTACCCTCTGGTCTTGAAGTGATGCTTAAAGAATTTATTAGTACACAAACTGCTTTCAATAAAACTGTTGAAGAAAAGCTTGGTAAAATCGATGTTCTTGCTTCTAAGGTTGATAGTCTTGCTCTTGATGTTGATCTTTTAAAATTGAAAGTTATTCCTGAGGAAGTTAAAGAGGCTAGGTTTGCTAAAACAAATGCATCCAAGTTCGAATTAATGATAATATTAGATTGTTGGCTGAATTGCATGCTAGGTGGGATAGAGAAGAAAAAGAAAAACTTGCTAAAGAAAATAATGTAGCTAAAGTATGGACTATTACCACCACTAGTAATGTTGATTCTTCACATGTTGCTGCACCTCCTACTATCAATGGTAAAATAATTGGTGTTGGCAATGTTTCTACTCCTAGTGCAAAGCGTACAAAATTGCCTCGAAACTCACTGAAACTCGCTGTTTGTGATAAAACTCGCTGAAATTTTTCAAAATATTGGTGACAATGATTCCATTGCTGTAGAACATAATGGTTTAGATTTTGATGATTGTCATATTACTGAAGTTATAAAGTTCTTACAAAAACTGGCTAGAAGTCCCAATGCTAGTGCTATAAATTTAGCCTTTACAAAACATATTACAAATGCTCTCATTAAAGCTAGGGAAGAGAAATTAAGACTTGAAGCTTCTATTCCTAGGAAGATAGAAGATGGTTGGGAGCCCATCATTAAAATGAAATTCAATGACTTTGAATGTAATGCTTTATGTGATCTTGGTGCAAGTATTTCTGTTATGCCTAAAAAGATTTATGATATGCTTGACTTGCCACCATTGAAGAATTGTTATTTGGATGTTAATCTTGCCGATAATATTAAAAAGAAACCTTTGGGGAGGATTGATAATGTTCGTATTACGGTTAACAATAATCTTGTCCCCGTTGATTTTGTTGTCTTGGATACCGAATGCAATGCATCTTGTCCTATTGTGTTGGGAAGACCTTTTCTTCGAACCGTTGGTGCTGTTATTGATATGAGGGAAGGTAATATTAAATATCAATTTCCTCTCAAGAAAGGTATGGAACACTTCCCTAGAAATAAAATGAAGTTTCCTTTTGATTCTATTATTAGAACAAGTTATGATGTTGATGCTTCTTCTCTTGATGTTACTTGATTTGCACTTTCTGCGCCTAGCTGAAAGGCGTTAAAGAAAAGCACTTCTTGGGAGATAACCCATGTTTCATTTTATTTACTGTATTGTTGAGTCTTGGAAGTTGTTTACTACTGTAGCAACCTCTCCTTATCATGTTTTTGTGCCAAGTAAAGTTTCTATGTTAAAGTTGATGATGGATTTGGATCGCTGCGCAGAAACAAGCATTGCTGTCTGTCACGAATTCTCGCAGAAGTCTCTGTAAAAAAATCGAAAAAATCTGCAAATTTACGAGCGTGATCCTCATATATGTACGCAACTTTCATTAGTTTTGAGTTTTTCAATTTGAGCAAGTTAAGTGCCCCTGCCAGATTCGGACTGTTCTGTTTTTGACAGATTGTCTTTTATTTCGTATTGCCGCTTTTGCTATGTTGAATGAGTTTCTTTGTTCCATTAACTTTCAGAAGCTTTGTGCAATGTCCAGAAGTGTTAAGAATGATTGTGTCACCTCTGAATGTGTGAATTTTGATTATGCATTAACCCTCTAATGAGTTTGCTTGAAGTTTGTGTGAAGGAAGTTTTCAAGGGTCAAAAGAAGAGGATGATATACTATGATCAAGAAGAGTGAAAGGTCTAAGCTTGGGGATGCCCCGGTGGTTCATCCCTGCATATTTTAAGAAGACTCAAGCATCTAAGCTTGGGGATGCCCAAGGCATCCCCTTCTTCATCGACAACATTATCAGGTCACTTCTAGTGAAACTATATTTTTATTCCATCACATCCTATGTTCTTTACTTGGAGCGTCGGTTTGTTTTTATTTTTGTTTTGGTTTGAATAAAGTTGGATCCCACCATTCTTATATTGGAGATATTACGCTCCTCTTTTTCATATGGAACACTTGTGTTCTTAATTGTGCTTTAATGTTCATGGCGAAGGCTGATTGCTTCGTTAAATTGCTATTTGGTTGGAATCGGAAAATGCTGCATATGGTTTGGTAAATTTGGCAATTGTTAGAGCTCTCATAGATCATGTTTAAGCTCTTGCATCATGTAGTTTAATCTATTAATGAAGAACTACCGTAGAGCTTGTTTAATTTGGTTTGCATGATTGGTCTCTCTAAGTCTAGATATTTTCGGGTAAAGTGTTTGAACAACAAGGAAGACAATGTAGAGCCTTATAATGCTTGCAATATGTTCTTGTGTGAGTTTTGCTGTACCTGTTCATACTTGTGTTTGCTTCAAACAACCTTGCTAGCCCAAACCTTGTACCGAGAGGAAATGTTTCTCGTGCATCCAAACACCTTGAGCCAAAACCCATGCCATTTGTGTCCACCATATCTACCTACTATGTGGTATTTTTCTGCCATTCCAAAGTAAATTACTTGAGTAATACCTTTAAAATTTCATTCCTTTACCTCTACAATATATAGCTCATGAGACAAATAGCTTAAAAACTATTGTGGTGATGAATATGTAGTTATGTGTCTTAATTCTTATAAGTTGCTTGTTGATCGGTAACCATGTTTCTGGGGACGCCATCAACTTTATCTTTGTTGGATATCATGTGAGATGCTATGCATGTTCGCCTTCTCCGAAGTAAGTGCGATTTCATGATCAAATGGTTTGAGTATGCATATGTTAGAGAAGAACATTGGGCCGCTAACTAAAGCCATGTATCATGGTGGAAGTTTCAGTTTGGACATACAACCTCAATCTCTTACGAGAATATTAACTGTTGTTGAATGCTTAAGCATTAAAAGAGGAGTCCATTATCTGTTGTCTATGTTGTCCCGGTATGGATGTCTAAGTTGAGAATAATCAAAAGCGAGAAATCCAATGCGTGCTTTCTCCTTAGACACTTGTACAGGCGGCATAGAGGTACCCCTTTGTGACACTTGGTTGAAACATATGTTATGCAATGATAATCCGTGTCTTCCGAGCTAAGTAGGACAAGGTGCGAGCACTATTAGTACTCTATGCATGAGACATGCAACTTGTAGGAATTATTATGCATAGCACATATAAATTATTACTACCGTTGACAAAATTGCTTCTATGTTTTAAAACAAAAGCTCTAGCACAAAAATAGTAATCCATGCTTCCCTCTGCGAAGGGCCAATCTTTTACTTTATGTTGAGTCAGTTTACCCATTTCTTTCTATCTTAGAAGCAAACACTTGTGTTAACTGTGTTCATTGATTCTTACATGTTTACTTATTGCACTCGTTATATTACTCTATGTTGACAAATATCCATGAGATATACATGTTACAAGTTGAAAGCAATTGCTGAAACTTAATCATCCTTTGTGTTGCTTCAATGCATTCTACTTAGAATTTATTGCTTATGAGTTAGCTCTTATGCAAGTCTTATTGCTACTTGTTTGAAAGTACTATTCATGACAAGTTTTGCTATATGATTCATTTGTTTAGTCATTATCTTTGTTAGCAATCTTTTTTTCAGATCACTCCATTCATCTCATATGCTTTACAATAATGTTGATCAAGATTATGTTGGTAGCATGTCACTTCAGAAATTATTTGTGTTATCGTTTACCTACTCGAGGACGAGTAGGAACTAAGCTTGGGGATGCTTGATATGTCTCAAACGTATCTATAATTTCTTATGTTCCATGCTACTTTTATTACAATACTTGAATGTTTTATACATACTTTACAACATTATTATACATTTTCCGGCACTAACCTATTAACAAGATGCCGAAGCGCCGGTTCTTGTTTTCTCGCTGTTTTTGGTTTCGAAATCCTAGTAAGGAAATATTCTCGGAATTGGACGATATCAACGCCCAGGGTCCTATTTTTGCACGAAGCTTCCAGAAGACCGAAAGGGAGACGAAGTGGGGCCACGAGGGGGCCACACAACAGGGCGGCGCGGCCCAAGCCCTGGCCGCGCCGGCCTGGTGTGTGGGGCCCTCGTGCCGCCACTTGACCTACCCTTCCGCCTACATATAGCCTTCGTCACGAAACCCCCTGTACCGGGAGCCACGATACGGAAAACCTTCCAGAGACGCCGCCGTCGCGAATCCCATCTCGGGGGATTTAGGAGATCACCTCCGGCACCCTGCCGGAGAGGGGAATCATCACCGGAGGGGCTCTACATCATCATGCCCGCCTCCGGATTGATGCGTGAGTAGTTCATCCTTGGACTATGGGTCCATAGCAGTAGTTAGATGGTTGTCTTCTCCGCTTGTGCTATCATTGTTTAGATCTTGTGAGCTGCCTAACATGATCAAGATCATCTATTTGTAATACTACATGTTGTGTTTGGCGGGATCCGATGAATATAGAATATTATGTTAAGTTGATTATCAATCTATCATATATGTGTTGTTTATGTTCTTGCATGCTCTCCGTTGCTAGTAGAGGCTCTGGCCAAGTTGATACTTGTAACTCCAAGAGGGAGTATTTATGCTCGATAGTGGGTTCATGCCTCCATTGAATCGCATGGGACAGAGTGATCGACGTAAAGTGGATTATTTAGAGCATAGATGCATGCTTCTGGATAGCGGTCTATGTACTTTGTCGTAATGCCCTGATTAAATCACATAGTAATCATCGTTGATATGTATTGAATCTTTATTTGTCAATTGCCCGCTCGTAATTTGTTCACCCAGCATGTTAGTTATCTTATTGGAGAGACACCTCTAGTGAACTGTGGACCCCGGTCCATTCTTTTACATCTGAATACATTCTACTGCAATCTCTGTTTTACTGTTTTTTGCAAACAAACACCATCTTCCACTCGATACATTTAATCCTTTGTTTTCAGCAAGCCGGTGAGATTGACAACCTCACTGTTACGTTGGGGCAAAGTACTTTGATTGTGTTGTGCAGGTTCCACGTTGGCGCCGGTTTCACCGGGTGTTGCGCCGCACTACACTCCTCCACCAACAACCTTCACATGCTTCTTGGCTCCTACTGGTTCGATAACCTTGGTTTCATACTGAGGGAAACTTGCTTCTATACGCATCATACCTTCCACTTGGGGTTCCCAACGGACGTGTGCATCTACGCGTATCAGTAACCTCTTAGGTATAGGGCCTTCAAATGTTTGTAGCTCCTCTCCCGTGGTTTTTCAAAGATAACCGGCCGTGGGCCGCAGTCAAACTGAGCTACTGGCACTTCTTCGGTTCTTGGAGCACGAAGCTCCGACGGCAGTATGAACACCATGTTTGTGCCAGCCGATGCCTTCGCATCGGCTTTCGTTTGTTTGGGGCGCCACTCTTTCTTCTGTGGACGCATCTCCGTCTCCAACGTTTGCTGAATTTTCACGGCCGGATCGGGCCGAGCTTTCCTCAACGTGTACAGGTACTGCGCCTCGGCTTCCTCCAAGTTACGCAGCCGCTGAACCCTACGCTTTTGGGAGTGACTGAGTCCATCAGGGCACCACCTTGGCCGGTGGTATCTATCTTCTTCTTCATCTTCTGACTCCTCGAGATCTTCCCCTCGAGATGACTCAGCTCGCCTGTTATGAGATGGGAGAGGTCCTAGACGCTTGAACACTGAAACGTCTCCCGTGTCCTTCTTCTGCTGTCTACATTCCGGGTAGTTGTCGACTGTGGGCAATCGGCTAATTCCCGAATCCCAGCAGTGCTTAAAGAAAGGACAATCCCAGTGTCTGTCCAGGTCTTCCTGCTCTCTTGACTTCCCCTTAACGCGGCGCTCATAACCTTCGTCGTCTCTATCATATCGACGATATTTTCTGTTGTCTGCATCAGACCGACGATATCGTTCGTCATCTATATCGTACCGCCAACGTCGGTCATACTGATGCTCATATTTGTTAAGGAGGTGCGCAGAGAGTGGTCGTTGATACCGCACGCTCCTCACTTGCTCCTCGGTGATGTACCTCCTATCATCATATCGGGGCCGGTCGCGTGGGCCGACCTCCTCCTTTTCTTTGCCACGGGAGTGACCGACTTCTTCTTTGTCGTTGCCATGGTGGTGGACATGCCCTGCCATGTTAACCTCGAACGAGAAACCTGGCTGCTGCCTCGTGGAGTAATCGAGTTCCACCATGTTGACGCCAGGGAATGGATGCGTGTCCACTTTCATGGCAAATTGACCGAGGATCAAACGGCCTTGTTCTATCGCCGACTGGATCTGCCGACGCAACTCTTTGCAGTCATTGGTGACATGGGTGAACGAGTGATGCCACTTGCAGTATGGTCTCCCATTCATCTCTTGCGCCGTAGGGATTTTATGGCCTTCGGGTAACTTCAGCTGTTTCTCCTTAAGCAATAAATCGAATATCTGCTCAGCTTTGCTTATATCGAAGTCGAACCCTTTTGCAGGCCCTTGTGGCTTCACCCATTTGCAGGACACAGGGACTGCCCCCGAGCCCATTCAGCTACGGCTACTTCCTGATCTTCAGAGTCTTCGACGTCTTCTGTCTCGACCAGGCCGATCGGGCGTTTGAACTTATCTTGGTACAATTCTGGGTGGCGCTGTTCATACAATGTCAATTTCTGGACCAAGTGCGCCAGTGAATTGTAGTCCACCTGGAAAGTCAGATCCTGGAATGGCGCTGCGAGGCCTACCACTGCCAGATCGACTGCCTCTTTCTCAGTTAAACGAGCCGAATAGCATCGGTTCTTGACGGTCCTGAATCGCTGAATGTATTCCGACACCATTTCTCCCCGCTTCTGCCGCACCTGCGCCAGCTCTGCAATGCTAGCCTCGGTAGCCTCTGAGTGATATTGCACGTGAAACTGCTCTTCCAGTTGCTTCCACGTCCGGACTGAATCTGGTGGCAACGAGATGTACCACCCAAAAGCTAGTCCTGTCAGAGATTGCGTGAAAAATCTCACGCGTAACGGGTCTGATGCTGAAATCATGCCCAACTGTGCCAAATATCGGCTCACATGCTCAATTGAGCTGGACCCTTCTAATCCACTGAACTTTGAGAACTCAGGGAGCCGATATTTGCGTGGCAGTGGAATCAAATCATATTCGTTTGGATACGGCTTGGAATAGCCGATTGTTCTCCTCTTTGGCAGGATGCCGAACTGATCTCTCAAGATTGTACTGATTTGTTCCATTGTATGAGCTGCAGGGGCTGAGCTCTCATGACTCGTTCCGGTGGCATATTTAGCTAGCCACGCCTGTTTATCGGCATCCGCTCCAGAAGTTCCTCCTCCAGGAATCCCTCCTGCTGCAATCTGGTTTGTGCGCGCGAAGTTGTTGCAGTCCGGCACGTATGTGCATACATATCCATGTGGGATTTCTTTAGTCGGTTCATACAGGAATTGGCAATCTCCAGGATCGCCTCCCACCTTATAGACGACGTATGCCGGTGAACCCTGTGGCTCTGGAGCGGCAAGCGCGAATGGCAGCTGCGGTCTGGTCTGGAATGGTATTTCTCCCTGGTGAGTCCCTAGGGTAGGCCCTGACGGAGAGTACGGATGCTTCATGATTTCCTGAACCACGCGAACCGCAATGCACTCAAAAGAGTTCACCAGGCTCTCAGAATGACGGTGTATAGAATGAGCCACCATGTAATTGACTTCCTGGCGCAGAGCTCTGGTGCGTTCTTCTGAAGGGAGAGACGGGTCTACCCCATCGAGGACGCCTTCAGGTGAGAATCCCTTCCACCTGATGCCATGTGAACGGGTCCTCTCAAAAGAGCCGATGAGATCGGCTTCGATAAGAGCTTTAACCTCATTATACTTCTTCTTGTGATCCTCAGTGAGCTCTTCGTATGTGACTGGTGCGTCCACCATCTCAGTTGCAGATGTTGACGCAGTTGTTGTAGAGTGTCCCACCGGGCTTGCCAGAATGTGTTGCCTGCCAAAACCCGCCGGCGAGCAGCGACGGGCAACACGGAGAGCCGGGAGGCTCCCAGGACTGCTGGTGGGCCCTGGTCCCTCGGGCGACGGCCCGCAATGCTCCGGCACACGTCCTGGTGATTGCAAGGGCGTGCCACCTGACCTATACCTGGTCAGGAAGGTGTTGGATTGCTTCAATTAGCTTCCTGCATGGTAGACACGTAAACATTAAATGAGCCTCGATCGGCTCTCAGGTTACCCTGTGAATCGGCTCAAAGAGCCGATTAACCCATGGTTCACAATGGATTTACAATAACATGGGTGTCCTGCTTTATCAATACCGAGCTAAATCGATCTACGACAGTTCAGAGTTTTCACCGCATAACCGGAACATCCTACACGTAGTTGAGCCTGGCAGATACGAAAGATAACAGAAAACTAAACCAAAAAGAGGCCTAAAAACCAACACGGAGTCGATTCCCGGAACATCCCTTCTTGGATCGGCAAACCGTATCTTAAGCACTACTGGATCGTTCAACCCGTTTGCAAGGCCTAACCATACGGATATCAAACTAATCCTTGAAGAACAAGGAACAACTATAACAGATCGAATCTACTAAATAACGATGAAGCAGGGCGCTGCCCTTACACCTAAAATAGATGTAAAGGCAGCTAGATATTCAGGGGCAGCACAACTAAGCAAGCATATCAGAGAAGCATCGATGCAAGCCCCAAAACATCTATGATAAATAGTATTGCTCGCCATCAACAAGGCTTCAGTACGAGCAATACAAAACAACGAATAAACAGATATTGCCTAGATCGCAAGATGCGATCTAGGCAGCATGACGCTTACCCGGAAGAAACCCTCGAAACAAGGGGTGGCGATGCGCCTGGTTTTTGTTTGTTGTGAACGTGATCGTCCTCCTTTCTCAATAACCCTAGATACATATTTATAGTCCGTGGACTTTCTATCTTTGGAATAAACCTAACTGTGTACGAACCAAACTCTATCTCTTAATTCTAAAGTAACATGCGATCTACCATAATGTACAAATACACGGGCAATCTAGCCCAAAATCACGCACGAGGCCGATTCAGAAACACATTACGTATATATCCTTCAAGCCCATCTCCATCGCGGCCCATCTTCTGATTTGGCCAAAATCTGGTGATAACAACCTTCCTCTTGGGGTTCCAAACGGACATGTGCTTTACCGTCAAAGGAAGTTGTTGCCTCCACGCAACAGCAGTTACCAACTGGAATTGCCCCCTGAATTATCTGAATTCCATGACGTCTTCCACATCTCTCAACTTCGAAAGTGTCTCCAAGTGCCGGACAAGCCAGAAGTCTTCAAGGACATTGACTACCGTGCTATAGATCTTAATCATAACTTAACCTACCAAGAGAACCCCATTCGCATCTTAGAGGAAGCCATAAGAGTAACCCGCGGAGGAAGATTAAGTTCTTCAAAGTCCAATGGAGTAACCACTCGGAAGAGGAAGCCACCTGGGAGCGAGAGGATTATCTCAGGGAGGAGTTCCCCTACCTGTTCAAGTTCTTAGCCTCGAAATCTCGGGATGAGATTCTTTTAAGGGGGGAAGGTCTGTAACACCCCATTTTTCAAAACCTGCATATTTTTAAATAATTTGAAAATTTGATCCACCAAAAACTTTTATTTAATAATTGTGATTGAGTGTAGGTTAGATTCTTGCCTAGCTTAACTCAACATTTCTCTTGGTGTGCTTATTTATGTGACAACACCATCCATTAAATCATGCACTTCTCTTTCAATTTTTAGGGTTTGATCTACCTATACTAATTAACACCACCTCTTATACACATTGTCTCCTAAAACCCTAACCCTAATGTTGTGAGCATCACCTTTGGAGAAGAGGTAACACTCTCCCCTCTTTGCACCACCACCCCTAACTCACCTAGGGTTACACCTTATTTTCTTGTATGGTCAGCAAGTGGAGGCGGTGTCATAAGATTTTTGTTTGATGATGCTAGTCATGTACTTGGCCTCGAGCTCTGGGGTGAAGATCCTACGTCTAGCCTTAGTTGAGTGTATTGGCAACGCTGGTGTTTCGCATTCTTAACTTCTTGAAGACATTGTTTGGAGTTTGCTTGTACCTGATCTTCGGGGTAAAAAACCCACATCAAGAACACCGTTCCCTTTTGTGAATCATTGCTTTTGGATAAGTATTCTCGAAGTTCTTTATGTTTTCAAGAAACGATTGCTGTTGTTGCGAGGGCGGATGCTATAAAAGCAAGATACAAAGGAAATAGGTCACCTAGAAAACTCCCAAAAAAAAAGCAGATAACCATGGCTATTTTCACAGCTAAGATGGGGCCCAGCATCGTGACGGTATGAAGCAGCCTAAATTGGGATGCCATAAATACCTTGGAGGTGTTAGTTCGTCAACAACAACTACACGCACGGGCTAGATATTTTTTAAATGCCACGTGAATAGTATAAATAGGGAATGTAAGAGTTGCTATTAAAAATCTGCCTTGTTTTTCACTTGTTTTCCATAAACAGAGAATACAATCATTTGTATTTAACAATTCATGATTAGATTAGTTTTTGAATATATTTTTATGTGTGTTAGGATTAACATCTTTTCAAATGGCGTTGAATTGATTAATTAGAATATGTTGCATGTTTACTTTCCAAAATGTTGATATAAATTTGAGCTCAATAATATGGTACTCCATCGTTTGTATATAAGTATGTTTTTGTGCATGGACACGCTTTTCGGTATGCAGCTTCTACTACATGCACACGCTACTTTTCATGGCACGTGAAATTCATAGGTCCATATATGAGACATAAATTATTTTTATATTTTGAAAAGCAGCGTTGCATTACTAAAAAAAATCAGTAAAAGATTTTTTCCAATTATATGAGTTTTATTCACGATGATATTTTAATATATACACAATGTTCTGCCAAATATATTTTAGTTGATTATAAGGAGCACCACAACTACGTTTAAATACATTTCCCATTTTCTACATGTACATGTATGGAGGAAAAGTTTCCGCACAATACGTAAATAGATAGATTATGCTTATTTATGAAGTATTTTCCTTTTTCATGGATCTAGTGATCAAAAGATTGATTGATGCAACTAAGAATGCCTCGCAAGGTTTCAAAAATAGTGTAATATAAGTTTATCATTCGGGGGACAACATACATACACTCGTTAATCAAACTTTAGGAGTATTTTTTTTTCATAATATTATACTAATATTTTTTCACATTGGTCTAACTTTCAAACATAATACCAAGGCGAAGATCACAACTTGTCAACATGGACTACAATACGGTACATTCTCAAACACACACAATGGACACTATAAAGATAAAGTCATACATTTGCAAGTACGAAAATGCAATTCTATCATACCAAATTCCATGCTGCACCAGGTTTCTACCTTGATTGAATCCACTGCCCGGCGTCGGGGATGCGACCAACAGGATTTAAACTATAGGTACGTATCTTCGATTTTTAAATAAGTATATATGGAATAAAGAGAAAACTGACATCTAACAGGGTCGTTGTATAGCAGAGGAACAAACACGCTGAGAATATTCGATGCCAGCTGAAGACCTTATCTTCTGTAAGTCTCAAAACCACTTCTATATGGAGAAGACTTAGAATTTGAGCAGTTTACAAGAAATTGTTTTTAATAGTTCAAGACATAAAAAATAAGTACCACTGATACTAGGGTATTTTGATCTGAATTTGCATGCAGTTAAGTGTTGACATCCAAGTTGGTGAGAGTGGGCAAGAACCTGAGAATCACCGTGCGCGACATCTTCATCCAGGTGGGCGCCATGATTGTCTAGGATGGCAATAGCTCAATCGGCAACCTCAACATCATGCTGGGCAGCCTGCACAGCGGCTTCGCCAATCTTTGTGACGTCAACGAGAGCCGCAGCCACATCCGCATCAGGACCGTGGTCCTCCGTCTCTGAATCGCGGTTGGAGTAGAGCTAACGGCGGAAGTCGTTGTGCAACGGAGGGACGAAGCTGGCCGAGATCAGGAATAGCGGAGGCCGCAAAAGCAGGAGGTCAAGTTCCTGGTGCGGAGCCGCCGCTACATCTCGACGCCGGGGAACAGCAAAATACAGCCGAGAATGTCAAACAAGCAAGCCTCCACACCTGCTCCTCCTCAATCTCCTTTCCGACCACTGTACATCCAGATCTAGCACCGATTTTGGGGATAGCTCATAGTTGACAGGAACGGCTACTAATGGAGAAGCTGATTGTTATATAAAAATAAAAAAAATAGTACGTATATTTTGTTTGCACTAAATACATATTAGAATATACATGCCCATTTACTTTGTTTATGTATGTGAGCTAATAATTTCTCTACTAACGTCATTGTTGGTTCTTTTCCTTCAATAATGATTTTTCTTACATATTTAAATAACGCGAGGCACAATTTTTATGTATGATATTATTAGTTTTTCTAAATTAGATGATCGTTCTGTCAATTGTTTTACCTGCAAGGTGATTGCCAGAATGTTCAGACAAACTGATTTCATACATTGATCCCTTTGAGGTTATTTCATGGAAGTAGATCAGATGTGCTCAATATAATTTTGAATCTATCAATGGTAGGATAAGGTGATCTATAGGTAGACTTGGCAGCGCACGAAAATAATTCCTATATACATTTATGCCTCGACTCGCAACAGATGAATAATTCAGCCGCCGGGCCATGTCCAAAAAGGTGCAAGATGCATGAGAAGAAGTCGCATGGATATCACTCTGGTGGCATGCCTCTGTGATGTGCGCGGCAGAAGGGTCAAACATGATAGATCGATCTGGCAATAGTCCCGCTGATCTTAGGTACACAATGCAGTCTCTCTTTTCTAATCTGACCCATAAACTGATATAATCGGTTCAGTTGGATGCATGCATGCAAGACATGATGCTAGCAGCAAGCTAGCTTCATCTCCCATCGATTCATTTGCACATCCCTTGATTCTTTTACCCACAGTGATATATATATATATATGTTTTGTACTCAGCAGCATCATCGAAGGATTAGTTTATTTTCTATAGCACTACGAGCGGACTTAAGTAAGGTGGGTGATGCACGTGCCAAACCAATATATATTTCTTTTAAGTAAGTTATCTAATTGTAGGAACATTAATATATGGTCATTAATGCCATGTCCAATGGTAGACCCCTATGCAGACGCTTATGAAGAAAAAAAAGATTGTGAAAGAAAATTCCTATAAGCTCCCACTTCTCCCACGGCAGGCACTAAATTACAAACGACATATGCTGATTAAGCACTAGGTGTGCGGGGAAAAATAGCTGAGAGTCCGGTGCAAGATTATCCGTCAACGCAAGCTGAAATCCCAGACACGGATGAGAATCAGGCCTAACCGCTAGGAATTTCATCCCAGAGTTGCTCTAAACGTCTCCCATTCTACATAGCCCTAAGATCAACTCATTATATTGTGTAGTATTAGGCATGCATCTCGATTAATCTTATTTTGCACTGATGTCAAACATTATAATATAAGAATTTCTATAAAGAAATTTTTTTGTGCTTATTTTCAACATCCGAAGTATTATAGATATGCTTTATTCACACTGAAAACATGG
This sequence comes from Lolium rigidum, assembly GCF_022539505.1. NCBI lineage: Eukaryota > Viridiplantae > Streptophyta > Magnoliopsida > Poales > Poaceae > Lolium > Lolium rigidum. The sequence continues at coordinate 284,402,741 of NC_061510.1, forward strand.
TTGCGCTTACAATATCACCTGTAACTATGTACATAACGTATGGGCCACGCAAGCAATCAAATGAGAGGGGAACTCAACACTTAGCTTTTCCATAGTTTCATTGTTGAACTTGATGTTGGCCATATTATATAGAAAAAGGCAAACACTTCTACATCAAAACATACATTTAATGTGGTGCAATGGAAATGGATGTGCAACATTGTTGCAATTGCATTGCCAAAAATCCCCCAAAAAAACACTGAATCTCAAGGGAAATAAGTCATCCATCTTCTATACAAAATGTGTTTGCAAAAATAGCTAGCCCGTGCAGGTGCACGAGCCCGTCGTCTAGCAAGAAGAGAAAGGAACCTTGAAATTCGTGAACACACACATGACAAGGTCCTTGGTGAGCAAAGGTTTCCACAAGAAGGCAATTGGCTAATTTTAGCAATCATCATGCTTATATCTCCTTAGTGGAACCCAAGAAAGTGTTTGAAGCCCTTGAAGATTCGGATTGGTTGGAAGCTATGCACGAGGAACTCAACAACTTCAAGCGCAACAAAGTGTGGACCTTAGTAGAGAAGCCAAAGGAGTGCCGCAATGTTATAGGCACTAAATGGATATTCAAGAACAAGCAAGATGAGTTTGTAAATGTTGTGAGGAACAAGGCAAGATTGGTGGCTCAAGGTTTCTCTCAAGTTGAAGGAATTGACTTTGGAGAAACTTATGCTCCCGTGGCTCGCCTTGAGTCCATCCGTATCCTTCTTGCTTATGCATCGCATCATAACTTTAAGTTACAACAAATGGATGTGAAAAGTGCATTTCTTAATGGTCCTTTGCATGAAGAGGTGTATGGTAAGCAACCCCCGGGGTTTGAGGATCTTAACTTTCCTAACCATGTCTATAAGCTTGATAAAGCACTTTATGGTCTCAAACAAGCTCCTAGAGCTTGGTATGAGCACCTTAAAGAATTGTTGATAGACTATGGGTTTGATGTTGGGCTAATCGATCACACTCTTTTTACTAAGAGGGCTAATGGGGAGCTTTTCGTTTGCCAATTATATGTTGATGCTATTATCTTTGGCTCTACTAACAAAGCTTTCAATAATGAATTTTCAAAGCTTATGACCGATAGGTTTGAGATGTCTATGATGGGAGAGATGAAGATCTTTCTTGGTTTTGAGATCAAGAAATCAAGTGAAGGGACTTTCATCAATCAAGCAAAATATCTCCAAGACATGCTCAAAAGGTTCAAGATGACCGAGATGAAGGGTGTAGCCACTCCTATGGTTACTAAATGTCATCTTGCACTAGATCCCAATGGTAAAGAGGTGGATCAAAAGGTATATCGCTCCATGATTGGATCCTTACTTTACCTTTGTGCATCTAGACCGGACATAGTGTTGAGTCTTGGTGTGTGTGCAAGGTATCAAGCTTCTCCTAAGGAGAGTCACATGATGGCTCTCAAAAGAATCTTTTGATATTTAGATGATACCCCAAGATATGGTATTTGGTATCCTAAAGGCTCAAGTTTTATTCTCAATGGATACACCGATGCGGATTGGGTGGGAGACAAGGATGATAGGAAATCAACCTCCGGGGCTTGCCAATTCCCTTGTAGGTCCTTGGTGTGTTGGTCTTCTAAGAAGCAAAATTGTATATCTCTCTCCACCGCCGAAGCCGAATATGTTGCCGCCGCAAGTGGATGCACTCAATTGTTATGGATGAGGCAAACTTTAAAAGAATACGGTGTCATTTGTGACAAAGTGCCTCTATTATGTGACAATGAAAGTGCTATCAAGATTGCCTATGATCCGGTGCAACATTCAATAACGAAGCATATTGAGATCTGGAATCATTTTATTAGGGATCATGTTGCCCGTGGTGATATTGAGCTCATCTATGTTCCTACCAAAGACCAACTTGCCGTATATTCACGAAGCCTCTTGATGAAGCAATGTTTTGCTATTTGAGGAATGAGCTAAATATAATTTATTCAAGGAGTATAGCTTGACCATCTTGCAAACACACCTTTGTCTCAAAACTTTATTTGGTTTAGATGTGGGCATGGAGATAGGGGGAGTGCGGTTTAAACTATTGAGCTATCCCTCCCCCCATAATGCCAACATTAAAGAAATCATTCTCTTTATATCATATATTGATATGTGAGCTTCAATGATGAGTAGTGGTTTTGGGCCCAAGATATATCTTCGCGGTTGATGCGCGTAGATGTACACGTCCGTTGGGAACCCCAAGAGGAAGGTATGATGCGCACAGTGGCAAGTTTTCCCTCAGTATGAAACCAAGGTTTAATCGAACCAGTAGGAGCCAAGAAGCACGTTGAAGGTTGATGATCGCGAAATGTGATGCGGCGCAACACCAGGGATTCCGGCGCCAACACGGAACCTGCACAACACAACCCAAGTACTTTGCCCCAACGAAACAGTGAGGTTGTCAATCTCACCGGCTTGCTGTAACAAAGGATTAAACGTATCGAGTGAAAGATGTTTGCAAAGAAAACAGTAAACACAATTGCAGTAGATTGTATGCTATGTAAAGAATAGGACCGGGGTCCACAGTTCACTAGAGGTGTCTCTCCCATAAGATAAAAGCATGTTGGGTGAACAAATTACAGTCGGGCAATTGACAAATAGAGAAAGGCATAACAATGCATATACATGATATGATAAATATAGTGAGATTTAATCTGGGCATTACGACAAAGTACATAGACCGCCATCCAACTGCATCTATGCCTAAAAAGTCCACCTTCGAGGTTATCATCCGAACCCCTCCGAGTATTAAGTTGCAAAGCAACAGACAATTGCATTAAGTATGGTGCGTAATGTAATCAACAACTACATCCTTAGACATAGCATCAATGTTTTATCCCTAGTGGCAACAGCACATCCACAACCTTAGAACTTTCTGTCACTGTCCCAGATTCAATGGAGGCATGAACCCACTATCGAGCATAAATACTCCCTCTTGGAGTTAAGAGTAAAAACTTGGCCAGACATATACAAAAAGAAACGGTTTGGAAAAGCAATAGCAAGTAAGTCCACCCCGATTTCAACCATTTCCTACCCCAGCTTGACACGTTAGCGTGTCGATTCTGAAAGTATAGAAGTTCAATTTTTCGTATCATTATTTGTTATGAACCATTCAAAAAATTATATGTCAAACTAACACCACACAATCCAGAGACAATTCCTTCATCCAGCTGTGTTTTTCTTTCCTTTGACGTTGATGCCTGCATTCTGTTCTTTACCTCATTCTCGGTATCACAAATGTACAACTGAGCAAACTTTGGACTTCCTTTATCTTTAGGTAGCAAGTGTGCCAATTTTATGATAGTTTGCACCATTCAAGCGAAAAACATAAGGGGCACCCCTTGTCTGTTAATCTCGTAGTCAATCTGGCCACCCATTGAAGTAAATGCGAACATTGAATTATAGTTCCTGATATTTTCTCTATAATTTGACGAATCTCCCTTTTCATTAGATTTCAGTAGCTGCTGAAGGTATGCTGGTGGCTTTTTCAGTGGTGGCAATTTAACTTTCCCTTCCTTGCAACAGAGTCCGAACAACTTCGAAAGTGTCTCCAAGTGCCAGACAAGCCAGAAGTCTTCAAGGACATTGACTACCGTGCTATAGATCTTAATCATAACTTAACCTACCAAGAGAACCCCATTCGCATCTTAGAGGAAGCCATAAGAGTAACCCGCCGGAGGAAGATTAAGTTCTTCAAAGTCCAATGGAGTAACCACTCAGAAGAGGAAGCCACCTGGGAGCGAGAGGATTATCTCAGGGAGGAGTTCCCCTACCTGTTCAAGTTCTTAGCCTCGAAATCTCGGGATGAGATTCTTTTAAGGGGGGAAGGTCTGTAACACCCCATTTTTCAAAACCTGCATATTTTTAAATAATTTGAAAATTTGATCCACCAAAAACTTTTATTTAATAATTGTGATTGAGTGTAGGTTAGATTCTTGCCTAGCTTAACTCAACATTTCTCTTGGTGTGCTTATTTATGTGACAACACCATCCATTAAATCATGCACTTCTCTTTCAATTTTTAGGGTTTGATCTACCTATACTAATTAACACCACCTCTTATACACATTGTCTCCTAAAACCCTAACCCTAATGTTGTGAGCATCACCTTTGGAGAAGAGGTAACACTCTCCCCTCTTTGCACCACCACCCCTAACTCACCTAGGGTTACACCTTTAGCACCATCACCACCCTCTTTTATTCTCTCCAAAATTTTCGAACACATGTGCACATGCATTTTGGCCACACCTTGGCACATGCAATGGCATGTCCCCTCTCTTTTTCACCCTTGCCTCTCTACTTCTCTCTCTTTTCTCTCTTTGGTTTTGGCCGAGAGACAAGAGGGGGAACATGATGGCATCGCCTCGTGCGGCATGCTGGCAGGAGACATGATGGCATCGCCTCGTGCGGCACGCCATCAGCCTCGACTGCCCGCGCGACCGCCTCGGCTCCCTCCCCTGCTGACGCCACCAGGAGGATGTCACCACGGGCCCAGCTGGTGACGCCAGCCCTCGCGCGCCGTTGGCCGTCGCCACCGCCCCCTCCACTACCCGCACCCCTCGCCGTCTATAAAACCCCACCCAGAGACGCTCCTCTCCCCTCAGCTCCCCACTCACAACGCCGTCAGGATGCCCCACTCCCTCCCTGGCTGCTCGAGCGGCAGCCCGAGCCGCTGCTGCGAGGCGCCGAGGCGCTCACCGCGGTCACCGCGTGGGTGACGCGCAGGTGGTCATCGCCGCGACACCGTCGATGCCCCCCTCTCTTCTCCCTTGTCGCCAGCACCCTCTCCTGCATCCCCTAACCCTTTCTCCTGCCCCTGTCGTGCAGATCTGCATAACAAGGCAATGACGATGTGTCCGAGCGCCGCCAGTACACGCACGCGACGCACACCCACGCCACCTGCAAGCCTGCACGTCGCCACGCCACCGCCAGCCGCCGGTAAGCCCCCGCCGTCCCCTTTTCTTCTGCCGCGCCGGCGAGCGCCGCGGACGTCGACGACGCGCTAGATCCTGGCCATCGGATCCAGATCGGGCGGCCGCATGGCGCATGCACGGCCACTTCGGCGTGCATGGCCACGTCGGCTGGTCTGGCCCGCCACGGGCCCAGCCTTTTCTTTTTCTCTGGCCGCCGTAGAGCCCCACTGGGCCGGCCCAACAGCATAGCACCAGCACGGCCCAGATCTTCCCGCCCTTTTTAATTTTGTTTAAAATTTGTAAATAGAAATTAAAAATGGAAATCTGCTAGTGTACTGTTTTGCTTATAACTTGAGTTTGGTAGATCCAAATGAGGTGATTCAAATGGAAGTAGAACCACTATGAAAATATCTATCCAATGCCACTAACCTTGTAGTTTTAGGATTTTTGTACAATTTGTAATGTATTAAACATGATCACTGTATTCTGGTTAGTATTCTTAATTCCTAAAATTGAAAAATTAATATTTTTGGATGAATCCAATTGTGTTAATCTTATTTTGTTATTGTGCATCTAGGAAAAATATCATTAGTCTCTGTTCATAGAATTTTGTCTCTGGTTATGAATGTATGTGTGTCACATACAATGATAGGTTCAAAGTTTGATTGTTTTATTCAAATCTTTACCACCATTTGGTTTCAAATTAAACAACCCATCTTTTATTACTGCCAAACAACTCCCCTGCATGTTTTGCATATTTTATTAAGTTACCCTTGGTTCTTATGTGTGTATTGATTGTATGTATCGTTTACTTTTGCGACGCTAGATACGAACGAGGGTGAAGTTGAAGGGGAGGATTTTGGAGAAGATCTTGAGGAAGACCAGGGATAAGCCAACCAAGGCAAGCCATCTTTTGATCTCTGATTCGGTGTCTAGTTGAATGTCATTTGCTGATGTTCAAAGCACCTTGGTTCTATGTGTGTTGTTCATGTTATTATTGTCATCTATATATGGTTGCTAGTGGAGTACTCCCTAGTGGTGATACTCCACTATGGTCTATGTGTTTTGGGATGCATGGAAAGTATGGCCATGCCATTCCACTTGGGTTATCTTGTACTAGTCATCAACCCGTGCCCTTGCACGGGCTAGTAGAAATTCAAGTAATTCATCTTTGCAAATAATTCATCTTTGAAAATAACTTTATCAATGTGAAAATTATAGGTAGGATAATAAATTTCATATAACTCGGAAAAAATGAAGTTAAATGGGTAAAGAAATTTATAACCGTCATACCTCTACAGGGACGGATATATATTATTATTTAAGACAATCATTAAATAAACATTACAATTGCATAGCATTCATCAACAATAAATTTACAAAGTAATTATTGAATCACATATGTATAAGTATCTCAACCTCAATATATTTCATTAAATGGCGCACTGAAAATTAGACCCTTTTATCATTGGTTGCATCATCAGAGCTTCCTATTGGATATGATATGTTTGGTTGTGATGAAATCGTGGTGGTTTACAATCTGGAGAAGGAGCAACTATATTGTACAAATAATATGATTTTACTTTTTTCACAAAAAATTATTACATATATCCTCCAAATATAAATTAAGTGGAATTGACATAAGTTTCCTTAGTTCAATCAACCAAGTGTAAAGAACTTGCCAGTAGGCAAATGTAGTTCAAATCCTGCATATGACATGAAAGTTGAATTGAATCGAACTAAACTGACTATAACAGCAAGAATGAATGGCAGAACAATAGGTAAAAATCCTAATAAATTATTGATGTATCGAACATAAAAGCAAAAAAAAAACTTGATGTATGATGTATGGTGCTTGGAGGGGAATCCTAGTAGCCAACCTTTTCAGAACTCCACAAATGAATAAGAATCTGATACCTTGAGAAGTATATCCGTGCATGTCACTCCAGTAAATTGCGGATTGTTCTAACAGAAAGCTTTCCAAATATCAGTTTGGAAGGCTTATGTTTATGTAGGAAACTATCTGATGTGTATCCTCTTAATATTTGAGTACATCTGTAGGAATATACCTTGTAAAATCGAACTTTCTTCTTGAAGATGGCACAAGTTAATATGCTTTGCCGTATATGAAGATACCCTAGTAACAACAATCTTCAATTAACACAGAGTTCTAAAATAAGATTAATATAAGGGCATCGCCACTGTAACAAACGTGGTGGCTTAGAACTGCAGAAAGGTATTATACTCCACATATACCTCCAAAGAGACCCATACGTCTGAATTTTTGATTTCTGATTTCGTATCACTCAAATCTGAAATACGCTATATATATTCAGATTCTAGCTTGGCACGAATCTTGGTACATAAACATAAAATAGTTTAATAGATCATGGATTGCATAACTTCATATATGCATCGAACTAAGTATGAACATCTGCAACTGGAAGTTCCATACCTTAACAGTGCACATATGTAATCTCTAGAAGAATATTTTGTTCTTCGTAAAAACAGGTTCCTTGTTGCAATAATACTCCTAGTACAACTTCTTAGTGCATTTATCTGAAAAAAATGAAGCAACAACCATCATGGAAAGTTATGAAAAGATAAAAAACAATCCTGCAGCGCCGCTGTTTGTTGCAGAAAAAAGGTGTCTGCGTTCTGGTAATCCTCCTAGTATATGCATAGTTTATGTAATGGATGGAAGTTAATTTTGATCAAAGAAGGAAAAGCATCTATGATTTCTATAAAGTATACAATGGATTGTAATCTTCAAGTATTTTGCTGAAAATACCAAAGATAATGTATGAATTCCAAGATGCTATTGCAATGATTTTTTATAAAGCAGACAATGGAACGGCATTCCATATCCTTTCGAGGTGAGCCATTATATGACTCTGTTTAGGCTCAAAATTATAGCATTATGGAAGTAAAAACCGTGGTTATTCCCCCATTTATTTTTTTACAGCCTATGAATCCAGAAGCATTAGATCAATTTTTGTTGCTCTGTGCATTATGTATTCTCTAGCATTGCGAAAAATCCGTAGAACTATAGTTGTAGAATATCAAGCTGCAAAAGTGAATTGAGTGCCACCGGTTCAAAAAGCTGTAGAATTGTACTTTATCAATTATGTAACCTTTTGTACTACGGATTGAGCCATTGAGGACAAAGGATCTGCATGCTGCATTTACGAAGCAGAGTTGAGAGCAATCAAATAGTACATACAGCAAAGAATTATTTTTAACAAACTATAGGCCAGCCCTAGAAAGTATACCAGGTTTCTCCCGTTCAGACTGAATTCTTATTCTTGAAATTCTGGGGAACTTGAAGCCTCGTTGATGTATTCTATAGGGCCGACAGGTTACAAATTTCATCAAACATGTGGGAGGTGTGCGAACCTGGTAGATTAGCCCATGTGCATAGCTAATGTAGTGGACTGCTGCTAAGAAATTCAGAAACATGGAGCAATACATGAATACCATGTACCAATACAGATTCATGATGCTTACATCTAATCGTGAATTGATGGCAAGTGGAAGAAAAGCATAGCGATACCCTGTTCCGGCAACGCTTGGAAAGATGTGATCTGTTTTTTTAGGGGGCGTGGGGATGCACAGGTCTTACATGCACCAGGCTTCTGCTGAAAGCATGAAGAGCAGGTACAAAGAAGGCGACGCGGCCACCGTGCATGTGCAGGACGCATAGCTGTATTAGAATCCACACCGGCCGCTACCTGCTCCGATCGGGAGACAGCTCTTGACGTCCGCCTGCCTCTGCCTGACTACAGGGCGCCGTCTAGGGTTAGAGGTGTGGAGGAACACGGTCAAGGGAGAAGACAGAAGAGATCTCGTGGAAGGTTTTTTTCCTTCTTCGCAACCAATGAAGAAGGTCGCAACTCGCAATGTAGGCGTGAACGTGGGATAAAACTTCAGAACTCTTCATTTATTCATCCAACGACTATAGATAGGTAACAGAGAGATCGGATGGTTAATTTTCTTAGTTGTCAACGATTAACGTGGTGGCTTGATGGGAGTCTCCAATTAGTAAATATAAGATATAAGATGCTCAACTTGAGCATACCTCATTCCTAGACAATAATTTACACCACCCCCACCCCTTTTGTAGTATGTAGGTATCAATGCCATGATCTTGGTGTATTCTCAAGATGGGATGAATATGCCTAATACTAATAATTTGATTAATACTGTACCACCTTAAAGTAGGAAGATAGCATCATAAAATCTGAGAACTTAATATAATATGTGTTGCCTTATACATGCTTACCTTAAGCAAGTATGAGCTCTCTTTTTACCACTCATCCAACCCCCTCAATGACACTATGGTCACCATTTCGGCCATGATGATAATTTTAGATTCCTCTCATGAAACTTTAGGATGGGAACCCCTCAAGGTTTGCCTTGTTGTAAATGTTTTGAGAAAACCTTGAGTAAGGAAAGCTTACTCAAGCGTAAGGTTTATGAAACCAAAAGTCTTTGGTAAAGGTGTTGGAAAGATGTTGTATGGTTGATGGATATGTGGACATGATAAGGGTTAAGGTTTTATGGAAAAACGAGCACTGCATATAAGTGTTCGCCAAACCAACTTTTCTTGCGCAACCACATTACTCAAAGTGGGCACGGGATTAGTCTGACGTCTGTTGAAATTGGCATGAGCCCCCTTCACAACTCTCTAGGGAGGGTCACGACGACCTCTGACGCCGGGTTGCGCTCCGGAGGAGGCAATACACTGTAGTTGCCTACAGCCGGACGATTACTGAGGGTCTTCCGTCATGGCGCCGGAGATACGCTCAAAAGGAGGTATGCTGCCGGGGTGCCGGGAAGGGGTAAGCCCGCAGGGAAGGAACTCATGACAATGGAGGCGGGCGAAAGACTATGACTGACTATCCGATACTCGCATACTTTCCTATGACGACCCGGGGATGATCCCGGCGGATTTGTTGGTTCTTGTGGGGAAAGTGCGCGAACTCTACAGAGTCAAATCTATTCGAATAGCCGCGTCCGCGGTCATGGACGGGTTGGAGTGTCCATATTTAACCTGGGCTTTGAGTTTTGTTTTGACAAAGGTTTTGATAAGGAAATGTTGTGTTGGATGTACCGGAAGGGTACCGGAAAAGTGTGTGTGGGTCGACCATATGGAGATGGTCGCCGGAAAATAAAAAAAAGTGGGGGAACCTCTACTAATGTTTCATGAAAAGGAACTCTTCTTTAACAAAGATATAGAGATGTCATAGGACTTCCCCAACATCTCCATCAATTGAGATGGCAGAATGCTAACTCCTCTTTAACAAAGATATAGAGATGTCATAGGACTTCCCCAGCATCTCCATCAATTGAGATGGCGGAATGCTAACTCTTCTTTAACAAAGATATAGAGATGTCATAAGATATCTTTTGAAGTATCTTCTTTAACAAAGATATAGAGATGTCATAGGATATCTTTTGAAGTGTCTTCTTTAACAAAGATATAGAGATGTCATAGGATCATCATAGTGTCCCCATCACTTGAGATGTCGGGATGCTATATCCACAAGAGAAACTGATGCATGCTATATCCACAAGAGAAACTATCCTTCCTCTCTTGTCTCCTTTAGTTAGCTTATGTTAGCACCCTTGTGATGGTTTGCGAGTACAATTTCAAATGCACTCACGGCTTTGTCCTTGGCTATTTACTTGGCCAGACTATGAGGAGGACTATGAAGATGACGGAGGCTACCAGGACGACTATGCGACCTAGGACGATCTCCAAGTCAGCTGCCTGTAGGTCTAAAGGCATGACTTGGGCCCGACGATGATGACGTGTATCCGCTGCTATGTTTGTGTGAACTTGCCCGATGTGGCATTTGTGTAAGACTGGGTCATGTGACCCTATTGTTGTAAGACTATTTATTCGGTACTTGTAATGGATGTTGTAATCTGGATATTCAGTTCGGTTATGTTCTCACGGCAGCCTGATCATTGGGGTCGTGAGAGGAATACATAACACGGTATTTCGGACACGTAGTCCGGGGTCCCCACACACGTCCTGCGCACTGACAAACCCTACACAACAGTCAACATCATCACCCGAAAAAGGGGAGACACCATAATGCTATCCCTTATTCTCTCCTTCCGAGTGATCCCTCTTCCTCCGAGTTTCACTCGACGGGCAAACACACATGTGCTGCATAGTAATAATAACAACGTAGAAAAATCGACCTACGAATCTATGATTAAATAGGTTAAACTAGGGTTTTGCCCACTACTACAGATCAAGTTCAAAAATATCCAACTACTGGCTACTAATATAAAATTAAATAAGTTGAACTAGTATTCCTCTAAAACATCATTTTGGTATGCATTGTTTGATACTTTTCATAGCTATAGGCATCACAAATTTATGATTTCATCCTTTGCTTTGCCAATTTCGATTTTTTCTAACCACCTTCTCTTTGATTTCAAATTTAGGTCAAACTATCGGTGCCTACTATGTGTTCTACTTGAATTGGATGCAGCGTGCGCACATGTTTGGGGCATCCAAGTATTTAAGTTACCTTGTTTTTTTTCTGAATTGTAATTCATGTACCCTTCCTCCCAATTTTTATGCCCATTTGAATCTTGGTCAAATCCTAAGTTTGACCAAGATTTGAACAAGTTTAAAACATGAAAATGAAAAGGTAAGCCTGGATCCTTCTTACTCACTCTAAAATGAAGCTTTTGGGAGTTTTTTGAAATTTCCATGTTTGAAACCCAAAACCACTTCTCTTCATGCTTGACTTCATAAGACAGAGTTTAGAGTTAGGGGGTAGATCCATGATTTGTCTGGTTTGAATATGTTTAGACCTTGTTTATCTATAATATCTATTTATCTATAATATCTATCTATACTTGTTTAAATCTTGTTTAAACTTGTTTAGACCCTTTTCATTTTCATGTCTTAAACTTGTTTGAATCTTGGTCAAACCTAAGATTTGACCAAAAGATTCAAACGGGCATAAAATTCAAAAGAATCAAAAAAAATGAAAAACAAAAGCATATAGTCTTCTTATGTCATATAGTAAGCATTCAAGTTGATAAACAAGGTCTAGACATATTCAAACCATAAAAATCATGTATATATGTACCCCTAACCCTAAACTCTGCCTTATGAAGTCAATCATGAAGAGAAGTGGTTTTGGGTTTCAAACATGGAAATTTCAAGAACCTCCCAAAAGCTTCATTTTAGAGTGTGACTAAGAAGGATCCAGGCTTAACTTTTCATTTTCATGTTCTAAACTTGTTCAAATCCTGCTCAAACCTAGGATTTCACAAAGATTCAAATATATGGGTATAAAATTCAAAAAAATAGAAAAATGAAAAACCAAAGCACATAGTGTTCTTTTGTCATCTATTAAGCATTCAAGTTGATAAACAAGGTCTAGACATATTCAAACCAGAAAAATCATGTATATATCTACCCCTAACCCTAAACTCTGTCTTATGAAGTCAATCATGAAGAGAAGTGGTTTTGTGTTTCAAACATGGAAATTTCAAGAACCTCCCAAAAGCTTCATTTTAGAGTGTGACTAAGAAGGATCCAGGCTTACCTTTTCAATTTCATGTTCTAAACTTGTTTAAATCCTGGTCAAACCTAGGATTTCACAAAGATTCAAATATATGGGTGTAAAATTCAAAAACATAGAAAAATGAAGAACCAAAGCACATAGTCTTCTTATGTCATATAGTAAGCATTAAAGTTGATAAACAAGGTCTAGACATATTCAAACTAGACAAATCATATATCTACCCCCTAACCCCTAAACTCTGTCTTATGAAGTCGAGCATGAAGAGAACTGGTTTTGGGTTTCAAACATGGAAATTTCATAAACCTCTTAAAAAATTCAATTTAGAGTGACTAATTAAGAAGGATGCAGGCTTTCCTTTTCATTTTGATGTCTTAAACTTGTTTAAATCTTGGTCAAACCTAAGATTTGACCAAAAGATTCAAACGGGCATAAAAAAATCAGAAAAATGAAAAACCAAAGCACATAGTTTTCTTATGTCATATAGTAAGCATTCAAGTTGATAAACAAGGTCTAGACATATTCAAACCACAAAAATCATGTATATATCTACCCCTAACCCTAAACTCTGTCTTATGAAGTCAATCATGAAGAGAAGTGGTTTTGTGTTTCAAACATGGAAATTTCAAGAACCTCCCAAAAGCTTCATTTTAGAGTGACTAAGGAGGATCCAGGCTTACCTTTTCATTTTCATGTTTTAAACTTGTTTAAATCCTGGTCAAACCTAGGATTTGACAAAGATTCAAATATATGGGCATAAAATTCAAAAAAATAGAAAATGAAAAACCAAAGCACATAGTCTTCTTATGTCATATAGTAAGCATTAAAGTTGATAAACAAGGTCTAGACATATTCAAACTAGACAAATCATGTATCTACCCCCTAACCCCTAAACTCTGCCTTATGAAGTCAAGCATGAAGAGAAGTCGTTTTGGGTTTCAAACATGGAAATTTCAAGAACATCCCAAAAGCTTAATTTTAGAGTGACTAAGAAGGATCCATGATTACCTTTTCATTTTCATGTTTTAAACTTGTTTAATCTTGGTCAAACCTAGGATTTGACTAAGATTCAAATGGGCACAAAATTAAAAAAAATCAGAAAAATGAAAAACCAAAGTACATAGTCTTCTTATGTCATGTAGTAAGCATTCAAGTTGATAAAATGGTTCATGCCGGCGTCTTAGCTCCTAAAAAAATTATACACCAATTGATTTGACGAATTGATGATTTACTCTAGTCTGCTTCTAGACCATGCAGCTAGCGAGTATTCATATGTACTGCATGGAGCCCCCAACTTTTGACTTCCCATGTCGGAAAAGGCCTGTTTAATAATGTGGAGCAGTGAGGTATCCCGAAGTATCTAGAGGGTTCCAGTGTTTCAGGCTTTCAGCATCGCCAGTCCAAGGGAAGGATGGGTGACGAATCCGTGCATTCACAACCGTTAGATCTGAAGAGTCCTTGTATGATGAGCGGTAGATAGCACCTCTAAGCTGCATATCAACGACTTCAATTACTTCAAATGAGCATTGGCCGGAAGGCTGACAGAGTGAAAAAATTCAAATTCAAAAACTCATGTATAGAATAGAAAAAAATAAAAAACATGTAGATAGATAGAGGTATAGATAGAGGTATAGAAGAGGACGGGGAAATTTACACTAGCAGACACCTCCCTCGCGCACCTAAACTTTCGAACGCGCGCCCAATATTTCGAACGCTCGCCTTTAAACCAGCACCCAGCCCACCTTGTTCTTCTCTAGACACCTCCTTCGGCACCTTGTTCTTCTCTAGACACACCCTCGGTGAATCAGGCCGCGCACCAAAACTTCCCCATGCTGTCTATCAGCCGCGTCAGCCGGCGACTGCTGGTGGCGCCGTTCTTCTCCAGTCGCGCCGGTAGGCGCGGTTGATAACCCACAAGTATAGGGGATCGCAACGGTCTTCGAGGGAAGTAAAACCCAAATTTATTGATTCGACACAAGGGGAGGTAAAGAATACTTATAAGCCTTAACAACTGAGTTGTCAATTCAGCTGCACCTGGAAAAGCACTAATAACAGGGGTGATGTGAAAGCAGCAGTAATATGAGAGCAATAGTAACAGTAACACAACAGCAGTAATAGTAACACAGAGGCAATGGCACCAGAAAATAGTTAATACTACTTCCAATGACATAAAGAACGAGTATATGATGATGAGAGATGGACCGGTGTTCCCAGCTATCTACACTAGTGGTAAGTCTCCAATAACAAATGTTGGGTGAACAAATTACAGTTGGGCAATTGATAGGATTGAAATAGCATTAGGACAGAACATCAAGTCTATTAATCATGTAGGCATGTTTTCCATATATAGTCATACGTGCTCGCAACGAGAAACTTGCATAACATCTTTTGTCCTACCAGCCGGTGGCAGCCGGGCCTCAAGGAAAACTACTGGTAATTAAGGTACTCCTTTTAATAGAGCACTGGAGCAAAGCATTAACACTTGGTGAAAACATGTGATCCTCATATCTAAGCCTTCCCCTCCAGCTTATCCCGATTGCCTGTCACTACGGGGCCTCGGGTTCCGGACATAGACATGTGCAAACAACTTGTAGATACAATCTAAGCAATAATTATAGAGCTTAAATCTAAGATCATGCCACTGGGGCCCTAGTGACAAGCATTAAGCATAACAAGATTGCAGCAACAATAACTTCACAAACTTTATAGATAGACTGATCATAATGTAACAATTCATCGGATCCCAACAAACACAACACCGATTACATCAGATGGATCTCAATCATGTAAGGCAGCTCATGAGATCATTGTATTGAAGTACATGGGGGAGAGAATACCAACTAGCTACAGCTAGAACCCGTAGTCCATAGGGGAACTACTCACGGAGCATGATGGAGGCGGTGGCGTCGATGAAGATGGCTTCCGGGGGCACTTCCCCGTCCCGGCGGCGTGCCGGAACAGAGATTCCGTCCCCCGAAACGGAGTTTCGCGATGGCGGCGCCGCCCCTGGAGTCTTTCTGGAATTTCGTCAATTGGTATCGAGGATTTAGGTCGCGATGGACTTTATAGGCGAAGAGGCGGCGCAAGGGGGTGCCTGGGGGGCCGACCCCATAGGGCGGCGCGCCCCCCTTCCAGGTCGCGCCGACCTATAGTCTGGGGGCCCTAGGCCTCCCCTCCGACTCTCCTTCGGTGTCCTGGTCCGTCTCGGTGAATTATGATGTTTGGTCTTCGTTTCGTCGAATACCGAGAATATTGCCCGAATGTAACGGCCCGGGTAATACCCATAATAGATTTGTTTGTTGTTTTTATTTTGTGCACCCTCATGCATCATGCATCATATCATCCACAAGATTTAATCAAATAAAAGTTATTTTTAAATAAAAACTATTTCGGTTTCCCTCTCATAAGGTTTTTATAATAAACCATCCTCTTGTACCTTCTTTTAACTAAACCCTAAAACAAAAATAAATAAAATTATTTTATGAACCTAAATATTTTGTTTTGTCTATTTCCTCTCCCTATTTAGAATTCAAAATTTATTTGATTTGTTTTCAAACCTTTTACAAAACAGTTTTGAAAAGAGAAGAAGGAGCGTGCCATCTTTTTCACCCTGGTCCATATCTTGTCCATCTCACGTTGCACTCCTTGCAGCCCACCACATCCTCTTATTTTTTTTAGGGTGACGCTGAGCGTCCCCGGGGGATTAGATTTCTAATCCTCCGGGTGGACAACCGTTGGATCAGCTTGCTTCGACCGTCCAGATCGTGACACGTGTCATAATAGTTTCCAGTCCCACTTTTGCTACCATAATGTACCAAAGTAGCAAAAAACGGTTCGTTTGTAGAAAAATTAACCCAATTGTAGCAAAACAACAATTCACCCACTATACACACAGATCTCGCCGGAGGCCTCGCCGGAGGCGATGTAGCAGAATGTTGTACTATTGTAGCAAAAAAAATCGGGTATTGTAGCAAAGTCCGAGACATCACCGAAGATGTCGTCAGAGACGTCGCCGGAAACCTCGTCGGAGATATCGCCGGAAACCTCGCCGGAGAATTGGTAGCAAAAAATATATGATATGGTAGCAAGAAACCACAAATATTGTAGCAAAATTATTTTTCTATTGTAGCAAACCATATAAAAAAGGGTATTATTGTAGCAAAACCGACATCTCCGGTGACCACGCCGGAAAATCTCGCCGCAAACTTGATAGCAAAAAATGTAAACTATAGTAGCGACGCCGCCGTCCTTTTGTAGCACCGGCGGCCGCTGCTCGCTGCAAACATCAACATGTGGTCGCAGCAACCTCAACACCGTGCGGCAGGTACCAGGAGGCGCGCGGGGGTGCGAGAACGAAGCGCGCGGCGGAGGTCAACGGTGCGGACCACAAAGAGGCGCGCGGGATCGTCGCCCGTCTCCCGCCGCCCATCTCCTGTCGCCCGTGGGAGAACGCCCGTATCCCGCTGCCCATCTCCTGCCGCCCATGGGAGAACGCCCGTATCCCTTCCTGGCGCCGGCGAAGCTTGATGGGGAGGGGTGACGCAGAGTAGAAAACACGAGGGAGGGGCGGAGCAGGCCCAAGAAGCCGGCGGCGGTGCTCTCGACGGGGGCCGGCGGCGGAGCTCTCGACGGGGGCCGGCGGCGGTGCTCCCGACGGGCGGCGGCGGGAATCTAGGAGGCGCGGCAAGGATGGAGCGGCGGGGCCGGTTCCTATGGGGTGGCGCTCACGGGAAGATGAAGACCGGAACAATAAGGTGGGCCATCCCACGTTTTCTCTCCGCGTGAAGGGACACGCGGCTGTTATCACCAGAATTTGACCAAATCAGAGGTGGGCCGCGATCGAGATGGACGTGAAGATTATACATGGAAGGAAATATGTGAATCGGCCTTGTTTACCAAGTTGGGCTAAACTGCCCATGTATCTGTAACATATTAGATCGCATCTTAGTTTAGAAGTTAGAGTTTTACCCGTGCACGGTTTGGTGCACGCCCACATTAGAAAGTCCCCTGGACTATAAATATGTACCTAGGGTTTATGGAATAAACAACAACCAACGTTCAACACAAACCAATCTCGGCGCATCGCCAACCCCTTCGTCTCAAGGGTTTCTCCGGTAAGCACCATGCTGCCTAGATCGCATCTTGCGATCTAGGCAGCACGAGCCTGCCCACGTTGTTCATGCGTTGCTCGTACTGAAGCCTTTTTGATGGCGAGCAACGTAGTTATCGTAGATGTGTTAGGGTTAGCATTGTTCTTAGTATCATATGCTGTCGTAGTGCAACCCTTGCACATCTAGCCGTCCTTGTGCCTCATCATGGGTGCAGGGGCGGCACCCCGCTTGATCGTTATTTAGTAGATCTGATCCGTTACGATTGCTCCTTGATTTATCAGGGATTAGTTTAATATCTGCAATAGTTAGGCCTTACAAAGGGTTGGAGGATCCAGCGGCGTGTAGGGTGTAGTTTGCTGGCCCTAGACAGGATGTTCCGAGGATCAACCTCGTGTTGGTTTTTAGGCCTTGTCTAGGGCTGTCTTACGGTCACCGTGCGCGAGCGCAGGCCCAATCGTTAGTAGGATGATCCGATTATGCGGTGAAAACCCTAGATCGTCGTGGATCTCATATGCTTTATCTTGATCAAGCAGGACCACCATATATTCGGCCACCTTGGACGAATCATGGGTGGATCGGCTCCATGAGCCGATTCACAGGATAACCTGAGAGCCGATCGAGGCTCGTATTTAACGTGTACGTGTGTGCCCTGCAGGAAGCTAAGCGAGGCATCATCCACACCTTCCTGACCAGGTATAGGTCAGGTGGCACGCCCTTGCAGTTTGCATCGGCGCGCGACCAGGAGGCTTTGCGGGCCGTCGCTCTGAGGGACTGGGGCCAGCCGCAGCCCTAAGTTGTTCCCGGCTCTACGGTGTTGGCCGACCACCGCCCGCCGGTGGGTTTCGACGCCAACACATTTCGGCACGACCCGGTGGGACAATCTTCAACATCCACGACATCCACTACGTCGCCATCTACATCCGAGATGGCGGAAGAGACTCCGGTCACCTACGAGGACCTCACTGGCGAGCTCAAGAAGAAGTATGACGAGGCCAAGGTCCTCCTCGAAGCCGACCTCATCGGCTCTTTCCACGAGACCCGCTCCCATGGCATCGGATGGAAGGGGTTCTCACCGAAGGCGCCCTTGATGGAGTGGATCTATCCACCCCGTCGAAGAACGCACCAGGTCGCCGCGTCGAGAGGTCAACTTCATGGTGGCTCATTCGCCGCACCGCCACTCCGAGAGCCCGGTGAACACGTTGGAGCGCGTCGCTCTTCGCGTGATCCAGGAAATCATGAGCCATCGGCACTCTCCGTCGGGACCAGCTCTCGGGACGCATCAAGGAGAGTTGCCACTCCGAGTCCCGTCCGCCGCTGCCACATGCGTTGGCGAGCACCAGCTGAAGTGCCGGCTACACCGGCATTCGTCGTCTACAAGATCGGTGGTGACCCTAGTGACTACCAGCTCTTGGCTGAGGCGCCCAAGGAGATCCCACACGGATACGCATGTGCATACGTGCCGACCGCAGGCACTCGGGCACCCTCGAACCAGGTTGCAACAGCGGGGACTTCGGAACAACAGGAGGAACGTCGGAGACAGAGCTCGAGAAGCGTACGTGGCTAGCTAAATACGCCACCCCGACAAAACTCCGAGCCCGGCTCCCGCAGTTGGCTCGGAACCGGAAAAACAAGCATGGCTGGTAAAGTACGCCACTCCAGCGAATCTTCAGTGGTTCGGCACCTGCAGCCATCACCGCGGATCAGATTTGTACGATCCTCGAAAGATCGGTTCGGCATGATGCCGAAAAGGAAGGCGATCGGCTATACCAAGCCGTACCCCAACGAGTACGAATTGATCCCGCTACCACCCAAATATCGGCTCCCGGACTTCACAAAGTTCAGCGGATCGATGGTTCCAGCTCCATCGAGCATGTGAGCCGATATTTGGCGCAGCTTGGCATGATCTCAGCGTCGGACGAGCTGCGCGTGAGGTACTTCTCACGTCCCTCACAGGATCGGCTTTCGGTTGGTACACGTCGCTGCCACCGAACTCAGCTCCGGACTTGGAAGCAGATTGGAAGAACGGTTCCATGAGCAATATCACTCGCAGGCTTCCGAGGCCGGCATTGCCGATTTGGCACAAGTACGACGAAGCGCGGGGAAACAAGTGTCGGAATACATCCAGCCGCTTCAGGACCGTTAGGAACCGATGCTATTCGGTTCACGTAAGCGAAAAGAAGCAGCCGAGTTGGCGGTGGTGGGTCCGTCATCATCGATCAAGGACGTGGCCGCCCAAGCGGACTACCCTTCATTAGCGCACATGGTGCAGAAGCCGCCGCCGTATGAACAGCGCCACCCGGATGTCTACCAGGACAAATTCAAGCGCGTGGTTACCATGGTTGACGCAGCGAAGATGAAGGCGCTATGGGAGACCAAGAAATAGCAAGTGGCTGAGTGGACTCGGGAGGAACCCCCGTGTCCTGCAAATGGGTAAAGCCACCAGGGCCACCCAGGGGATTTGATTTTGACGTAACCAAGACGGAGCAAATCTTCGACCTCCTGCTCAAGGAGAAACAGTTGACGATCCCTGAAGGTCTCAAGTTCCCCACGGCGCAAGAGCTGAACGGAAAGCCATACTGCAAATGGCACAACTCGCTCTCCCATGCCACCAACGACCGCAGGGTGTGGCGTCAACACATCCAAGCGGCGATAGAGAAGGGGCGTCTAATTTTCAACCGAGTACGCTATGAAGGTCGACACCCAACCCTTCCCCGCCGTTAACATGGTGGAAGTCACCTTCCCCGAGGGTTGCCGCACAGGTCCCTCGTTCAGCATCAACATGGTAGGACCCGGGAACCACTCCGGCAAAGATGGAGATGAGAGCAGCTGCTCTCGGAGCAAGGACACGCAGGGGGCCGCTCCATGCGATCGGCTCCGTCAAGATGGCAAGCGCTACGTCACAGAGGGAGAAGTGAAGAACATAAGATATCAACGACCCCTCTCTGATCACCTCCTCAACAAATATGTGAGTCAGTACGACCAACGCCGACGATCCACCGATGATGATGAGAGAGATCGTCTGGCTAGAGAAGCCAGAAGACATCGTCGGCACGATCGCGATGAGGAGGAGCACGAGCGCCGTGCCACGGAAAAACCAAGGGAGCAAGATGACAACGCCGAGCACCGGGACCGCCCCTTCTTCGTACACTCGCTGGGATTCAGGAATGAGCCGATTGCCAACAATCGGCAACCGCCCCGAATGCAACCGAGAAAAGAAGGAGGCAGCCAACGTGTCCGTGTTCGAGCGCCTAGGGCCTCTCCCACCACAAAACGGACGTGCTCGAGATCCCTCGGTTGGAAGATCTCGAGGATTCGGAAGACGAAGAAGACAGGTACCACCGTCCAAGGTGGTGCCCCGATGGTCTCGGCCATTCACAAAAGCGCAGGGTTCGAGCGATTGCGCGGTCTGGAGGAAGCCGAAAGGTTATACTTGCATACGCTGAGGAAGGCACGACCTGATCTGGCTGCGAAAGTCCAGAGGACCCTGGATGAAGAGGGACTGCCGCAAAGAAAAGAGTGGCGCCCCAAACAAAGGAAAGCCGATGATGAAACATCGGCTGGCACAAACATGGTGCTCGTTCGTCCGGCGAGGTGTGGAGCTCCACGATCACACGATGCACCCGAGGCGGACAACAGCAAGCGCACCAACGTGATAAAGTCAGAGATTGGGCTGGTTCTATCCACCGGCCTGGATGAGTAGCAAGAGTACGTCAATTTGCAAACATGGCAAGGCTGATCCTTGCGATCGGCCCCCTACTGAGCAAGCAACATGGAGGCCGATTCCAGCAATCGGCCAAAATTATCCTCACCAACAGGGGCTACCTAAAGAGCCGATACCATCAATTCTTGACAGAATCGGCTCGGGAGGGCACCTAGACGGGTGAAACATGAGGGTATGAGGTGACACTATCATATATGGGGGCCGACACACAAATCGGCCTAGAAAATTCAAAAAATTTTGAGCACAGCCGATGCGACGGACATCGACTTAAGGATATGAAAGCCGATGCGGGGCCATCGACTCAAGAGGAATAACCGTTACGATCGGAGGGTCCGTGGAGCACGAAGGGAGATTCTCTTCAAGAAAAATGCCAAGAGCAGCCTGGACGTGCGGATCAGGTCAAGGATGGATTGCATTAGATCCGCCAAAGGAAAGGAGCCGATTTGACTAGCGAGGCGCTAGAAGCGGATTGAAGAAGCTCGGGGGCAGCTCACCTCGAAGGCTCTCGCTCGGGAAGCCGATTTATGTGCAAATCGGCTGGCTCGCATGATCAAGCCCAGGCACATTCAGCTAATTTGCGCATCCTCGTCTCTCGTGTTGCCTTGACCGAGACTCGGGGGCAACGGGCCCGGTCGATGCTCTATTGAGGGGCCGATTGGGGTACCATCGGCTAATCTTTCGTCGCAACCTTCTTCGCAAGATGATGAGCGCTCGCCGAGGAGGATCGCTGAAACCGGTGGGGAATTTTAAGGGCTCTCCCGGAAATCCCACAGTATCTTCCGGAAAGAGGATCATCGGTTGAAGAACGGAAGAGCGAGTTTCAAGGGGTCGATACGATGCTATCGGCTCATTACGCATTGGCAAAGGGGACGAATCGGCAAGGTTAGTGGAAGAGGAAATCGGCAAATCAAATTGGGGGAAAAGTTCTTCATTAATAAGAGAGATTTCTTACATAGTAGAGCTGATTGCCCTCAAAAGGGGGTACATTGCCCCGCCTACTTCTACGGATCCTATGCTAAGGGCCCTATCTACGGGCCATTGCTGCCCTCGTCGTCGCCGTCGTCGCCGCTGTCGGCGCTGCTCCCGGCCGGCTCGTCGTCGCTGCTCCAGCGGCCGCCAGCAGGGACCTTCATTGTCCTCATCCTCCTCGTCGTCGTCGTCGTCGCTCGTCAAAATCACTCAGATTTCCCGGCCGGGGGCAATGGCGCTTGGCCGGCGGCTCGTCGGGGGAGCGGTCGTCGTCGTCGTCCTCCTCTTCCTCCTCCTTCACCTCCTCGGAGGTGGCCCCATCCAGGGGAAGTGATCATCATCGCTGTCTTCCACCGCTTCCTTATCGGCAAGGAAGCGGAGATCGCTCTCCCCGTCAGTCAGGGACCTGTCGTCCTCTGACCAGATGGAGAAATCATGGCTGGGCTCATTCCCGGCCTCGATGGCGCGGCGGGTGTTGGCCGCGTGGGCCTCCGCTGGGTTCCACTCCGGCGTCGGCTCGCGGGAAGAAGAGGACTCGGTGGAAAAGCCCGATGAGGCGGTGGAAGAAGAGGACATGGTGGCGCAGGAGGGTTTTTGGGTGCTAATGCGAAGGAGATGCAGAGGAGAACTGTTTGGGGCGGTTAAATAAAAGAGGGCATGGTAGAAATTCAATGCCACAGCAGTTTCCGAGGAGGTGGTGCCAAAACCGTCAAATCGTGCAGAGAAGTTGAGGAGGCAAGTTATCATGATGAAAAACTCTGCGACGGTTCTGCTCTACCACGACATGACCCGACGAAGGAAAGGCTTAATGATTTTGGAAATGTCATTTCCAAAACCAGGGGGACATGTGTTATCACCAGAATTTGACCAAATCAGAGGTGGGCCGCGATCGAGATGGACGTGAAGATTATACATGGAAGGAAATACGTGAATCGGCCTTGTTTACCAAGTTGGGCTAAACTGCCCATGTATCTGTAACATATTAGATCGCATCTTAGTTTAGAAGTTAGAGTTTTACCCGTGCACGGTTTGGTGCACGCCCACATTAGAAAGTCCCCTCGGACTATAAATATGTACCTAGGGTTTATGGAATAAACAACAACCAACGTTCAACACAAACCAATCTCGGCGCATCGCCAACCCCTTCGTCTCAAGGGTTTCTCCGGTAAGCACCATGCTGCCTAGATCGCATCTTGCGATCTAGGCAGCACGAGGCTGCCCGCGTTGTTCATGCGTTGCTCGTACTGAAGCCTTTTTGATGGCGAGCAACGTAGTTATCGTAGATGTGTTAGGGTTAGCATTGTTCTTAGTATCATATGCTGTCGTAGTGCAACCCTTGCACATCTAGCCGTCCTTGTGCCTCATCATGGGTGCAGGGGCGGCACCCCGCTTGATCGTTATTTAGTAGATCTGATCCGTTACGATTGCTCCTTGATTTATCGGGGATTAGTTTAATATCTGCAATAGTTAGGCCTTACAAAGGGTTGGAGGATCCAGCGGCGTGTAGGGTGTAGTTTGCTGGCCCTAGACAGGATGTTCCGAGGATCAACCTCGTGTTGGTTTTTAGGCCTTGTCTAGGGCTGTCTTACGGTCACCGTGCGCGAGCGCGAGGCCCAATCGTGAGTAGGATGATCCGATTATGCGGTGAAAACCCTAGATCGTCGTGGATCTCATATGCTTTATCTTGATCAAGCGGGACCACCATATATTCGGCCACCTTGGACGAATCATGGGTGGATCGGCTCCATGAGCCGATTCACGAGATAACTCGAGAGCCGATCGAGGCTCGTATTTAACGTGTACGTGTGTGCCCTGCAGGAAGCTAAGCGAGGCATCATCCACACCTTCCTGACCAGGTATAGGTCAGGTGGCACGCCCTTGCAGTTTGCATCGGCGCGCGACCAAAGGCTTTGCGGGCCGTCGCTCTGAGGGACTGGGGCCAGCCGCAGCCCTAAGTTGTTCCCGGCTCTACGGTGTTGGCCAGTCACTGTCCGCCGGTGGGTTTCTGACGCCAACAGCGGCATGCGCACGAGGTGGGGGATCGGAGCGCCGTTCCCCCGGGGGAACACCAGCATTTTCCTTTTTTTTAGCCCACCTTCTCCTTGTTTTTCTGTTCAGCAACGAAACACACAAAGGAGTCCCGTCCCTCGCATCCATGTTCTTCTTCTACCTGTACGGCAACACATCCAGTAGCCTGCACATCGCTTTCACTTCG
The DNA here is from genome assembly GCF_022539505.1 of Lolium rigidum. NCBI lineage: Eukaryota > Viridiplantae > Streptophyta > Magnoliopsida > Poales > Poaceae > Lolium > Lolium rigidum. Next base: position 284,427,258 of record NC_061510.1, read on the forward strand.
ATAGACGGCCATCACGTCGCCCCCTCTCTATAAAATCCTTTTTGCCTTCCTAGCTCTGCAACCCTAGCTGCTCCTCCTCCTTCCCAAACAGCAGCCACCGCCACCATCTCTGTTTCCTCACAGAAAACCCTACCGTGAGCTACCTCCTCCGTCTACCTCGCCGCCGCGTCGCCATGGCCGCCGACGAGCTCACCTGATCCGTGGAATCGGACCACCGTCCCCTCTCCTCCATCCTCGTCGTCTTCACGGAGCTGGAGACGCCGCAGCTGCTCGCCTCGTCCACATCTGCAACGTCGTCTACCCGGCCACCTTTCTTCTTCAACGCCGGCGAGCCCCTCCGCCGCTTCTTCCTCGTCGTCGAGCAACCCTGGGTGAGAAACATCAACACCACGCCTTCCCCTCTGCATGATCTCTGCGATGTCGAGCGAGAGAACGAGATCGAATGGTTTTCGAAACATAAAGGTCCCGTTTTTGTTCTGCTTCACGGTGGCTACACTTGGATGCACAACAGCACAGGCTACGTTTTGGTTTTTGAATCACCCAAAACGGTGCAGTATCGGCGACGCCATCGTCGACCAAAGTTTGATCCAGAAAACAGTTTTCAGACTTCATCTGTAACTCGCCGTGTCTCTGTCCGTTTTTCCGGCGAAGCTCACCGGCGTTCCCGACCACTTAAGCACGAGCCGTTGGCATCCTTTGAAGCGCACCACTTCCTAGTTGCACAACGCCTTTTGTTTCGCTCAAAACGGTGCCCCGTTTCGTCTCGGCCACAGCTTTAAAATCTGTGCAAATCGCCATCTACAGGAACACGCCGCTGTCACGTATTTCAGTTTCAGTGTCCAAATTCAGTTAACGCGAAGACATACGTTATCTTGGCTGTACCCTGTACCTAATCAAAACTTGGCACCCAGCTACTGGTTCCGTTCTTTGTACACGACAGTCGACAGGCGCATCTCAAGTTCAATTCCTTGGTCCGGCTAAAAGGCTGTTCCCTGGTGTAAACGTCTGTCTCCGCCGCGTGACTGCTGTTGCATCCAAGTGTCAAAATTCAGTTAGCAAGTGTCAATTCTTCACTTAGCACACACCCACACGTTTTCTCCTTAGCATCCTGTTTCATATCAAAATCCAAATAGTAGCACTGGTTCTGTCCGAAATTTAATTCGGCTCCCGGGTGCGTATGCTCCCTATACCAAAAAATAATATTTCGAGTTGTCAAAAAATTTTGACAAAAAATTCTATGTGTACATCTCCATAATATATGAGCATTCGTCAAGTTTCATGAAAAAATAATATTTTTTGTGGTCTATGTAAAAAAGAGAAAATTTATCTTGTAAAAAACATTATTTTTAGCACTGAGTTTTGTCTTTTTTACACACGTCACATGACAAGACTATTTTTTATGAAACAACTTTGTGAGCGTGTAGCACGTGAAGATGTATGTGCGAATTTTTCGTTCCAATTTTTTTGAAATTCAAAATTTGTGTAAGATGAATTTCAAAATAAAGGGAGCATATGCTCCCATGTTCCAAAACACCACTCCCTGGTTCTGTTCCTTGTCAATGGCCGGCGTGTCTCGTGTTCGATTTCAAGTTCTGGCGCAAGCCAACCTTTTTGTTAATCTTTGACACGGTGCAATTTCCAACACTGGTAGAAAAAAGGCCTTCCGGACAGCCCCATTAGTCGCGGATATGCAAGAACCGCGACCAATGGGATCTTTAGTCGCGGCCCTTCTGGCGAACCGCGACCAAAGGCCTGGGCCCAGGGTGCTCGGTGGCCAGCTGGTGGACAGGAGGGGCTTTAGTCGCGGTTGGCCAGGCCAACCGCGAATAAATGTCCTCAGGCCTGGCCCAAAGGCCTTTAGTCGCGGTTGGACTGGCCAACCGCGACTACAGCCCCTCCCCTATATATACCACTCAGCCCACAGCACTTAGCCATTTGGTGCCACTTCTCTTCACAAACTTCACAAGGGGGTGTAGGGTTTGCTTTTGGCTCCTCTTATGCACACAAGGTGTTTGATGAAATGTCCCAAGAGCATGAAACAAACATGATATGAAGTGTCGGAGCTACACTTGAACGAGCTTCCTCATTTATTTTTTCCTCCTCGATCGCGGTTAGCAACAACTTGAACCTTTCATATATATGTGTCATTGATAAAATATGCATATGTGTGTAGTTCATTGTTTAATATCTATTTAGTTTAACAAATGAATGATGGTTAATTATATATTTTGTATTATAATAATGCAGATGAATCGGCAATGGATGTACGCTAGCCGACTCTCCGGCGAATTCACTACGGGTTTGAAAGATTTCCTTGTAGTGGCTAATGCGAACAAGCAGAGGGGTTTTGTTATCTGTCCATGTGTTGACTGTAAGAATCAGAAGGGTTACTCTTCCTCAAGGGAAATTCACCTGCACCTGATTCGGCATGGTTTCATGCCAAGCTATAATTGTTGGACCAAGCATGGAGAAAGAGGGGTTATAATGGAAGAAGATGAAGAAGGGGATGACATCGATGAGAGCTATCCTGCTCATTTCGGTGATACTTTCATGGAGGATGGTGAAGGTGAAGGGGAAGGTGAAGGGGAAGGTGAAGAAGAGGCACGTGATGAGCCCGTTGATGATCTTGGTCGGACCATTGCTGATGCACGGAGACGCTGCGAAACTGAAAAGGAGAGGGAGAATTTGGATCGCATGTTAGAGGATCACAGAAAAGCGCTGTACCCCGGATGCGATGATGGTCTGAAAAAGCTGGGCTGCACACTGGATTTGCTGAAATGGAAGGCACAGGCAGGTGTAGCTGACTCGGAATTTGAAAACTTGTTGAAAATGTTGAAGAATATGTTTCCAAAGAATAACGAGTTGCCCGCCGATATGTACGAAGCAAAGAAGGTTGTCCGCCCTCTAGGTTTAGAGGTTCCGAAGATACATGCATGCATCAACGACCGCATCCTCTACCGCGGTGAATACGAGAATTTGAATGAATGCCCGGTATGCACCGCATTGCGTTATAAGATCGGAGGCGATGACCCCGGTGACGATGTTGAGGGCCAGAAACCCAGGAAGAAGGTTCCCGCCAAGGTGATGTGGTATGCTCCTATAATACCACGGTTGAAACGTCTGTTCAGGAACAAAGAGCATGCCAAGTTGTTGCGATGGCACAAAGAGGACCGTAAGTCGGACGGGGAGTTGAGACACACCGCCGATGGAACGCAATGGAGAAAGATCGACAGAGAGTTTAAAGATTTTGCAGCTGACGCAAGGAACATAAGATTTGGTCTAAGTACAGATGGCATGAATCCTTTTGGCGAGCAGAGCTCCAGCCATAGCACCTGGCCTCTGACTCTATGCATCTACAACCTTCCTCCTTGGTTGTGCATGAAGCGGAAGTTCATTATGATGCCAGTGCTCATCCAAGGTCCGAAGCAACCCGGCAACGACATCGATGTGTACCTAAGGCCATTAGTTGATGAACTTTTACAGCTGTGGGGAAGACCTGGTGTCCGTGTGTGGGATGAGCACAAAGAAGAGGAATTTGACCTACGAGCGTTGCTTTTCGTAACCATCAACGATTGGCCTGCTCTTAGTAACCTTTCGGGACAGTCAAATAAGGGATACAATGCATGCACGCACTGCTTACATGAGACTGACAGTGTACATTTGCCAAATTGTAAGAAGAACGTGTACCTTGGGCATCGTCGATTTCTTCCGAAAAATCATCCAGTAAAAAAGAGAGGCAAGCATTACAACGGCAAGGCAGATCCCGGCCGAAGCCTGCGGAACGCACTGGTGCTGAGGTATTTGATATGGTCAAGGATTTGAAAGTCATCTTTGGAAAGGGTCCTGGCGGACAATCAATTCCGAAGGGAGCTGACGGGCACGCACCCATGTGGAAGAAGAAATCTATATTCTGGGAGCTAGAATATTGGAAAGTCCTAGAAGTCCGCTCTGCAATCGACGTGATGCACGTTACGAAGAATATTTGCGTGAACCTCCTAAGCTTCTTGGGCGTGTATGGGAAGACAAATGATACAAAGGAAGCACGGCAGGACCAGCAACGTTTGAAAGACCCTGATAACCGGCATCCGGAATGGTTTCAAGGTCGTGCCAGCTACGCTCTGACCAAAGAAGAGAAGGTCATCTTTTTTGAATGCCTGAGCGAGTATGAAGGTCCCGTCTGGATTCTCGTCCAATATAAAGGGAATAATAAACATGGCGGAGAAAAAGTTCCAAAACCTGAAGTCTCACGACTGCCACGTGATTATGACGCAATTGCTTCCGATTGCTTTGAGGGGGCTCCTGCCGGCAAATGTTCGAGTAGCCATTGTGAAGCTATGTGCATTCCTCAATGCAATCTCTCGAAGGTAATCAATCCGAAGTTCTACCACGGTTACGGAACGATGTGGTCCAATGTCTTGTCAGTTTCGAGTTGGTGTTCCCGCCATCCTTCTTCAACATTATGACGCACCTCCTGGTTCACCTAGTCGAAGAGATTTCCATTCTCGGTCCTGTATTTCTACACAATATGTTCCCCTTCGAGAGGTTCATGGGAATATTAAAGAAATATGTTCGTAACCGTGCTAGGCCGAAGGAAGCATCGCCAAGGGCTATGGAAATGAGGAGGTAATTGAGTTTTGTGTTGACTTTGTTCCCGACCTTAAGCCGATTGGTCTTCCTCGATCGCGGCACGAGGGGAGACTAAGTGGAAAAGGCACGATCGGAAGGAAATCAACGATATGTATGGACGGCCATTCTCCGACCGAAGCACACCACACAGCTTCGACCAATTCCAGCTTGGTGGCTCCGTACTTTGAGAAACACAAGAATATTTTACGCTCGGACAACCCGGGGAAGCCTGAATCCTGGATTAGGAAGGCCCACATGGAGACTTTCGGCAGTTGGTTGAGAAAACATTTAATGAGTGAAAATGCTATTGTAGATCAGATGTACATGTTGGCCAAGACACCATCTTCGACTATAACGACTTTCCAAGGGTACGAGATAAATGGGAATACATTTTACACGATCGCCCAAGATAAAAAGAGCACCAACCAAAACAGTGGTGTCCGCTTTGATGCAGCAACCGAGAATGGGCAAAAGGTCACATATTATGGTTACATAGAGGAGATATGGGAACTTGACTATGGACCCTCCTTCAAGGTCCCTTTGTTCCGGTGCAAATGGTTCAAGCTAACAGGAGGTGGGGTAAAGGTGGACCAGCAATACGGAATGACAATGGTGGATTTCAACAATCTTGGTTACCTTGACGAACCATTCGTCCTAGCGAAAGATGTCGCTCAGGTTTTCTATCTGAAGGACATGAGTAGCAAACCGAGGAAACGGAAAGATAAGAAAACGATCGAGTACATCATGCGATGATCCAAAGCGCCACATTGTTCTTTCGGGGAAAAGAAACATCGTGGGAGTGGAGGACAAGACAGACATGTCAGAAGATTATAATATGTTTGGTGAAATTCCGCCCTTCAAAGTGAACACCGACCCAAGCATTAAGTTAAATGATGAGGATGCTCCATGGATACGACCCAATCGTAAGCAAGCAGGGACACAAGGGAAGAAATGATGTGTAATAATTTATTGTACCAAACTTTGTTGAATGGATCATGTGAATTATATTATCCGTGATGTGTTCTGGTGTCCATTTTCGAATGATTTGATTGATTCGAGATAGCACTGATGATACATGAAATTTGGAGTGATTTAGTCATACTCCTGCCTAGGCGTATAATATGCATACTCATAGTCTTCATAGTCGCCGCCGTTGTACTGGTAGTCATCGCCTTCTAGGTTGCCGCCGTCGTCGTCGCTGCTGTCGTCGGGCGGCGCTCGTGGCTCGAACTGAGGGTAGCGCAGGCGGGGGATATCGCCGGCCGTGATGTAGTCCATGACGCTCCGCAAAGTCCGGCCGTACCACCATAGCCGACGGCCGGCCTCGTGGAAGTTCCCGGGAGGCGGACCGTCCTCCTCATACCCGGCGAGCGCCCTCTCACGCCGATTGATGAAGAAGGCATCCCAAGTATGCTGGTTATCGGGATGCCGGCGGGGATTCATCCGCTGCTCCGGCGTGAGGTCGAGGTAGTAGTGGTTCGTGATGGCCGCCCGGCGCGCGGTACCCGAGGGACGGGAGGGACCGGCACGCCGCCGGCGCTTAGGCTCCGGCCCGGCGGGGACGCGGTAGCCCGGTGGGCAAGGGTAGTTGGAGGCGCAAAGCTCCGCCACCTACTGGTAGGTTAGAGTGGGTGCGGTGGAAGCCATGAGAGAGTGATGAGAGATTGTAGAGATGTGATAATGATGGCCAAGCCGGGCAACATATATGTAGTGAGAAATGGCGGGAAAAATGGGAGCGGGAAGACAGGAGGCGGGAACAAAGTGGCGGGAAGAGGCGGGAAGAAATTGGCGGGAAGAAAGAGGCGGGAAGACAGAGGCGGGAAGAAAGAGGCGGGAAGGCAGGAGGCGGGAAGAGCGGCCGGGAAGAACTAGCGGGAAGAGGGGGGCGGAAAGACAGAGGTGGGAAGAGGGGGCCGACGGAAAAACAGAGGCGGGAAGAGGGGCCGGCGGAAAGACAGAGGCGGGAAGAGGGGCCGGCGGAAAGACAGAGGTGGGAAGAGGGGGTCGGCGGAAAGACAGAGGCGGCCGGGAAGAATTTTTTGATATATTATTTGTATTTTTAAGATTTTGAAATGAATTAGTTTTATTTTTATGAATTTTTCGATATATTATTTGTATTTTTAACATTTGGAAATAAATTAGTTTTATTTTTCTGAATTTTTTGATATATTATTTGTATTTTAAAGGTTTTTAAATGAATTAGTTTTATTTTTATGAATTTTTTGATATATTATTTGTATTTTTAACATTTGGAAATGAATTAGTTTTATTTTTCTGAATTTTTTGATATATTATTTGTATTTTTAACATTTGGAAATGAATTAGTTTTATTTTTCTGAATTTTTTGATATATTATTTGTATTTTAAAAGTTTTTAAATGAATTAGTTTTATTTTTATGAATTTTTTGATATATTATTTGTATTTTAAAGGTTTTTAAATGAATTAGTTTTATTTTTCTGAATTTTTTGATATATTATTTGTATTTTTCAGATTTAGAATTTAATTAGTTTTATTTTTCTGAATTTTTTGATATATTATTTGTATTTTAAAGATTTAGAAATTAATTTTGTTTTGAAAAAAGGCTGGCCAACCGCGACTAAAGGCTATTTTCCGCGGGAACGAATTTTTCACCGAAAAATGACCTTTGGTCGCGGTTGGTCCTTTAGTCGCGGTTGGCCAGACCAACCGCGACCATAGGTCTATGGTATAAATTTCGCGCGCGCCGCCTGGCGGTTCACTTCTCTTCTTCTTCCTCGAACCGCCGGCGCCGCGCGCGCCTCTTCTCCTCTTCCTCGACGCCGGCGAGCTGCCCTAGCCTCGACGCCGACGCCCTCGACCGCCGCCTAGCCCTCGACGCCGACGCCCTCGCGTACGTGTACTCGCCGCCGTCGACCGCCGCCCCTTCTCTTCCCGCGCGGCACCGGGCCGCGCGCCGTACCACCGCGCGCGCCGCGCGCCGCCGTTCGTCGCCGCCGCGCTGCCGCCTCCGCCGCCCGCGCCGCTGCGCCTCGCGCTCGATCCGCCGCCGCGCCCACCGTAGAGTGTACCGGCCGGCCGCGCCGCGCGTGGGAGAGAGAGGCAGGGGCGCGCCAGATACACGGCGCCCCTCTGCCTCGATCTCTCATTTTTTTTGTTTTTTTAAACTTAACAAAATAACTTAGCAAAAAAATAACTTAACATGAATATATGATATAAACAAAAATTTAAACTTAACAAAATATTTAATTTAAAATTTGTTAATCAAAATTGTAATTAACAAAATAACTTAGCAAAAAAATAACTTAACATGAATATATGATATAAACAAAAATTTAAACTTAACAAAATATTTAACTTAAAATTTGTTAATCAAAATTGTAATTAACAAAAATAACTTAACAAAATTTGTATACTAACATAATTTTGACTTAACAAAATTTAACAAATATGTAATATATATAGTATAATGTATATAATTTTGGATACTTAACAAAAATTTTACTTAACAAAATTTTGACTTAACAAAATTTTGACTTAACAAAATTTAACAAATATGTAATATATATAGTATAATGTATATAATTTTGTATACTTAACAAAAAATTTACTTAACAAAATTTTGACTTAACTAAATTTAACAAATATGTAATATATATAGTATAATGTATATAATTTTGTATACTTAAAAAAAATTTTACTTAACAAAATTTTGACTTAAGAAAAATTTTACTTAACAAAATTTAGACTTAACAAAATTTTAACTTAACAAAATTTAGACTTAACAAAATTTTAACTTAACAAATCTTTTAACTTAATTAACAAGAATTATTTTATTTTGGGATCGAGAGGGGGTGGCGAGGGTTATGTGTCCTCGGCACCGCCACCGCCCTCTCGGTCACCGCCACCGTTCTCTCGGTCACGCGCGCGGTCACTGCGTCCCCCCTTTCGCCACCGCCCTCTCGGTCACCGCCACCGGTCTCTCTCTTTATATGTAGAAGAGATGTGATAGATAATGCATATACACAATTAATTTGTTTTTACTACATGTTTTCAGGACTGACATATGGCGGACGATAGAGCTGACCCGATTATGGACAACTATGATCTGGACGCTGAAGACCATATGTTCGGCATCATAAACGGCGATATTCCATATGTGCCGACCGGACAAGAAGAAGATGATATATCTTCTTATCTGAACCTTGACGGTGAAGATGAAGGGCGCCGTCAGCAAGATGATGCCGAAGAAACGTCGATAAACGACGATCTTCAATTGGAAGTAGCAACCACCTCCGGCGCCGAGGTATATATATACATTGAGCCTCTGGTGATACAAACTAACCGATTTGAATAAATATGTGTGTACTAACGCGCGCGACTCTCTTTCTTATTTTAGCCCTCGGCCGGATCATCGAAACAATCGAGTACGTCGTCAAAGCGTGGCGCAACCAAGACGCTGAAACAAGGAGAAATATATACCATCGAGGTTGTCGACAGTGCAACCGGCAAGCCGCTGGAGCCCGAGAAGAACGCCACCAAGTTTATCAACCAATGCGGAGCCGTTGTTAGAGACAACGTCTCGATCACCGTCCGAGAGTGGAATGAGCCAAAGAAGGCACGTCTTGGTTTCACTTTTGTCGAGAAGAGAACAAAAAAGATTGCTTGCAAAAGCTTATGGAACATGTCGTCCTACCTCCGGAATACCGCAAATTCGATGAGGAGGGTAACAAGATTGAGGAAAACAAGAAGAGGAGGAAGCTACTCAAACAGTTCGCTCTTGGAAAGATGGCCAGTGCATTCAGGAAATTCAAGCAAAATCTAGCCCGTTACTATGTCAACCAGAACAAGACTCCGGATTTCAAAGGACAATATGAGAAACTGAAACATGATTGGCCAGAATTTGTGAAGCAAAAGAAATCGGAGCAGTTCCTTGAACTATCGAAAAAAATAAGGAAAATGCGGCTAAGAAAGAGTATAATCATATTATGGGGCCAGGAGGGTATCGCCTTTGGGAGCCTAGGTGGGAGAAGATGGAGAACGAGCTGAGGGCGCGAGGAATCCGTCCAGGTACGGAGGGATGGGACCCAAGGGCCAAAAGCTGGTGGTACGGGCATGGGGGATCGCTGAACCCGGAGATAGGAGAGTGTGTTTACCGGGGCAAAATAATTAAACCCACCGAAAAGCTTATTGAGGCAATGAGGGATGCTCAAGAGGGGAAGATCAAGTTCAACAGAGAGAACGACGCGCTGACAAAAGCCCTCGGGAATCCTGAACACGGAGGACGTGTACGAGGCATGGGGCACATTCCGTGGAAAATAGGGTTCCCCGGAACGATGACCCGTACGGTTAAGAAGCCGTAAGAGAAAGATGGATCGGGATGCAGATGTTGTGGCGCGGTTGGCATCGGAAATGGATGTGATGAAGAAAACCGTGAGTGTACTAGTAGCCGAAAGAGATGCAGCTCGGGCGCAGCATGAAGATCATCCAGTGGATCTCGGAAGCCAGGAGCGAGAGAAGAAGCAGCGTGGCTTCCACGGAGGCCCCACCGGCTGGTGCACCGACGATCGAAATTACTCGCACCGGAGCCTCCGGTGGTCGAAATTACTGCACCGGAGCCTCCTCGCTACCCCGTGGACGATATAAAGGAAATGAAAGAATGTCATCCGTATTATCCTATCGGGAACATGTCCATGAAGGTAGCCATCGCCAGTGCTTTACCATGTTTACCTGGAGCACTCCACCACAACAACCCCATTCAAGATGGCTATGCTCGTGTCATGGTGGAGGACATAGTCCAAGGGTTTGAGGACCTGGACATTGACATTGCTACACCTGAAGGGGCGAGAAGACTTGGAGATGTCAAGCGCCAGTTCATTCTATGGCAAAAGAAGTTTATCAAGTTTCCAGGCGAGGCGCCAAGGCGAACAAGTCCACCCCCCTCCGGTGGTGGTGGCGGCGGCGGCGGTGGTGGTGGTTCACCTACACCTCCTTCACGTCAGCCGACGCCGCCCCCCAATTCACCTCCGGCGGGTAGCGAGACGCCGCCCCCGGTCCTCGTCCGGCGGGTGATCGGACGCCACCCCCCAATCCACATGCGGCGAAGAAGCGAAGCGGTCTTGGGTTATTAACCCGGAGCCTTATGTACCTGCAACCACAAAGATACAGAGCCATCACTAAAGCCTCTCACCCCGAGGCCTTGGGAACTTAGTGTGGAGGAAAATGCAGCGGCCGTGGCTGCTCAGCATGAGAAATGGAAGGCAGACTGCAAGAAGAAAAGAGAGCCCAAGCCCAAGCAAGTATTTTCTGAGAAGGAAAAGAGCTGGGCTAAGTCATTTTTGAACACACCGTCCCAAGCCGCGAAGAATCTACCTGACGACTATGAACGTGAACTTCGTAGTCAAGCACTCGCGGTCAGGGGGAAACAAGTTGCCCAGCTCGGGGAACAAAGTAAACAGTCGATCTCCCCGCTCATAGTGAAAGCCGCCGGTCCGGACGATGCCCCCGATGTCATAGCAGCTGCGGCAGCACAGGGATTGACTATAGCGAGTGCCACAGAACAAGCGGCCAACTTAGGTCTGACTCTTCGTGCAGCGTTAGGCCTTGATGAGGCGCCAATGAAGGACGTAGTATTTACATATGTGCGGAATGGGCCTCTCGTCGAGCCTGCGCAGGAAGAGGATCTACCTCGACAAATGACAGGTCTGCTAAATTGGTACAAGGCTTACATACAACTTAAAAACGCCAAAGACTATATTTATGCGGAAGTTAGACCTGAGCATCACTTCAAATATTACTATATAACAATTCATCGGAGTGAATTGTTCCAGCTGTTCAATCTGCGCGAGCTCGACAAATCTATCATCAGTTGCTATGTTCTGTAAGTGATTTATTAATTTCTACCCCATCTCATTAATTGCCTGCACTATAAATATATATATTGTCCTAACTATCTTGTTGTGTACGCTATTATGCAGAATGAAGAAGCGGGAAATGCGAATAAGGCGCATCCATGATGTTGGGTTCATTGACCCATAAATCGTTAATTCATATGTGTTAGAACACCACCCCAAAGACGTGGAGGATGACTCGTGGCGGTTTCTTATAAAACAGGAACTCAAAAGTGATATTCTATTTCCTTACCATTTTGGGTGAGTGTTTCTGTCTTGAGCACATTCTCTTTTGTTTACTCCATGCATGGTATGTGGCTAATCGATGAGTTATGCATGACTGTGCATGTATCGTGTCCGCGAGGTTCCACTCGGATTCCGCTAGTAATTCAAATTCAGAACTCCACGGTTCTCGTCCACGACTCTCCGAATATGGATCCGAAGCATTGGGCCGACATGAGAAAAATGATGCAAAAGTAATTATTTTCATTCGTTTGCGCTCTATATCGATCGGCCTATTTCGTTCATCATTTCCTAATATCAAGTAACTAATTAATAACTCTCTTGTTCATTTAATTTTCCTTGCCTCGTAGGGTTTGGAGACGGTTCGTAGATCAAAAGGTCGGTGAATTCAAAAAAGAGCTACATTTTAAAAGGGCAAAGGCTGCGACCGGGGATATTCAGCCACCGGGGACTAATCTATGTGGATACTATGTTTGTGAGAGGATCCGGAGATACACCACCGAGCGGCAGCCGTCCGAGAACAACATCGGGAGGAATAACCTCCGGACGACGCTTAGTCCAGAAGCTCGCTTCCGACCACTTCAAGAGGAACTAGCTGGATGGTTCGCGAGGGAAGTCATCGATCCTAGAGGAGAACACTATGTAGAGGACGTAGAACTTTATATGCACTAAATATATGTATGGAAACTTGTTCAAAATTGTATATGGTCATCCGATATCGAATATATATTGTATATTCCTCTTGAATTCTTTTTGGTTCTAATATCAAATTTGTTTGAAATTGTACATTCATATGCATGTATGTAGTACGGTAGAATATGTAAAACTCCTTCAAAATTAAAACCCAAAATAAATAAAACAATACAAATTAAAAAGAAACCAGATTTAGGGGGAGGGGGGCTAAACCCTAAACCCTGCGGAGGCCTTTAGTCGTGGTTGGCCAGAAGAACCGCGACTAAAGGTCCTCCGCCCTGGCGCTCGCCTGCCGCCCACGTGGACGGGCCTTTAGTCGCGGTTCGTAAGGAGCCGCGACTAAAGGGGGGGCCTTTAGTCGCGCCTAATTGGTCGCGGTTGCGCAACCGCGACTAATGGCAGTTGCCAACCGCGACCAAAGGCCATTTTTCTACCAGTGCAAGAATCCATCTTGGTTCCCTTTTCTTTATCTTCTTGCTCTCAGCACAAATCTGTGTTGATTTTAAAATCAGCTTTCAAATTTCTTTTCAAACAAACTTTATATCCAAGAGTATTAGAACAACCTAATATATCTATTTATAAATTTTGTTCCAACTTTTGAACAATTAAAATTTGACAAGTTTTAATTTGAGTTAATTAAATATGCAAACTTGTAAATTCATATATTTCAAACCATAACTCAAAATAAAATGTTTTCTATATGAAAATTGATCATAAAATGCGAGGAATCTAAATATGCCATCCATTCTTTTGTTTGCATCACGCATCATGTTGCCTCGTGGTAGTTGTGCATGTTCACCTAATATATATGCGGAGTATTTTGGAACACCGACGTAGTATTCCCCGCTCCGTTTAATATTGATGTAGCTCACCCCTGCTATGTTGTACCATGCTAATCAACACTTAACTTTGACGGTAGAAAATTCAACTCCAACCTAATTTGTTTGTGCGGGGTTCCGACTCTGATTAATTTGGATAAATTGCATCATCATATTTGCCATGCCATGCATATCATCTTCATCATGCCGGTTCTTTATCCGTTGTAGTAAGTTTGCATCCGTTGTTTGTTCCAGCATTTGCTTCTTTCCGGATAGGATCGCGAAGTGATGATGTGAGATACGACAAGTTCTTCTGCAACCTTTCACAGGCGAGCCCTCCCTCTTCACCTATTTTATATTTTGCTCCCCCTCTCACTGCTATCCTTATGTTGCGCTTCTCTATCGAGTCACGTGTCCTATTCCACTTGTTTACCATAATAATCCTATATATATCATTCCTTGCCCATAGCCGTTGCTTGATGTCTGAGCCTTGCGAGTCGTAGGCGTGTTTAGGCTCTGTTGTTTATCTCGATCTGTTATCGGGATATGTTGGGTTGTTGGGAGGTTATCACATGCTATATCATTGTTGGAGATATTCACACTTTACTTTATTGTTAACAACTAAAATTGTAAGCAGAGGCATCTGTGAGCCCCTTTGCGAAAGCATCGGAACTTTGACTTGCTAATGTCCCCTAGGACCCGAGTTCTTGTTATCTGTTCCGAGATTGAGCGCTCTACCCGTACGTGGGGGAGTGGGACCCCCATCACCCACTACCTTTCCTCGAGTCCGTTCATCGGGAGCCACAACCTTGGTTTTATTTGCTCATATGCACGATATGCACGATTTACTTCCTGTTGCCTTCGGGTGTTTATATCCTGTATTGTACTCATATTGCGTGCCGACTTATCCTTGGCCGGTCGTTAGTGCCCGCCTTGGACGCCATCGCAACCTCTGGGTCCGTATCGGAGTACGGCCGAACTTCGTCACGGGTAGCTTAGTTGGGTGGCTCCCATTAAACTTTCTCTTGCATTGGGAACGGTCTTGATGTGAGACTCCACCTGTAGTAAGTGGGTTCGAGCATGCGTATGGTTACATTTGGGCAACCCCTGCAGGGTGTACATCTTATCGATAAGCCGCGTCCGCGGTTATGGACGACCTGGAATTGTATGGCTTGATCATAGAACAACTTACACCTTATACTTGTTGTTAATAATCTGATAATAACTTGCGTAGTAATATAGCATTACTACAACCGATACCTAATAAAACTTGTCCACCGTTGAGTGCCTTTTACATTGCCTCTTCGCTTTGTTGAAGGGGATATGTGTATTTGGCTGGGTTATGTTTGTGTAGTATTTTATCTGTTACCTTGTGCGCTCTCTTATCTTCTCTGAGTAGACGGATGTTGTAGCGTGTCTCTATTGGTTATAGTTATGCTGCCGCTAAACCTACCATATAGCCCCAGGCGATATATATATTCGCCCGGCGAGCATAGCCATTTCTAGTCTCGCTAAGTACGTGCCGGAGTTCGTTACTTGGTACTTACTCTCGCCTTTTCTCTTTCTCTTTTGCTTCCTCCCTTTTGTCGGCAACCGATGGCCCGACTTTGACAGGTACGAGATGACGACGTTAGCAAGGTTACCCTTCCGGCTTGGCCTGGGCAGGATTATGGACGCCGCTGGTTATCTTCAGGACTCTTAGTCCAATTTGTATCTTGTCCGTACTCGGACGTATTTGATCTTATGTATGATTCGGATCTTTGTATTGTATATATGTATCTTGACTCGTTGGAGTCGTTGTTGTAATATATGTTTCTTGTGGGCTCTATTGTAATCCTATTGTAATGTTACCGCTCGTGATAATTCCTCTGGCATCACGTGTGTGATTCGTCGCGCACGTCGTGTCGGAGGGCGTCTCTGAATCGATATCGTGCGGATTTCGGCGGGATCGCTGGAATCCTCATGGTACCGGTTCCGGGGCGTCACACCGAACAACCTTTCTGGAACCAAAAACAACAGAAAACAGGAACTGGCACTATGGCATCTTGTTAATAGGTTAGTTCCGAAAATGCATAAAAACATTATAAAGTGTGAGCAAAACATGTAGGTATTGTCATAAAACAAGCATGGAACATCAGAAATTATAGATACGTTGGAGACGTATCAGCGGTCAGCTGGTAGATCCTCACGGTATGCATGCTATCTTCAGGCCTGGGCAAGTACGATTCATTATAGCTCAATCGAAATCAGTCGCCGTCGCCCAGCCTTTATAAGTTCGTTAGTTCGTTCGAATCGATCGGTTGATATTGTTTTCCTCTCGATGTGTTTGTCTGACATTGTTTTCCGCTTTACCTATTTGCTCGAATTCATTCGTACTGTACGCTGTACTGTTCACCATTGCCCAATGTCTGTAGTCGTCGCTTGGTGCCAGTCCTCTATGGACCTGTTTGTAATCTTATTACTTCTGGGTTCTTTGCACTGCTAATACATTGGTGGATTTACGGCCAAAAAGAAGAAAGAATTTGTTGGTATTATATTGCTTTCGATTGATCTGTTCGCCCCCAAGCATTTACAGAAGCCACAAGAGATTCAAGGATGAAATGGCTCTC
The DNA here is from genome assembly GCF_022539505.1 of Lolium rigidum. Classification (NCBI taxonomy): domain Eukaryota; kingdom Viridiplantae; phylum Streptophyta; class Magnoliopsida; order Poales; family Poaceae; genus Lolium; species Lolium rigidum. Next base: position 284,443,114 of record NC_061510.1, read on the forward strand.
CTTGTTTGCAAGGCAAAGAGGAAATCATATCATGGCTTATCATCATGCGTAGAACTTTTTTAGCTAGATTTTGCTGTTTGGAATCTATGATCCTTTTCGTTGCTGCTCTCCACTAACATTTTCCCTCTTTTTTGTTACAGTGAAAAATACACAGCGAGGAAACCACTGTCCAGCCTAAAAAAAATATACCTCAGTTGGTTTGCTGAAATCGGCTCAAATAACGTGGAATTTAGTTATGTAGTTTTATATTCGATCTGTTTGCTCAGATATGTTGGTTTACATTCATACGCAACCTGTTGGACAAGTATGGACACAGCTTCAGTGACTTTCAGGTCAAAATTCCAGCGGTTGAGTGATTTTTTGGTTGGATCCATTCCTGTGCGTTCGATCGGCTTTTGATGGTTGTTATGAGACAAAGTCATGGCTGGACTTTTGACGCAGCTCCAGTGACGTTCAGGTCAAAAGTCCAGCGTTGACTTTGGTTCAATATCAGCCATCCAAAGCCAATCGAACGCACATGCATGTATCCAACCAAAAATCACTCTACAATAAGTCGTTTCCAGACTAAAACAATGTTTATTCCCAAACTATTTTTTCGAATCTGACCAATATTTCCCAGAATGCAGAATAAAAATATATAGGATTTACTGGAATGTTGTTCTTTTTTCTGGACAGTTTGAATTTTAAGTTTAAAGTTGGTTATAAAACATAAAATGAGGTTTATTGATAAACAATATGGCTGAATCTAATGAAACTCCCCCAGAATGCATAACCCGACATATAAGATTTACTGGATTTTTGTTTCAAAAACTTGTAGGCAGTACGAATTTTAAGTTTAAAATTTTCTCGTGAAACTTAAAATGGGTAAATTTTGGATCCATTCTCATCCGTTCGATCAGCTTTTGATGGATGTTATTGAAACAAGGGTTAATTGGTTCTATGCCACTCCTCAATTCACAAGTTGTGTTTATGCCATTACAAAAACTGAAGTTGTGTTTATGCCACTCTCAATTCTCAATATCCTCTTCTATGCCATTTTCAATACTCCACTGTAATAAATATAGCATATCTATGATAGTACTCCATGATACCACCCACTATGCACCCATGTTCCAAAATAGCACTCCCGCTGACTGTACCTTATTGTATCAAGCGATAAGCTTGATGAGCAACCCAAACAAACAAACAAAAAGACTGTACCTTATTGTACTTGCTCTTACCCGTATCTTCTCTTTCTCTTTCATCGCGAGTGCAGCTAATTCAGTTAGTCTTCCAATGAATATTAATATTTTGTCTCAATGATTTTTATGAAGAACTAATTGAAGATTCATTTTTGAAAGATGTCATGTTTCGACTAACAATTAGCACTTTTGAATTCTTAGATTGCTTTTTCACACGATGCACTTCTTTTAATTTAGTTTACCACATTTCAATGTGAACCTTGACTGAATAAATAGGACAACAATATCACGATCATATAATACATAAGTAGCATTGTTAGAATCATGTTGGAAAATACTTTCTAGTGATACCAATTTTATATCATATTTTTTATATACTTCATCCTGAAAAATATGTTTCAACTTCATCAAAACTTGCATGTATCTGCAAACTAAACTCATATAAATACATGTATATCTACATAAAACTGAAACATCATTTTTAAATAGAGAGATATAGATTAATATTTTTTCGAAGATAAAATACGAAAAACAAGGGTGCATTGTTTATTGAAATGGAGTGAGTAGTATATATAAAATCATTTTAGTTGCCAATGATCATGTTGAGGTCCTCTATTTCTTGTTTTGCTCAGGCCCTCCGTATTCTCAGGTACGGCCCTGGTGGTCAATGGACCTGTTTGTAATCTTATTACTTTTGGCTTCTTTGCACTGCTAATAGATTGGCGGAATTACGGCAAAAAAGAAGAAATAATGTGTTGGTATTGTATTGCTTTCGATAGATCTGTTCGCCCCTCCCCCCAAGCATTTACAGATGGCACAAGAGATTCAGGGATGAAATTGCTCTCCTTGTTCATAAGGCAAAGAGGAAATCATATCATGGGTAGAACATTATATATATTTTTTGCTGTTTGGGATCTATGATCCTTTTAGTTGCTGCTCTCCAACAACTTTTGTACATATTTCCCTCTTTTTATTAACAAAAAAAAAATACAAAGTGGGGAAACCCAGTGGTCAGCCTAAAAAAATCTGTTCGCTAGGTAGCCGTAGTTTTGCACTCAGTTCGTTTGCTGAAATCGGCTCAAATAATGTAGCATTTATAGTTTTATATTCGACATGTTTACTCAGGTATGTTTGCTTACATTCGTAGGTGACCTGTTTGTTGAAATAGCTTATCGCTTCTTTGACCATCTATCTCCTCAACAAATGGACATAACTTGGATATTATTTCACTCATTAAACACACCAACATATTTGAGTGGTATTGAAGACTTCATGAAGCACGTTAGTGATTTTACTGACGGCGACACGACAAAGGAAGTGATTTGTCCATGCCGCGTATGTTTGAATATTGGGTCCAAGCCTCAACATGTAGTCTCAGATCATTTATTCGTTTATGGGATGGACCAGACATATATCAGGTGGATTAACCATGGTGAATATTATGATCAGCCTGACATTATTGATCCTCTTTATTCTGATGGTTATCAGCCTGAAGATCTCGTCCCGGATGAGGATACTGCTAATTTGTTACGGGATCTGTATCCATATGCAAGCCAACAGCCCCATGGTTATCACAAAAAGCCTCTTTTCCATGACCTGATAGAAGATGCTAAGCGCTTAGTGGCCCCTGGTTCTGTTGTGTCAAGATTCGAAATTAATTGTGAAATTACTTCATGACAAGTCATACCAGGGGATTACCAATAAAGCCTTCAATGCAGTTGCGAAGACATACAATGATGCACTCCCTGGGGCTGGACTGCCAAAATCCTTTTATGAGGTGAAGCAGTACATCAAGGTACTGGGACTTGGATATGAGAAGATTGATTTTTGCAAAAATAACGGTGCATTGTTTTCGATGGAGTATAATGACCTCGAGGAATGTCCAGTATGTAAGGAATCAAGATGGAAACATGATGGAGCTGGTGGTAGGAAAAAGATTCCTTGGAAGGTTCTGAGATATTTTCCACTTGTACAAAGATTGCAGAGGTTGTTTGCTTCAGAACAAACATCTTGGGAAACAAGATGGCACAAAGAGATTCTCACGCCTGACCCTGATTTACTGAGGCATCCTGCTGATGGCGATGAAAGGAAGCAATTCGACCTGGATCATCAAGATTTTGCTGCAGATCCAAGGAACCTGAGACTTGGCTTTTCTACAGATGGATTCAACCCATTTGGCAACATGAGCAACTCGTATAGCATGTGGCCAGTACTAGTTACACCTTACAACCAGGCTCCCTGGACATGCACCGATCAGTCAAGCTGTATGATGGTCTTGCTCATCCCAGGTCCCAAATCTCCTCGGAAGGATTTTGATGTGTTCATGCAGCCTCTTATTAGAGACTTGCAAACATTATGGGAGGGTGTCCCTACACGGGATGTGTGTCAACCTAAAGAACAAAATTTTCTATTACGTGATGTTGTACTGTATTGCACCCATGATTATCCAGCTTTGGGCACTATGTCAGGCAGAGTAACATCAGGTTATAATGCATGTGTTCACTGTGATACAGATCAGCTGGCAGTGAGGATAATAAACAAGATATGCTATATGGGCCATCGCTGTTTCCTTCCAATAGATCACAGTTTCCAAAAAAAATAAAACAAATTGAAATTTATTGGTGATCAGGCTTGTATAAAGACTGAACCGCAGCACTTTAAGAGTCACAAGTTGGAGGCGCACCTATAAGCGGTCAGAAATGTTAAACCAGGAAAACCACCAGCCGCCACAGCAGGTACAACAGAGAAGAATACATAAGATGCAGCAGCAGTAGTAGCAGGTAGAAAAAGGAAGAAGAGAGGAGATGAACTAAGTCTAGCAGCTACCAAAAGGAAGATAGGAGGTGAAATAGTAGCATGTACCAAGAGGAAGGAAATGAAAAATGATAGACCAACAACATTTTATGAGCGTAGGGCCACTCTTTGGGACTTGCCGTATTGGGCTGGTAAGAAGCTTCGGCATAATATTGATATCATGCACATGGAGAAAAATATATGTGGCAGCATTGTCGGCACATTACTCAATATTCCATCCAAGACAAAAGATAGCTCAAATGCTAGGATTGATTGTGCAACATTGAATGTTAACAGGCACTTGCAACTGGATCGTAATGACAAAGTGAACAAAGGCAAGGAAAAAACATTATAAATTTCGAGGCGCGGAATTCACATTGCCGATGCCTAAAAGGAGATTATTTTGTGAGTACCTCCGAGGTGTGATGTTTCCGTTCGGATTTGCTTCCAACATTGCAAATTGTCTCAATGCTGAAGGAAACAAGCTCCAAGGGTTGAAAACTCACGATTGTCACATCCTGCTGCAAAGACTTTTAGCTATTGGCATTAAAGACTAGTACAAATACTTTTATGATAATACTCACTTGTTTTATACATACTTTACATCATTATTATACATTTTCTGGCACTAACCTATTAACAAGATGCCGAAGCGCCAGTTGCTGTTTTCTGCTATTTTTGGTTTCAGAAATCCTACAAAGGAAATATTCTCGGAATTGGACGAAATCAACGCCCAGGGTATTATTTTTCCACGGAGCTTCCAGAAGACCGGAGAGCTTACGAAGTTGGGCCACGAGGTGGCCAGACCACAGGGCGGCGCGGCCAAGGAGGGGCCCGCGCCACCCTATGGTGTGGGCCCCACGTGAGCCCCCCAACCCTACCCTTCCGCCTACTTATAGCCTTCGTCGCGAAAACCCCTGTACCGAGAGCCACGATACGGAAATACTTCCAGAGACGCCGCCGCCGCCAATCCCATCTCGGGGGATTCACGAGATCGCCTCCGGCACCCTGCCGGAGAGGGGAATCATCACCGGAGGGCTCTACATCACCATGCCCGCCTCCGGATTGATGCGTGAGTAGTTCATCCTTGGACTATGGGTCCATAGCAGTAGCTAGTTGGTTGTCTTCTCCTCTTGTGCTATCATGTTTAGATCTTGTGAGCTGCCTAACATGATCAAGATCATCTATTTGTAATGCTACATGTTGTTTTTGGCGGGATCCGATGAATATAGAATATTATGTCAAGTTGATTATCAATCTATCTTATATGTGTTGTTTATGTTCTTGCATGCTCTCCGTTGCTAGTAGAGGCTCTGGCCAAGTTGATACTTGTAACTCCAAGAGGGGGTATTTATGCTCGATAGTGGGTTCATGCCTCCATTGAACTGCAGGACGGTGATGAAAGTTCTAAGGTTGTGGATGTGTTGTTGCTACTAGGGATAAAACATCAATGCTTTGTCTAAGGATATTTGTGTTGATTACATTACGCACCATACTTAATGCAATTGTCCGTTGTTTGCAACTTAATACCGGAAGGGGTGCGGATGCTAACTCTGAAGGTGGACTATTTAGGCATATATGCATGTTGGATGGCGGTCTATGTTCTTTGTCGTAATGCCCGATTAAATCTCACTAGTGATCATCATGATATGTATTGAATGCTCTTATTTGCCAATTGCCCACCTGTAATTTGTTCACCCAGCATGTTATTTATCTTATTGGAGAGACACCACTAGTGAACTGTGGACCCCGGTCCATTCTTTTACATCTGAATACAATCTACTGCAATCATTGTTCTCTACTGTTCTTCGCAAACAAACATCATCTTCCACATGATACGTTTAATCCTTTGTTTTCAGCAAGCCAGTGAGATTGACAACCTCACTGTTAAGTTGGGGCAAAGTACTGTGGTTGTGTTGTGCAGGTTCCACGTTGGCACCGGTTTTACTGGTGTTGCGCTGCACTACACTCCTCCACCAACAACCTTCACGTGTTCCTTGACTCCTACTGGTTCGATAACCTTGGTTTCTTTCGAGGGAAAACTTGCTGCTGTACGCATCACACCTTCCTCTTGGGGTTCCCAACGGACGTGTGCTTCACGCGTTATCAAGCTCTTTTTCTGGCGCCGTTGCCGGGGAGATCAAGACACGCTGCAAGGGGAGTCTTCCACATCCAATCTCTTTACTTTGTTTATTGTCTTGCTTTACTTTATTTTATTTTCTGTCTTGTTTGCTTTATATCAAAAACACAAAAAAATTAGTTGCTTTACTTTCTGTCTTGTTTACTTGCTCTATATCAAAACACAAAAAAAAATAGTTACTTGTCTTTACTTTACTTTATTCTATTTTCTTAGTTTATTTTTATTACTGCTACAATGGGTACTCCTGAAAATACTAAGCTGTGTGATTTCACTAGCACAAATAATAATGATTTTATAAGTACTCCTATTGCTCCACCTGCTACTACTGCAGAATTCTATGAAATTAAACCTGCTTTACTGAATCTTGTTATGAGAGAGCAATTTTTTGGTGTAAGTACTGATGATGCTGCTGCCCATCTTAATAATTTTGTTGAACTTTGTGAAATGCAAAAGTATAACAATATAGATGGTGATATTATAAAACTGAAATTGTTTCCTTTCTCATTAAGAGGAAGAGCTAAAGGTTGGTTGCTTTCTTTGCCTAAAAATAGTATTGATTCATGGACTAAATGTAAAGATGCTTTTATTGGTAAATATTATCCTCCTGCTAAGATTATATCTTTGAGAAGTAGCATTATGAATTTTAATAAATTTGATAATGAACATGTTGCTCAAGCATGGGAGAGAATGAAATCTTTGGTAAAGAATTGCCCTACCCATGGACTAACTACTTGGATGATCATCCAAACCTTTTATGCAGGATTGAATTTTTTCTCAAGGAACCTATTGGATTCAGCTGCTGGAGGTATTTTTATGTCCATCACCTTGGGCGCCGTGACGAAGCTTCTTGATGATATGATGATCAATTACTCTGAATGGCACACTGAAAGAACTCATCAAGGTAAGAAGGTAAATTCTGTTGAAGAAACCTCTTCTTTGGGTGATAAGATTGATGCTATTATGTCTATGCTTGCAAATGGTAGATCTCATATTGATCCTAATAATGTTCCTTTAGCTTCATTGGTTGCTCAAGAAGAAAATGTTGATGTGAATTTCATTAAGAATAATACTTTCAACAACAATGCTTATAGGAATAATTATGGTAACAACAACTATAGGCCATATCCTTCTAATAATGGTAGTGGTTATGGTAATTCTTATGGTAATTCTTACAACAATAATAAGAGTGTACCCTCTGGTCTTGAAGTCATGCTTAAAGAATTTATTAGTACACAAACTACTTTTAAGAAAACTGTTGAAGAAAAGCTTGGTAAAATTGATGTTCTTACTTCTAAGGTTGATAGTCTTGCTCTTGATGTTGATCTTTTAAAACTGAAAGTTATGCCTGAGGAAGTTAAAGATGCTAGGTTTGCTAAAACAAATGCCATCCAAGTTCAGAATTAATGATAATATAAGAATGTTGGCTGAGTTGCATGCTAGGTGGGATAGAGAAGAAAAAGAAAAACTTGCTAAAGAGAATAATGTAGCTAAAGTTTGGACTATTACCACCACAAGTAATGTTGATTCTTCACATGTTGCTACACCTCATACTATCAATGGTAAAATAATTGGTGTTGGCAATGATTCTACTCCTAGTGCAAAGCGTGTAAAACTGCCTGAAACTGCTAAAACTGTTTGTGATAAAACTGCTAAAAAATTTCAAAATATTGGGGACAATGATCCCATTGCTGTAGATCATAATGGTTTAGACTTTGATGATTGTCATATTACTGAAGTTATAAAGTTCTTACAAAAACTTGCTAGAAGTCCTAATGCTAGTGCTACAAATTTAGCCTTTACAAAACATATTACAAATGCTCTCATTAAAGCTAGGGAAGAGAAATTAAAACTTGAAGCTTCTATCCCTAGGAAGTTGGAAGATGGTTGGGAGCCCATCATTAAGATGAAATTCAATGATTTTGAATGTAATTCTGTATGTGATCTTGGTGCAAGTATTTCTGTTATGCCTAAGAAAATTTATGATATGCTTGACTTGCCACCATTGAAAAATTGTTATTTGGATGTTAATCTTGCTGATAATGCTATAAAGAAACCTTTGGGGAGAATTGATAATATTCGCATTACGGTTAACAATAACCTTGTCCCCGTTGATTTTGTTGTTTTGGATATTGAATGCAATGCATCTTGTCCTATTGTCTTGGGAAGACCCTTTCTTCGAACTGTTGGTGTTGTTATTGATATGAAAGAAGGAAATATTAAGTATCAATTTCCTCTCAATAAAGGTATGGAACACTTCCCTAGAAAGAGAATGAATTTGCCTTTTGATTCTATTATTAGAACAAATTATGATATTGATGCTTCTTCTCTTGATGTTACTTGATTTGCACTTTCTGCGCCTAGCTGAAAGGCGTTAAAGAAAAGCACTTCTTGGGAGATAACCCATGTTTTATTTTACTACTGTATTGTTGAGTCTTGGAAGTTTTTACTACTGTAGCAACCTCTCCTTATCATGTTTTTTGTGCCAAGTAAAGTCTCTATGGTAAAGTTGATACTAGATTTGGATTGCTGCGCAGAAACAAAATTGCTGTCTGTCACGAATTTGCGTAGATCTCTCTGTAGAAAAATCAAAAAACTCTACCAATTTACGTGTGTGATCCTCAGATATGTGCGCAACTTTCATTAGTTTTGAGTTTTTCTGTCTGAGCAAGTTAAGTGCCTCAGAAAAATTCGTCTTTACGGACTGTTCTGTTTTGACAGATTCTGCCTTTTATTTCACATTGCCTCTTTTGCTATGTTGAATGGATTTCATTGTTCCATTAACTTTTAGTAGCTTTGTGCAATGTCCAAAAGTGTTAAGAATGATTATGTCACCTCTGAATATATGAATTTTTGATTATGCACTAACCCTCTAATGAGTTTGCTTTAAGTTTGGTGCTGAGGAAGTTTTCAAGGGTCAAGAGAAGAGGATGATACAATATGATCAAGAAGAGTGAAAAGTCTAAGCTTGGGGATGCCCCCGTGGTTCATCCCTGCATATTTTAAGAAGACTCAAGCATCTAAGCTTGGGGATGCCTTGGACATCCCCTTCTTCATCGACAACTTATCAGGTCACTTCTAGTGAAATTATATTTTTATTCCATCACATCTTATGTTCTTTACTTGGAGCGTCTGTTTGTTTTTGTTTTTGTTTTGGTTTGAATAAAGTTGTATCCTGCCATCCTTGTATTGGAGATATTACGCTCCGCTTTTTCATATGGAACACTTGTGTTCTTAGTTATGCTTTAATGTTCATGGCGAAGGCTGAAAATTGCTTCGTTAATTGCTATATGGTTGGAATCAGAAAATGCTTCATATGGTTTGGAATAACTTGAAACTTGGAAATTGTTTTGAGCTCTCATTAGATCATGTTTAAGCTCTTGCGTCATGTAGTTTAATCTATTGCTGGAGAACTACCGTAGAGCTTGTTGAAATTTGGTTTGCATGATTGGTCTCTCTAAGGTCTAGATATTTTATGGTAAAGTGTTTGAACAACAAGGAAGATAGTGTAGAGTCTTATAATGCTGCAATATGTTCTTGTGTAAGTTTTGCTGTACCTGTTCATACTTGTGTTTGCTTCAAACAACCTTGCTAGCCCAAAGCCTTGTACTGAGAGGAAATGCTTCTCGTGCATCCAAACACCTTGAGCCAAAACCCATGCCATTTGTGTCCACCATATCTACCTACTATGTGGTATTTTTCTGCCATTCCAAAGTAAATTACTTGAGTGCTACCTTTAAAATTTCATTCCTTTGTCTTTGCAATATATAGCTCATGGGAAAAATAGCTTAAAAACTATTGTGGTGATGAATATGTAGCTATGTGTCTTAGTTCTTATAAGTTGCTTGTTGAGCGGTAACCATGTTTCTTGGGACGCCATCAACTTTTTACCTTTGTTGGATATCGTGTGAGATGCTATGCATGTTCGTCTTGTCTGAAGTAAGGGTGATTTATCATGATCAAATTGTTTGAGTATGCATATGTTAGAGAAGAACATTGGGCAGCTAACCAAAGCCATGTACCATGGTGGAAGTTTTCAGTTTGGACATTCATCCTCACTCTCTTATGAGAATATTATCTGTTGTTGAATGTTTATGCATTAAAGAGGAGTCCATTATCTGTTGTCTATGTTGTCCCTGTATGGATGTCCTAAGTTGAGATATATTTAAAACGAGAAATCAAATGCAATTGATCTCCTTGGACCTTTGTACAGGCGGCATAGAGGTACCCCTTTGTGACACTTGGTTGAAACATATGTTATGCAATGATAATCCATGTAAATCCAAGCTAATTAGGACAAGGTGCGGGCACTATTGGTATTCTATGCATGAGGCTTGCAACTTGTAGGAAGTATTATGCATAACACATATGAATTATTACTACCGTTGACAAAATTGTTTCTATGTTTTCAAAATAAAAGCTCTAGCACAAAAATAGTAATCCATGCTTCCCTCTGTGAAGGGCCATTCTTTTACTTTATGTTGAGTCAGTTTACCTACTTCTTTCTATCTTAGAAGCAAACACTTGTGTTAACTGTGTGCATTGATTCTTACATGTTTACTTATTGCACTTGTTATATTACTCTATGTTAACAATTATCCATGAGATATACATGTTACAAGTTGAAAGCAACTGCTGAAACTTAATCATCCTTTGTGTTGTTTCAATGCCTTCTACTTTGAATCTATTGCTTTATGAGTTAGCTCTTATGCAAGTCTTTTTGATACTTGTCTTGAAAGTACTATTCATGAAAAGTTTTGCTATATGATTCATTTGTTTAGTCATTATCTCTTTGTTAGCAATCTATTGCTTCAGATCACTCCATTCATCTCATATGCTTTATAATAATGTTGATCAAGATTATGTTGGTAGCATGTCACTTCAGAAATTATTTGTTGTTATCGTTTACCTACTCGAGGGCGAGTAGGAACTAAGCTTGGGGATGCTTGATACGTCTCCAACGTATCTATAATTTCTTATGTTCCATGCTACTTTTATGATAATACTCACATGTTTTATACATACTTTACATCATTATTATGCATTTTCCGGCACTAACCTATTAACAAGATGCCGAAGCGCCGATTGCTTGTTTTCTGCTGTTTTTGGTTTCAGAAATCCTAGAAAGGAAATATTCTCGGAATTGGACGAAATCAACGCCCAGGGTCTTATTTTTCCACGGAGCTTCCAGAAGACCGGAGAGCTTACGAAGTGGGGCCACGAGGTGGCCAGACCACAGGGCGGCGCGGCCAAGGAGGGGCCCGTGCCGCCCTTTGGTGTGGACCCCTCGTGAAACCCCCAACCCTACCCTTCCGCCTACTTATAGCCTTCGTCGCGAAAACCCCTGTACCGAGAGCCACGATACGTAAATACTTCCAGAGACGCCGCCGCCGCCAATCCCATCTCAGGAGATTCAGGAGATCGCCTCCGGCACCCTGCCGGAGAGGGGAATCATCACCGGAGGGCTCTACATCACCATGCCCGCCTCCGGATTGATGCGTGAGTAGTTCATCCTTGGACTATGGGTCCATAGCAGTAGCTAGTTGGTTGTCTTCTCCTCTTGTGCTATCATGTTTAGATCTTGTGAGCTGCCTAACATGATCAAGATCATCTATTTGTAATGCTACATGTTGTGTTTGGCGGGATCCGATGAATATAGAATATTATGTCAAGTTGATTATTAATCTATCATATATGTGTTGTTTATGTTCTTGCATGCTCTCTGTTTCTAGTAGAGGCTCTGGCCAAGTTGATACTTATAATTCCAAGAGGGGGTATTTATGCTCGATAGTGGGTTCATGCCTCCATTGAATCTGGGACAGTGACAGAAAGTTCTAAGGTTGTGGATGTGCTGTTGCTACTAGGGATAAAACATCAGTGCTTTGTCTAAGGATATTTATGTTGATTACATTACGCACCATACTTAATGCAATTGACTGTTGTTTGCAACTTAATACTGGAAGGGGTGCAGATGCTAACCTGAAGGTGGACTATTTAGGCATAGATGCATGCTGGATGGCGTTCTATGTTCTTTGTCGTAATGCCCTGATTAAATCTCATAGTGATCATCATGATATGTATTGAATCTTTATTTGTCAATTGCCGCCTATAATTTGTTCACCCAGCATGTTATTTATCTTATTGGAGAGACACCACTAGTGAACTGTGGACCCTGGTCTATTCTTTTACATCTGAATACAATCTACTGCAATCATTGTTCTCTACTGTTCTTCGCAAACCAACATCATCTTCCACACGATACGTTTAATCCTTTGTTTTCAGCAAGCCGGTGAGATTGAGAACCTCACTGTTAAGTTGGGGCAAATTACTGTGATTGTGTTGTGCAGGTTCCACGTTGGCGCCGGTTTCACTGGTGTTGCGCCGCACTACTCTCCTCCACCAACAACCTTCACGTGTTCCTTGACTCCTGCTGGTTCGATAACCTTGGTTTCAGACTGAGGGAAAACTTGCTGCTGTACGCATCACACCTTCCTCTTGGGGTTCCCAACGGACGTGTGCTTCACGCGTTATCAGTGGCCAGTACTAGTTACACCTTACAACCAGGCTCCCTGGACATTCACCGATCAGTCGAACTGTATGATGGCCTTGCTCATCCCAGGTCCCAAATCTCCTCGAAGAATTTTGATGTGTTCATGCAGCCTCTTATTAGAGACTTGCAAACATTACGGGAGGGTGTCCCTACACGGGATGTGTGTCAACCTAAAGAACAAAATTTTATATTACGTGTTGTTGTTCTGTATTGCACTCATGATTATCCAGCTTTGGGCACTATGCTAGGCAGAGTAACATCAGGTTATAATGCATGTGTTCACTGTGATACAGATCAGCTGGCAGCGAGGATAATAAACAAGATATGCTATATGGGCCATCGCCGTTTCCTTCCAATAGATCATAGTTTCCAAAAAAATAAAAAAATTGCAATTTATTGGTGATCAGGCCTGTACAAAGACTGAACCGCAGCACTTTAAGAGTCACGAGTTGGAGGCGCACCTAGAAGCGGTCAGAAATGTTAAACCAGGAAAACCACCAGCCGCCACAGCAGGTACAGCAGAGAAGAATACAGAAGATGCAGCAGCAGTAGTAGCAGGTAGAAAAAGGAAGAAGAGAGGAGATGAACTGAGTCTAGCAGCTACCAAAAGGAAGATAGGAGGTGAAATAGCAGCATGTACCAAGAGGAAGGAAATGAAAAATTATAGACCGACAATATTTTATAAGCGCAGGGCCACTCTTTGGGACTTGCCGTATTGGGCTGGTAAGAAGTTTCGGCATAATATTGATTTCATGCACATGGAGAAAAATATATGTGACAGCATTGTCGGCACATTACTCAACATTCCATCCAAGACAAAAGATAGCTCAAATGCTAGGATTGATTGTGCAACATTGAATGTTAACAGGTACTTGCAACTGGATCGTAATGACAAAGTGAACAAAGGCAAGGAAAAAAATTATAAATTTCGAGACGCGGAATTCATATTGCCGATGCCTAAAAGGAGATTATTTTGTGAGTACCTCCGAAGTGTGATGTTTCCGTTCGGATTTGCTTCCAACATTGCAAATTGTCTCAATGCTGAAGGAAACAAGCTCCAAGGGTTGAAAACTCACGATTGTCACATCCTGCTGCAAAGACTTTTAGCTATTGGCATTAAAGACTAGTACAAATACCCGTGCGTTGCTACGATTTAAACGTAGACTAAATACGTTAATAATAATCTGGCCTTTCAAAATTGCACAAAACAAATTGACTGAACTTGCCGACCTTGCCGCGGCTTGGCTAATTCTTCGAGAAGTAGATGATGACAATTATCTTTTTGCAGGTAAATAAATGATGTTGGTTATTAGATGTAACAATGATTAATTTAAAAGCACAAATCTAGTACTGTAATATTTTCATCTTAAAAATGTTGACTCGCACACTGAGCAAGAACCTGTTATGTGATATTTGCACATGTTGAAAAATTCAAAATCAAATAATTATCCGTAATTAATGCAATAATTTAAGACAAAATAACATGGGATTGATGTTACCTAGACGGATTGAATAGATTGGCGAATAATTACCATCTACCACGCTGCAAAATCTTGCTCAAACATTACAAGATTTCGCCTCCAGCATTAACTCAAAGAGTCTTTGGCAACTGAACCTAGCATAATAGAAAGGTAGGAGAAAGAAAAGAAAATTCATGTGGCAACGTTCTATTTGAGAGGGCTACAAACAAAAAGGCAATAAATTGGCATCAATCTCATCTTTATCTAATCATTCTGGTAAGCACGTCAGTTTGAGTCCATCCTCATAGATACTCTCTCAGCAACATGTTTTGAGCAAACACTCGCATTTGTTTTGGACACTTCTGAAAAGGCACACAATATATAGAAATTAAAACATACCTTGAAAACTGTTACGAATGAGCAAAACATACCACTCATTTGACAATGAGCCTGTACCTAGAATAGATTCCTTTGAGAACTTGTTTGTGATTATCTTCAGAAATTCAACCGCAGTTCCTTGCCTTTTTTATTCAGTCCTCCCTATTTCTAACGGTTGAAGAAACTTTTGCCATATAACTCATGCAGTTCTCCTGCATGTTTCAAAGCTAAAACTTTTGTGTGATATGCTACAAGTTACGGATTGCCACAAATCTCGTTTATTTAAGAAGAAAGGACCTGAACCACGACCGCGTCTGTACACATCCAGTTTTCTACCCTTGGCTTATCTCTGTCAGTGATAGCTCGCTGGAGTGTTTCTATATTGTCATGCTCACCCACGTCCGCCTCCAATTTCCCCGTTCACCGAAAATTCTGCCCTTGGCGCTATGGCACTTGATCCGCTGGTTGTGGCTGCTGGTCTCCATGCCTTCGCACGTGCATGCACTGGCCTCCTCAATACCTCCAATCGAAATAGTTCTTGGGGCGCTGCTGCTGTTAGCATGTCCCCAAGGCTGCGGCCCCTCCGGTCCCGACGTTGGACGTGCCGGCCGGCGATGAATGAGTTGCAGCACCACGCGTCTGTAATTGGTTGAGGCGGTTCGTGCCATGGACCCGAAGGCTGCAATTTCTGATGCAGTAGCTGCTGCTCCGTGTGCCTGCGGCACCGCGTTGTGATCTTGCTGCAGATAGTCCAACTTCAACACTGAACGCGAAATATGCAGAAGAGCGGCTGGAAATCACATGCCGAGCGGAAGCGACGAAGTAGACACCGTCAGCCACTGGTAGAAAAATGGCCATTGGTCGCGGTTCGCAACTGCCATTGGTTGCGGTTGCGCAACCGCGACCAATTAGGAGCGACTAAAGGCCCGGCCCGTCCACGTGGGCGGCAGGCGAGCGCCAGGGCGGAGGATCTTTAGTCGCGGTTCTTCTGGCCAACCGCGACTAAAGGCCTCCGCAGGGTTTAGGGTTTGGCCCCCCTCCCCCTAAATCTGGTTTCTTTTTAATTTGTATTGTTTTATTTTTTTTGGGTTTTAATTTTGAAGGAGTTTCACATATTCTACCGTACTACATACATGCATATGAATGTACAATTTCAAACAAATTTGAAATTAGAACCAAAAAGAATTCAAGAGGAATATACAATATATATTCAATATCGGATGACCATATAAAATTTTGAACAAGTTTCCATACATATTTAGTGCATATAAAGTTCTACGTCCTCTACATAGTGTTCTCCTCTAGGATCGATGACTTCCCTCGCGAACCATCCAGCTAGTTCCTTTTGAAGTGGTCGGAAGCGAGCGTCTGGACTAAGCGTCGTCCGGAGGTTATTCCTCCTGATGTTGTTCTCAGACGGCTGCCGCTCAGTGGTGTATCTCCGGATCCTCTCACAAACATAGTATCCACATAGATTGGTCCCCGGTGGCTGAATATCCCCAGTCGCAGTCTTTGCCCTTTTAAAATGTAGCTCTTTTTTGAATTCACCGACCTTTTGATCTACGAACCGTCTCCAAACCCTACGAGTCAAGGAATATTAAATGAACAAGAGAGTTATTAATTAGTTACTTGATATTAGGAAATGATGAACGAAATAGGCCGATCGATATAGAGCGCAAACGAATGAAAATAATTACTTTTGCATCATTTTTCTCATGTCGGCCCAATGCTTCGGATCCATATTCAGAGAGTCGTGGACGAGAACTGTGGAGTTCTGAATTTGAATTACTAGCAGAATCCAGTGGAACCTGCGGACACGATACATGCACAGTCATGCATAACTCATCGATTAGCCACATACCATGCATGGAGTAAACAAAAGAGAATGTGCTCAAGACAGAAATACTCACCCAAAATGGTAAGGAAATAGAATATCACTTTTGAGTTCCTGTTTTATAAGAAACCGCCACAGGTCATCCTCCACGTCGGTGGGGTGGTGTTCTAACACATATGAATTAACGATTTGTGGGTCAATGAACCCAACATCATGGATGCGCCTTATTCGTATTTCCCGCTTCTTCATTCTGCATAATAGCGTACGCAACAAGATAGTTAGGACAATATATATATTTATAGTGCAGGCAATGAACGAGATGGGGTAGAAATTAATAAATCACTTACGTAACATAGCAACCGATGATAGATTTGTCGAGCTCGCGCAGATTGAACAGCTGGAACAATTCACTCCGATGAATTGTTATATAGTAATGTTTGAAGTGATGCTCAGGTCTAACTTCCGCATAAATATAGTCTTTGGCGTTTTTAAGTTTTATGTAAGCCTTGTACCAATTTAGCAGACCTGTCATTTGTCGAGGTAGATCCTCTTCCTGCGCAGGCTCGACGAGAGGCCCATTCCGCACATATGTAAATACTACGTCCTTCATTGGCGCCTCATCAAGGCCTAACACTGCACGAAGAGTTAGACCTAAGTTGGCCACTTGTTCTGTGGCACTCGCTACAGTCAATCCGGCCTGTGCTGCCGCAGCTGCTATGATATCGGGGGCAGCGTCCGGACCGTCGGCTTTCACTATGAGTGGGGCAATCGACTGTTTACTTTGTTCCCCGAGCTGGGCAACTTGTTTCCCCTTGACCGCGAGTGCTTGACTACGAAGTTCATGTTCATAGTCGTCAGGCAGATTCTTCGCGGCTTGGGACGGTGTGTTCAAAAATGACTTAGCCCAGCTCTTTTCCTTCTCACAAAATACTTGCTTGGGCTCGGGCTCTCTTTTCTTCTTGCAGTCCGCCTTCCATTTCTCATGCTGAGCAGCCACGGCCGCTGCATTTTCCTCGACACTAAGTTCCCAAGGCCTCGGGGTGAGAGGCTTTAGTGATGGCTCTGGTATCTTTGTGGTTGCAGGTACATAAGGCTCCGGGTTAATAACCCAAGACTGCTTCTGCTTCTTCGCCGGAGGTGGATTGGGGGGTGGCGTCTGATCACCCGCCGGACGAGGACTGGGGGGCGGCGTCTGCTTACCCGCCGGAGGTGAATTGGGGGGCGGCGTCGGCTAACGTGAAGGAGGTGTAGGTGAACCACCACCACCGCCGCCGCCGCCACCACCACCGGAGGGGGGTGGACTTGTTCGCCTTGGCGCCTCGCCTGGAAACTTCATAAACTTCTTTTGCCATAGAATGAACTGGCGCTTGACATCTCCAAGTCTTCTCGCCCCTTCAGGTGTAGCAATGTCAATGTCCAGGTCCTCAAACCCTTGGACTATGTCCTCCACCGTGACACGAGCATAGCCATCTTGAATGGGGTTGTTGTGGTGGAGTGCTCCAGGTAAACATGGTAAAGCACTGGCGATGGCTACCTTCATGGACATGTTCCCGATAGGATAATACAGATGACATTCTTTCATCTCCTTTATATCGTCCATGGGGTAGCGAGGAGGCTCCGGTGCAGTAATTTCGACCACCAGAGGCTCCGGTGCAGTAATTTCGATCGTCGGTGCACCAGCCGGTGGGGCCTCCGTGGAAGCCACGCTGCTTCTTCTCTGCTGCTGGCTTCCGAGATCCATTGGATGATCTTCATGCTGCGCCCGAGCTGCATCTCTTTCGGCTACTAGTACACTCACGGTTTTCTTCATCACATCCATTTCCGATACCAACTGCGCCACAACATCTGCATCCCGATCCATCTTTCTCTTACGGCTTCTGTAACCGTACGGGTCATCGTTACGGGGAACCCTATTTTCCACGGAATGTGCCCCATGCCTCGTACACGTCCTCCGTGTTCAGGATTCCCGAGGGCTTTTGTCGGCGCGTCGTTCTCTCCGTTGAACTTGATCTTCCCCTCTTGAGCATCCCTCATTGCCTCAATAAGCTTTTCGGTGGGTTTAATTATTTTGCCCCGGTAAACACACTCCCCGTCTCCGGGTTCAGCGATCCCCCATGCCCGTACCACCAGCTTTTGGCCCTTGGGTCCCATCCCTCCGTACCCGGACGGATTCCTCGCGCCCTCAGCTCGTTCTCCATCTTCTCCCACCTAGGCTCCCAAAGGCGATACCCTCCTGGCCCCATAATATGATTGTACTCCTTCTTAGCCGCATTTTCCTTATTTTTTTTGATAGTTCAAGGAACTGCTCCGATTTCTTTTGCTTCACAAATTCTGGCCAATCATGTTTCAGTTTCTCATATTGTCCTTTGAAATCCGGAGTCTTGTTCTGGTTGACATAGTCACGGGCTAGATTTTGCTTGAATTTCCGGAATGCACTGGCCATCTTTTGAAGAGCGAACTGTTTGAGTAGCTTCCTCCTCTTCTTGTTACCCTCCTCATCGAATTTGCGGTATTCCGGAGGTAGGACGACATGTTCCATAAGCTTTTGCAAGCAATCTTTTTTTGTTCTCTTCTCGACAAAAGTGAAACCAAGACGTGCCTTCTTTGGCTCATTCCACTCCTGGACAGTGATCGAGACGTTGTCTCTAACAACGGCTCCGCATTGGTTGATAAACTTGGTGGCGTTCTTCTCGGGCTCCAGCGGCTTGCCGGTTGCACTGCCGACAACCTCGATGGTATATATTTCTCCTTGTTTCAGCGTCTTGGTTGCGCCACGCTTTGACGACGTACTTGATTGTTTCGATGATCCGGCCGAGGGCTAAAATAAGAAAGAGAGTCGCGCGCGTTAGTACACACACATATTTATTCAAATCAGTTAGTTTGTATCACCAGAGGCTCAATGTATATATATACCTCGGCACCGGAGGTGGTTGTTACTTCCAATTGAAGATCGTCGTTTATCGACGTTTCTTCGGCATCATCTTGCTGACGGCGCCCTTCATCTTCACCGTCAAGGTTCAGATAAGAAGAGATATCATCTTCTTCTTGTCCGATCGGCACATATTGAATATCGCCGTTTATGATGCCGAACATATGGTCTTCAGCGTCCGGATCATAGTTGTCCATAATCGGGTCAGCTCTATCGTCCGCCATATGTCAGTCCTGAAAACATGTAGTAAAAACTAATTGGTTAAGTGAAGAAGGGGGGCGGTGGCGGTGGCGAAAGGGGGGCGGTGGCGGTGGCGAAAGGGGGGCGGTGACGGTGTCGGTGGGTGATATGCGTTCGAGTAACTTAAAAGGGAGGCTGAGGTATATGTAGCTCTTTATTTTTAAACATTCATAAACAGTATTTCAAAGTATTAAAAGAATCTTGGCAAAAACTTAGAGGTACTCATTAGTCAATGATATATATGGTACAAAAAATGCGAGTGTGGCATTTTGACAAACTCAAATAAATTTTGTAGTCAAATAAACTTAGAGATATCGCGGGAACAAATTTTAAGTTACAAATTTTAAGTTACGAATTTTAAGTTATACAAATTTTAAGTTACAAATTTTAGTTATACAAATTTTTAGTTATATACAAATTTGAAGTTAATAAATTAACTTTAAGATACAAATTTATTTATACAAATTAATTTGTAATTCAAAAAAAATGAGGCCGGGGCCGGCGCGCGGTTGTTCTTCTCCATCTCCCCGGCCGCCGGCGGTTGTTCTCTGGCGCGTATACGGGGGCGGCGCGCGACCTCATCTGGCGGCCGGGAGGGCGCGCAACCGGCGCCGGCGAGGCCGGCCGGGGCGGCACGTGTCACGCGCGGCCGGCGCGCCGCAGCAGAGATCGACGAGGCGGCGTGACAGAGATCGACGGCGCGTGCACGTGCGGTGAGAGAGAGGCCGGCGCGCGAGAAGGGAGAGGAGGCGGCCGGCGGCGCGTGCGCGGTGAGAGAGAGAGGGCCGGTCGGCGGCGCGCGGGAAGGGGAGAGGAGGAGGGCGGCGAGGAGCACGGACGGCGGCGTGACGGTGGCGAGGAGACGATGTCGAGGGCGCGGCGACGGCGTCGAGGGCGTCGAGGGCGCGGCGGCGGTCGGCTCGGGCAGCCTGACGGTCGAGGGCGTCGATGGGGCGACGGGGTTCGCGCGGAGAAGACGATGTGGAGGCGACGGTTCGACGCAGAATATTTATAGCCCCCCTTTAGTCGCGGTTGGGGAGGCGACCCGCGACTAAAGGGTACCCTTTAGTCGCGGTTGGCCAGACCAACCGCGACTAAAGGCTTTTTTCGCCGGGTTTTTCTTTCCCGCGCGCACAGACCTTTAGTCGCGGTTGGCGAGGCCAACCGCGACTAAAGGTATTTTTCAAATTACTTTTTGTTTTTCAAAATCATAAAATACAAATAATATATCAAAAAATTCAGAAAAATAAAACTAATTCAATTCAAAATGTTTAAAATACATATAATATATCAATAAATTCAGAAAAATAAAACTAATTCATTTCAAAATCATAAAATACAAATAATATATCAAACAATTCAGAAAAATAAAACTAATTCAAACTGTGTGGTGTGCTTCAGTCAGAGAATGGCCGTCCATACATATCGTTGATTTCCTTCCGATCGTGCCTTTTCCACTTAGTCTCCCCTCGTGCCGTGATCGAGGAAGACCAATCGGCTTAAGGTCAGGAACAAAGTCAACACAAAACTCAATTACCTCCTCATTTCCATAGCCCTTGGCGATGCTTCCTTCTGGCCTAGCACGGTTACGAACATATTTCTTTAATATTCCCATGAACCTCTCGAAGGGGAACATATTGTGTAGCAATACAGGACCGAGAATGGAAATCTCTTCGACTAGGTGAACCAGGAGGTGCGTCATAATGTTGAAGAAGGATGGCGGGAACACCAACTCGAAACTGACAAGACATTGGATCACATCATTCTGTAACCGTGGTAGAACTTCTGGATTGATTACCTTCTGAGAGATTGCATTGAGGAATGCACATAGCTTCACAATGGCTACTCGAACATTTTCCGGCAGAGCCCCTCAAAGCAATCGGAAGCAATTGCGTCATAATCACGTGGCGGTCGTGAGACTTCAGGTTTTGGAACTTTTTCTCCGCCATGTTTATTATTCCCTTTATATTGGATGAGAATCCGGACGGGACCTTCATACCGCTCGGGCATTCAAAAAAGATGACCTTCTCTTCTTTGGTCGGAGCGTAGCTGGCACGACCTTGAAACCATTCCGGATGCCGGTTATCGTGGTCTTTCAAACGTTGTCTGGTCCTGCCGTGCTTCCTTTGTATCATTTGTCTTCCCATACACGCCCAAGAAGCTTAGGAGGTTGACGCAAATATTTTTCGTAACGTGCATCACGTCGATTGCAGAGCGGACATCTAGGACTTTCCAATATTCTAGCTCCCAGAATATAGATTTCTTCTTCCACATGGCTGCGTGCCCGTCGGCTCCCTTCGAAACCGATTGTCCGCCGACACCCTTTCCAAAGATGACTTTCAAATCCTTGACCATATCAAATACCTCAGCACCAAGATGCGTTCCGCAGTGCTTCGGCCGGTGATCTGCCTTGCCGTTGTAATGCTTGCCTTTCTTTCTTACTCGGATGAATTTTCGGAAGAAATCGACGATGCCCAAGGTACACGTTCTTCTTACAATTTTGCAAATGTACACTTTCGGTCTCATGTAAGCGAGTGCGTGCATGCATTGTATCCCTTATTTGACAGTCCCGAAAGGTTACTAAGAGCAGGGCAATCGTTGATGGTTACGAAAAGCAACGCTCGTAGGTCAAATTTCTCTTCTTTGTGCTCATCCCACACACGGACACCAGGTCTGCCCCACAGCTGTAAAAGTTCATCAATTAATGGCCTTAGGTACACATCGATGTCGTTGCCGGGTGATGGCGTGTAACTCACACGTTCGTTGGGAACCCCAAGAGGAAGGTATGATGCGCACAGTAGCAAGTTTTCCCTCAGAAAGAAACCAAGGTTTAATCGAACCAGGAGGAGCCAAGAAGCACGTTGAAGGTTGATGGTGGCGAAATGTGATGCGGCGCAACACCAGGGATTCCGGCGCCAACGTGGAACCTGCACAACACAACCAAAGTACTTTGCCCCAACGAAACAATGAGGTTGTCAATCTCACCGGCTTGCTGTAACAAAGGATTAACCGAATTGTGTGGAAGATGATTGTTTGCAAGAAAACAATAAAACAAGTATTGCCAGTAGATTGTATGCGATGTAAAGAATAGGACCAGGGTCCACAGTTCACTAGAGGTGTCTCTCCCATAAGATAAAAGCATGTTGGGTGAACAAATTACAGTCGGGCAATTGACAAATAGAGAAGGGCATAACAATGCATATACATGATATGATAAATATAGTGAGATTTAATCCGGGCATTACGACAAAGTACATAGACCGCCATCCAACCGCATCTATGCCTAAAAAGTCCACCTTCAGAGTTATCATCCGAACCCCTTTCGCATTAAGTTGCAAAGCAACAGACAATTGCATTAAGTATGGTGCGTAATGTAATCGACAACTACATCCTTAGACATAGAATCAATGTTTTATCCCTAGTGGCAAAAGCACATCACAACCTTAGAACTTTCTGTCACTGTCCCAGGTGTCAATGAAGGCATGAACCCACTATCGAGCATAAATACTCCCTCTTGGAGTTAAGAGTAAAAACTTGGCCAGAGCCTCTACTAATAACGGAGAGCATGCAAGATCATAAACAACACATAAACAATAGATTGATAATCACCATAACATAGTATTCTCTATTCATCGGATCCCGACAAACACAACATATAGAATTACGGATAGATGATCTTGATCATGTTAGGCAGCTCACAAGATCCAACAATGAAGCACAATTAGGAGAAGACGACCATCTAGCTACTGCTATGGACCCATAGTCCAGGGGTGAACTACTCACTCATCACTCCGGAGGCGACCATGGTGGTGTAGAGTCCTCCGGGAGATGAATCCCCTCTCCGGCAGGGTGCCGGAGGCGATCTCCTGAATCCCCCGAGATGGGATTCGCGGCGGCGGCGTCTCTGGAAGGTTTTCCGTATCGTGGCTCTCGGTACTGGGGGTTTCGCGACGGAGGCTATTTGGAGGCGGAAGGGCAGGTCAAGAGGCGGCACGAGGGGCCCACACCATAGGTCGGCGCGCCGGGGCCCGGGCCGCGCCGCCCGTGGTGTCGCCACCTCGTGGCCCCACTTCGACTCTCCTTCGGTCTTCCGGAAGCTTCGTGCAAAAATAGGACCCCGGGCGTTGATTTCGTCCAATTCCGAGAATATTTCGTTACTAGGATTTCTGAAACCAAAAACAGCGAGAAAACAACAGAATCGGCACTTCGGCATCTTGTTAATAGGTTAGTTCCAAATAATGCATAAATACGACATATAATGTGCATAAAACATGTAGATATCATCAATAATGTAGCATGGAACATAAGAAATTATCGATACGTTGGAGACGTATCAGCATCCCCAAGCTTAGTTCTGCTCGTCCCGAGCAGGTAAAACGATAACAAAGATAATTTCGAAGTGACATGCCATCATAATCTTGATCATACTATTTGTAAACATATGTAATGAATGCAGCGATCAAAACAATGGTAATGACATGAGTAAACAAGTGAATCATAAAGCAAATACTTTTCATGAATAGTACTTCAAGACAAGCATAAATAAGTCTTGCATAAGAGTTAACTCATAAAGCAATAAATCAAATTAAAGGTATTGAAGCAACACAAAGGAAGATTAAGTTTCAGCGGTTGCTTTCAACTTATAACATGTATATCTCATGGATATTGTCAACATAAAGTAATATAACAAGTGCAATATGCAAGTATGTAGGAATCAATGCACAGTTCTCACAAGTGTTTGCTTATTAAGGTGGACAGAGATAGGTAAACTGACTCAACAATAAAAGTAAAAGAAAGGTCCTTCAAAGAGGAAAGCATCGATTGCTGTATTTGTGCTAGAGCTTTTATTTTGAAAACATGAGACAATTTTGTCAACGGTAGTAATAAAGCATATGAGTTATGTAAATTATATCTTACAAGTTGCAAGCCTCATGCATAGTATACTAATAGTGCCCGCACCTTGTCCTACTTAGCTTGGACTACCGGATCTTCGCAATGCCATGTTTCAACCAAGTGTCACAAAAGGGTACCTCCATGCCGCATGTACAAAGGTCTAAGGAGAATGCTCGCATTTTGGATTTCTCGCTTTTGATTATTCTCAACTTAGACATCCATACCGGGAAAACATGGACAACAGATAATGGACTCCTCTTTAATGCATAAGCATGTGGCAAAATTTATTATTCTCATATGAGATTGAGGATATATGTCCAAAACTGAAACTTCAACCATGATTCATGGCTTTAGTTAGCGGCCCAATGTTCTTCTCTAACAATATGCATGCTCCAACCATTAAGGTGGTAGATCCCTCTTACTTCAGACAAGACGGACATGCATAGCAACTCACATGATATTCAATAAAGAGTAATTGATGGCGTCCCCAGAAGCATGGTTATCGCACAACAAGCAACTTAATAAGAGATAAAGTGCATAAGTACATATTCAATACCACAATAGTTTTTAAGGCTATTTTGTCCCATGAGCTATATATTGTAAAGGTGAATGATGGAAATTTTAAAGGTAGCACTCAAGCAATTTACTTTGGAATGGCGGAGAAATACCATGTAGTAGGTAGGTATGGTGGACACAAATGGCATAGTAGTTGGCTCAAGGATTTTGGATGCATGAGAAGTATTCCCTCTCGATACAAGGTTTAGGCTAGCAAGGTTATTTGAAGCAAACTCAAGGATGAACCGGTGCAGCAAAACTCACATAAAAGACATATTGTAAACATTATAAGACTCTACACCGTCTTCCTTGTTGTTCAAAACTCAATACTAGACATTATCTAGACCTTAGAGAGACCAAATATGCAAATCAAATTTTAGCAAGCTCTATGTATTTCTTTATTAATGGGTGCAAAGTATATGATGCAAGAGCTTAAACATGATCACAACAATTGCCAAGTATCACATTATCCAAGACATTTTAGAATTACTACATGTAGCATTTTCCAATTCCAACCATATAACAATTTAACGAAGAAGAAACTTCGCCTTGAACATTATGAGTAAAGCCTAAGGACATATTTGTCCATATGCAACAACGGAGCGTATCTCTCTCCCACAAAGTGAATGCTAGGATCCATCTTTATTCAAACAAAAACAAAAACAAAAACAAACCGATGCTCCAAGCAAAGTGCATAAGATGTGACAGAATAAAAATATAGTTTCGTGGGAGGAACCCGATGATGTTGTCGGTGAAGAAGGGGATGCCTTGGGCATCCCCAAGCTTAGACACTTGAGTCTTCTTAAAATATGCAGGGGTGAACCACGGGGGCATCCCCAAGCTTAGAGCTTTCACTCCTCTTGATCATAGTGTATCATACTCCTCTCTTGACCCTTGAAAACTTCCTTCACACCAAACTTCAAGCAAACTCATTAGAGGGTTAGTGCACAATTAATAATTCACATATTCAGAGGTGACACAAACATTCTTTTCACTTCTGGACATTGCATAAAGCTACTGGACATTAATGGATCAAAGAAATTCATCCAACTTAGCAAAAGAGGCAATGCGAAATAAAAGGCAGAATCTGTCAAAAACAGAACAGTTCGTAAAGACGAATTTTAAAGTGGCACCAGACTTGCTCAAATGGAAAAACTCAAAACTAATGAAAGTTGCGTACATAACTGAGGATCACGCTCGTAAATTGGCATATTTTTTCGAATTTTCTACAGAGACTTGTGCCCAGATTCGTGACGGACAAGCAATGCTGTTTCTGCGCAGCGATCCCAAATATAACATCAACTTTAACATAGAAACTTTACTTGGCACAAAAACATGATAAGGAGAGGTTGCTACTGTAGTAAACAACTTCCAAGACTCAAATATAAAACAAAGTACTGTAGTAAAAATATGGGTTGTCTCCCATAAGCGCTTTTCTTTAACGCCTTTCAGCTAGGCGCAGAAAGTGCAAATCAAGTATTATCAAGTGATGAAACATCGACATTACCTTGGGCTTACCCTTACCTTTGTCGTCCTCTTTCTTACTCTTTGGCTTAGGAAATATATGGCTACACCCAGGTGTAGAGGCGAATTTTAAGGTGCCTTCCCTCACGTCTATGACTGCTCCCAATAGTTTCAGCAGGGATCTTCCGAGTGTGATTTGTCATGTTCCTGCGCATTCAATGACAAGGTAATCAATGGATATTGTTGTCCTAAGAATGGTTGTATGCACACCCGCAGCTATCCCTTTAGGGATTATAACAGAGTTATCAATAAGAGTTATTCCTTCTCCCCCTTCAGCGAGTTCCCAAAGTTTCAATGATTTATGAATACTCTTAGGCATTAGGCAGAATTCAGTCATAATGTCACAATTAGCACGACGAGTTTGGTTACCTATGACAATTTTAATAGTAGGATCCCACAATGAAGGTTCAGAGTTCACTAAAACTTGATCAAGACGGTTACGAATATATCCATAATTTTTATTTAAGCGAGATGCACTTGTTTCAAGAGTGTTTAATCTATTATAAATGCTAATAAGGGCTGAATCAAAATTATTAGCTGAATCATGTGATGCAACCAACTTCTTTATGGCATTAAAAGCTTGATCCCCATTACAATGAAGGAAATCTCCTCCTACTAGAGCATCCAAGGCATATCTATAGCGAATCATAAGACCAAAATAAAAATTACTAAGGAGCAAACTTAGAGTCATTTGAGGTTCAGTTCTACGATAAGAAGTAAAAATCCTGGACCAAGCATCTTTAAAACTTTCCTCATCCCCTTGTTTAAAAGTAAAAACTAATTCCTCGAGTGAAGAAGTAACAAGTACGTAACTAGACATGATAACAAAAGTAAACTAAATGCAAGTAACTAATTTTGTTGTGTTTTTGATATAGAGAGCAAGACAAGTAAATAAAGTAAAACTAGCAACTAATTTTTGTGTGTTTTGTTTAGGTGCAGCAAACAAAGTAGTAAATAAAATAAAGCAAGACAAAAACAAAGTAAAGAGATTGAGAAGTGGAGACTCCCTTGCAGCAGTGTCTTGATCTCCCTGCAACGGCGCCGTAAAAAGAGCTTGATGGCGTGTAACTCACACGTTCGTTGGGAACCCCAAGAGGAAGGTATGATGCGCACAGTAGCAAGTTTTCCCTCAGAAAGAAACCAAGGTTTAATCGAACCAGGAGGAGCCAAGAAGCATGTTGAAGGTTGATGGTGGCGAAATGTGATGCGGCGCAACACCAGGGATTCCGGCGCCAACGTGGAACCTGCACAACACAACCAAAGTACTTTGCCCCAACGAAACAGAGTGAGGTTGTCAATCTCACCGGCTTGCTGTAACAAAGGATTAACCGAATTGTGTGGAAGATGATTGTTTGCAAGAAAACAGAAAAACAAGTATTGCAGTAGATTGTATGCGATGTAAAGAATAGGACCGGGGTCCACAGTTCACTAGAGGTGTCTCTCCCATAAGATAAAAGCATGTTGGGTGAACAAATTACAGTCGGGCAATTGACAAATAGAGAAGGGCATAACAATGCATATACATGATATGATAAATATAGTGAGATTTAATCCGGGCATTACGACAAAGTACATAGACCGCCATCCAACTGCATCTATGCCTAAAAAGTCCACCTTCGGGTTATCATCCGAACCCCTTTCAGTATTAAGTTGCAAAGCAACAGACAATTGCATTAAGTATGGTGCGTAATGTAATCGACAACTACATCCTTAGACATAGAATCAATGTTATATCCCTAGTGGCAACATCACATCACAACCTTAGAACTTTCACGTCACCGTCCCAGTGTCAATGAAGGCATGAACCCACTATCGAGCATAAATACTCCCTCTTGGAGTTAAGAGTAAAAACTTGGCCAGAGCCTCTACTAATAACGGAGAGCATGCAAGATCATAAACAAAACATAAACAATAGATTGATAATCACCATAACATAGTATTCTCTATTCATCGGATCCCGACAAACACAACATATAGAATTACAGATAGATGATCTTGATCATGTTAGGCAGCTCACAAGATCCAACAATGAAGCACAATTAGGAGAAGACGACCATCTAGCTACAGCTATGGACCCATAGTCCAGGGGTGAACTACTCACTCATCACTCCGGAGGCGACCATGGCGGTGTAGAGTCCTCCCGGAGATGAATCCCTCTCCAGCGAGGTGCCGGAGGCGATCTCCCGAATCCCCGAGATGGGATTCGCGGCGGCGGCGTCTCTGGAAGGTTTTCCGTATCGTGGCTCTCGGTACTGGGGGTTTCGCGACGGAGGCTATTTGTAGGCGGAAGGGCAGGTCAAGAGGCGGCATGAGGGGCCCACACCATAGGTCGGCGCGGCCAGGGCCTGGGCCGCGCCGCCCTGTGGTGTCGCCACCTCGTGGCCCCACTTCGACTCTCCTTCGGTCTTCTGGAAGCTTCGTGCAAAAATAGGACCCTGGGCGTTGATTTCGTCCAATTCCGAGAATATTTCGTTACTAGGATTTCTGAAACTAAAAACAGCAGAAAACAAAGAATCGGCTCTTCGGCATCTTGTTAATAGGTTAGTTCCAGAAAATGCGTAAATACGACATATAATGTGCATAAAACATGTAGATATCATCAATAATGTAGCTTGGAACATAAGAAATTATCGATACGTTGGAGACGTATCACCGGGTTGCTTCGGACCTTGGATGAGCACTCGGCATCATAATGAACTTCCGCTTCATGCGCAACCAAGGAGGAAGGTTGTAGATGCATAGAGTCACGGGCCAGGTGCTATGGCTGGAGCTCTGCTCGCCAAAAGGATTCATGCCATCTGTACTTAGACCAAATCTTATGTTCCTTGCGTCAGCTGCAAAAAGTTTGAACTCTATATCGATCTTTCTCCATTGCGTTCCATCTGCGGGGTGTCTCAACTCCCCGTTCGACTTACGGTCCTCTTTGTGCCATCGCAACAACTTGGCATGCTCTTTGTTCCTGAACAGACGTTTCAACTGTGGTATTATAGGAGCATACCACATCACCTTGGCGGGAACCCTCTTCCTGGGTTTCGGCCCTCAACATCGTCACCGGGGTCATCGCCTCGATCTTATAACGCAATGCATTGCATACCGGGCATTCATTCAAATTCTCGTATTCACCGTGGTAGAGGATGCAGTCGTTGATGCATGCATGTATCTTCAAAACCTCTAAACCTAGAGGGCAGACAACCTTCTTTGGTTCGTACGTACTGGCGGGCAACTCGTTATTCTTTGGAAACATATTCTTCAACATTTTCAGCAAGTTTTCAAATGCCGAGTCAGCTACACCTGCCTGTGCCTTCCATTTCAGCAAATCCAGTGTGCAGCCCAGCTTTTTCAGACCATCATCGCATCTAGGGTACAGCGCCTTTCTGTGATCCTCTAACATGCGATCCAAATTCTCCCTCTCCTTTTTAGTTTCGCAGCGAATCCGTGCATCAGCAATGGTCCGACCAAGATCATCAACGGGCTCATCACGTGCCTCTTCTTCACCTTCCCCTTCACCTTCCCCTTCACCTTCAGCATCCTCCATGAAAGTATCACCGAAATGAGCAAGATAGCTTTCATCGATGAAATCATCCCCTTCTTCATCTTCTTCCATTATAACCCCTCTTTCTCCATGCTTGGTCCAACAATTATAGCTTGGCATGAAACCGTGCCGAAGCAGGTGCATGTGAACATCTCTTGAGGAAGAGTAACCCTTCGATTCTTACAGTTAACACATGGACGAGATAACAAAACCCCCCGCTTGTTTGCATTAGCCACTACGAGGAAATCTTTCAAACCCGTAGTGAACTCGCCGGAGAGTCGGTTACCGTACATCCATTGCCGATTCATCCGCATTATTATTATATAAAATATATAATTAACCATCATGCATTTGTTAAACTAAATAGAAATTAAACAATGAACTACACACATATGCATATTTTATCAATGATACATATATATGAAAGGTTCAAGTTGTGGCTAACCGCGATCGAGGAGGAAAAAATAAATGAGGAAGCTCGATCAAGTGTGGCTCCGACACTTCATATCATGTTTGTTTCATGCTCTTGGGACATTTCATCAAACACCTTGTGTGCATAAGAGGAGCCAAAAGCAAACCCTACACCCCCTTGTGAAGTTTGTGAAGAGAAGTGGCACCAAATGGCTAAGTGTCGTGGGCTGAATGGTATATATAGGGGAGGGGCTTTAGTCGCGGTTGGCCAGGCCAACCGTGACTAAAGGCCTTTGGGCAAGGCCCGAGGACATTTAGTCGCGGTTGGCTCGGCCAACCGCGACTAAAGCCCCTCCCGTCCACCAGCCCGGCCACCGAGCGCGCCGGGCCCAGGCCTTTGGTCGCGGTTCGCCACCCGAGCCGCGACTAAAGGTCCCATTGGTCGCGGTTCTTGCATTTCCGCGACTAATGGGGCTGGACGGAAGGCCTTTTTTCTACCAGTGAGCCACGCCATAGTTGGCCAAGGCTGCGGAAGATACGTCCCTGAGAAGCATGGCCAGCAAATTGATCCAGCAGCAGCAGAGATCGAAGAACCGATTCCCGTAGAATGCCGCTATAGAAAAATTTCGCCGGGCACTCGCGCCGCCACCAGCGGACAGGAGAACATCCTTTCGTCGTTGTTAATCTCGCCTCCTCGATCTCACGTCGACCTCGATCTCACCCATATATATACCACCAGGGTGTGGAGAGGTAGGAATCGCTCCCAATATATATATAGGAAAGCCTATGCCAGATCGATTAGGGTTCGTTTTTCGCACGACAGCCTAAACCAACGGAACCCGGCCCGGTGAATAATTTTCTCGATCGATAGCTACTAAAAAGGACGAAAACGTAAATCGAACGAACCAAAGCATATTACGACGGACCAAACCAAGGAAACGTTAGCTCCTTTATTATTAGTGTTGGATAATTAGGCACAATTTCCATGATTAATTCCAGAATATAAAACATGATGACAGCAACTACTAACATGTGAAACTGGAACATACTAGATGCATTAATCAACATGAGTAGCAGCAGCGCAAACGGTAAAGCATCCATCGCTAAACAGATCGAGATATGTCGCACGTACCGATCCGGGTGGAGGTGGCGGTGGAGGTGTAGCAGGATGATGTCGCAGCGAGTAACGTTGTTGATGACAACGTTGTTGACGACGAGGGACGACAGGTCGAAGTAGACGGCGTTGAAGACGACGGTAGGCAGCACCGCCCGACTTGGACGGAAGGCGACCCGTGATGAAGAGCTTGAGCGGTCGCGCGAGCGCTTCCCAAAAACCTAATTCGCCCTCTCCCGTACAGGATCGCAAGGACGAGCGGTTTCGGAGACCTGCTCTCCCGTTCGCCGATGCACGTCGGCGCGCGGGATGGTGTAGGCTACGATGGCGGCGCAAGCAGAGAGAGGTGGAAAACCTAACTCGTGTATTGGATATGTTTATGCGGTAGCCGGGCAAGAGATTATATAGGCTCGGGAAACCCTAGGCAACATGGGCCACGCCCACGTCGCACGAACGTTTCGAGTCGGTAACAGATAGCCCACGATCCGGGAGCAACCCGAACCGACTAACTGCGACGCGTCCGTCTAGGACTCTGTTCGTTTTCCTGAGCTGCAAAAAGAAAGGAAAGTCTCGGCTCAAGGCTCAATCCACTCACCACGAGCGCGGCATGCGTCGTGACGTGACGTGACGTGTCGTGTCGTGTCGAGACGAGCGAGCGAGGAGGTGGAGGAGCGCGCATGTAGCACTCCTATTCTCACTCACTTACTAGTGGTGGAACAACCCACCTTATAAAGTGGTCTAACTTCCTCCCAACTTTCCATGTGGGACTAAACTTCCCACCTCTTGCCACTCCCTAGTGAGCTGCCACCAACTTGGGCTCAAACTTACAAGGCTGCCACTAAGTGGGCTTTGAGATTTATAGAGAAAAACTGAAATCTAGTATGGGCCACTAAATGTGGGCCCAATATTTCAACAATCCCCCACCAGATCTCAAATACCCATTTAGAGATTTACCAATACTCGCTGCTTGTTTATATACCAGTGTTTCAGCGGAGACTGTTAAGTTGAACTTCCGCCTTGAACCTTGAGCTACATTCATTCACACTTGAACAATGGACTAAGCCTTGAATTGCAAGTTTTGCGTGAACAGGGTTTCACTCAAAGTCATAACCAGTACATGGCTGCCAGTAGCCTACCCCATGGGTGAAGCATATGCGTCATACTTCGTCGTCTCTTCATGAGTTTACTTGAGATCACCCAAATCTCATAGATTGCGACGTTTAACAATCGGACTCATATAGGTGTGTTATTTCAAGAATGCTCTGTAGGACAGCATCTTTGCTATAATAGCCAACATAAACACATTAAGGCTTGTCGCCAACCTGCCTTACAGCAATTGAGAGTTGTGCATCTTCACATAGAGAGGGTTATATAATACTCTCATCAATTAAACCACTAGTTTGCTCTTCCCAGGTCCTAATTCACGGGATCTCCGATCACAAAGGTTGGGTTACCACTATGGTGTAACTTCAACGGGTCTCAAACCCATCTCCCTCGATGCACTTTCTATCACATTACGTGATAGTCCCTTCGTAAAGGGATCTGCCAGGTTTTTGTCTGTTTTAATATACGTAACAGTTATTACTCCGGAGTTTCGCAATTTCCTGAAGACTTCAAACGTCTCTTGACGTGTCTTGATGACTTCGCGTTATCCATAGAATTGTTCACTTTGACAATTACAGTTTGATTGTCACAATTCAAAAGGATTGCCGGAACAGGTTTTTCAACCAGAGGCAAGTCCATCAAGAGCTCACGCAACCATTCTGATTCAACAGTGGTTGTGTCTAAAGCAGTAAGTTCTGCTTCCATAGTTGACCTCATCAATATGGTTTGCTTGCAAGATCTCCATGACACTGCGCCACCTCCAAAGGTAAATACATACCCACTAGTGGCGTAGAGATCAGCTACATCAGAGATCCAATTTGAATCACTATATCCTTCAAGCACAGCTGGGTGCCCTGAATAGTGAATCCCATAACTCATTGTACCACATAGGTAGCGCATGACCCTATCAAGTGCATGCCAATGATCGATACCCGGGTTTGACATGAACCTACTCAACTTGCTAACAGCAAAAGAGATATCGGGTCTAGTCGCGCTCGCTAAGTACATGATTGAGCCAACGATCCGAGAATATCTCAATTGATCTATGGCAATCCTCCGGTTCTTGCGTATTGTCACACACTGGGATCATAAGGTGTTGGAGAAGACTTGCTATCAATATAGCCGAACCGGCTCAAGAGCTTCTCAACATAATGGGATTGCGTTAGAGTAATCCCACTCTCGTCCTTAATAAGCTTGATATTCAGAATCACATCAGCTTCTCCCAGATCCTTCATATCAAAGCACTTTGACAAGAAAGACTTGACCTCGTGTATTACTTTCATGCTTGTACCAAAGATCAGAATATCATCCACGTACAAACATAGTATAACACCTTCGCCCCCACCATGGCGATAGTAAACGCACTTGTCGACCTCATTAACAACAAAGCCTACGAAGTTAAAGTTCTGTCAAACTTCTCATGCCATTGCTTAGGTGCTTGTTTCGAGGCCATATAAAGATTTCAGCAACTTGCACACCTTTCTTTCTTCACCTTTTACTACAAACCCATCGAAGCTGATCCATATAGATTTCATCTTCCAACTCTCCATTAAGAAAAGCTGTCTTTACGTCCATTTGATGAACGATAAGACCATAGGAGGCAGCCATGGACGAGTAGTACTCGAATGGTGGTAAGTCTAGCGACAGGTGAATAGGTGTCGAAGTAATCTTCGCCTTCTCTCTGTGTGTAGCCTTTCGCTACAAGCCGCGCCTTGTACTTTTCAATAGTACCATCAGGTCTTAGCTTCTTATTGAACACCCATTTGCAGCCCACAAGCTTGCATCCATGGGGTCGTTCTGATAGCTCCCAAGTTCCATTAGAAAGAATCGAGTCCATCTCATTATGGACAGCTTCTTTCCAGTCATCTGCATCTGATGCATATGCCTCTGCAATGGACGTGGGAGTATGATAACGCGTGAAGCACACGTCCGTTGGGAACCCCAAGAGGAAGGTGTGATGCGTACAGCAGCAAGTTTTCCCTCAGAAAGAAACCGAGGTTATCGAACCAGTAGGAGCCAAGAAGCACGTGAAGGTTGTTGGTGGAGGAGTGTAGTGCGGCGCAACACCAGAGAAACCAGCGCCAACGTGGAACCTGCACAACACAATCAAGATACTTTGCCCCAACGTAATGATGAGGTTGTCAATCTCGCCGGCTTGCTGAAAACAAAGGATTAAACGTATCAAGTGGAAGATGATGTTTGTTTGCAAAGAACAGTAGAGAACAATGATTGCAGTAGATTGTATTCAGATGTAAAAGAATGGACCGGGGTCCACAGTTAACTAGTGGTGTCTCTCCAATAAGATAACTAACATGCTGGGTGAACAAATTACAGGTGGGCAATTGACAAATAAAGATTCAATACATATCAATGATGATTACTATGAGATTTAATCAGGGGATTACAAAAAAGTACATAGACCGCTATCCAGCATGCATCTATGCCTAAATAATCCACCTTCGGGTTAGCATCCGCACCCCCTCCAGTATTAAGTTGTAAACAACAGATAATTCCATTAAGTATGGTGCGTAATGTAATCAACACAAATATCCTTAGACAAAGCATCGATGTTTTATCCCTAGTAGCAACATCACATCCACAACCTTAGAACTTTCATCCACTGTCCCAGATTAAATGGAGGCATGAACCCACTATCGAGCATAAATACTCCCTCTTGGAGTTACAAGTATCAACTTGGCCGGAGCCTCTACTAGCAACGGAGAGCATGCAAGAACATAAACAACACATATATGATAGATTGATAATCAACTTGACATAATATTCTAGATTCATCGGATCCCACCAAACACAACATGTAGCATTAAAAATAGATGATCTTGATCATGTTAGGAAGCTCACAAGATCTAA
Organism: Lolium rigidum; assembly: GCF_022539505.1. NCBI lineage: Eukaryota > Viridiplantae > Streptophyta > Magnoliopsida > Poales > Poaceae > Lolium > Lolium rigidum. The sequence goes on from NC_061510.1 coordinate 284,478,617, forward strand.
ACAATGATAGCACAAGCGGAGAAGACAATGATACGTCTCCAACGTATCCATAATTTATGTCGTTCCATGCTTGTTTTATGACAATACTTACATGTTTTGCTTGCACTTTATGATGTTTTTATGCGTTTTCGGGAACTAACCTATTAACAAGATGCCACAGTGCCAGTTCCTGTTGTCTGCTGTTTTTGGTTCCAGAAAGGCTGTTCGGGCAATATTCTCGGAATTGGACGAAATCAACGCCAAAGATCTTATTTTTCCCGGGAGGCTCCAGAACACCGAAGGGGAGACGGAGAGGAGGCCCAGGGCCCCCACACCATAGGGCCGCGCGGGCAGGCCCCTGGCCGCGCCGGCCTATGAGGAGGGCGCCCTGGTGCCCCTCTGACGCCGCCTCTTCGCCTATTTAAGCCCTTTCGACCTAAAAATACCGTACCACTTGACGTAACTCCAGAAAGACTCCAGGGGCGCCGCCACCGTCGCGAAACTCCAATTCGGGGGACAGAACTCTGTCCCGGCACCCTGCCGGGACGGGGAAGTGCCCCCGGAAGCCATCTCCATCAACGCCATCGCCTCCATCATGCTCCGTGAGTAGTTCCCCCATGGACTACGGGTTCTAGCTGTAGCTAGTTGGTATTCTCTCCCCATGTACTTCAATACAATGATCTCATGAGCTGCCTTACATGATTGAGATTCATCTGATGTAATCGGTGTTGTGTTTGTCGGGATCCGATGGATTGTTACATTATGATTAGTCTATCTATAAAGTTTGTGAAGTTATTGTTGCTGCAATCTTGTTATGCTTAATGCTTGTCACTAGGGCCCGAGTGGCATGATCTTAGATTTGAGCTCTATAATTATTGCTTAGATTGTATCTACAAGTTGTATGCACATGTCACTGTCCGGAACCAAAGGCCCCGAAGTGACAGAAATCGGGACAACCGGAGGGGATGGCGGTGATGTGAGGGACACATGTTTTCACGGAGTGTTAATGCTTTGCTCCGGTGCTCTATTAAAAGGAGTACCTTAATATCCAGTAGATTCCCTTGAGGCCCCGGCTGCCACCGGCTGGTAGGACAATAGATGTTGTGCAAGTTTCTCATTGCGAGCACGTACGACTAAATATGGAAAACATGCCTACATGATTAATGACTTGATGTTCTTTCTTAATGCCTTATCAATCCTATCAATTGCCCAACTGTAATTTGTTCACCCGACACTTGTTATTGGAGAGTTACCACTAGTGTAGATAGCTGGGAACCCCGGTCCATCTTTCATCATCATATACTCGTTCTACATGTCAACTATTTTCTGGTACCATTGCTCTCATATTACTACTACTGCTGCTGTGTTACTGTTACTACTTGCTCTCATATTATCGCTACTTTCACATCACCCCTGTTACTAGTGTTTTTCCAGGTGCAGCTGAATTGACAACTCAGTTGTTAAGGCTTATAAGTATTCTTTACCTCCCCTTGTGTCGAATCAATAAATTTGGGTTTTACTTCCCTCGAAGACTCGTTGCGATCCCCTATACTTGTGGGTCATCAAGACTATTTTCTCGGCGCCGTTGCCGGGAGGCATAGCTCTACTCATAAGTTCACCTGGGAGTACACTCTACCTCTCTCTCTGCTTTTATCTTATTTTGTTTTGCTTAGTTTACTTTTCTCTAGTTTATTTGTGCTTAGTTTATTTCTGTCTAGTATTAGTTTGCGTAGTTTACTTTTGCTTAGTTTATTTTTGTCTTGTTTTATTTGTCTCATATACCCAAAAATCCATAAAAATTTGAAAAACCAAAAAATTAAAAACTGCTGTTATGGGAGAACCCATAACCTACTTGGAGCTTATAGAATGTTATAATAATTATAGAGAATCAAGAACTGGTAAAATAATGAGTGCTATGATAGAAAAATTGAATACAATGGCTAGAATCTTGCTTAGACGCCATGATATAAACTGTTGCTCTCAACATGATACTAAACATCTTAAATTTCAATGTGGCTTTAGTGAGGAATTTTTAATTAAGAACTATAATCGGAATTGCTATATTCATTATGGGTTCGAAGAGGTAGAACAATTTGTCTTATTTATGGGAGCCTCCGAGATAGAATCCTTCATGGTTGAGAATTATGAAACTTGTGCTATTTGTAAGGACCTTAAAGATTATGTCTCTACTATCCTTAATTCTTGTATAGAATGCTACAGTAGGAATCCGTATATCCTTGATTATAAAGAGAGATACATTAATGCACAAGAATGCACTCACAATTTGCAGGAACCTGTGGAAGAAGAAATTGATGAACCTGAAAGCTCATTGGATGAAAAAGAGGAGGAAATTGATGAACCTGAAAGCTCATTGGATGAAAAAGAAGAGGAGAGTGATGAACAAAATGAGGAAGAATGGATTAGCTACCCATGCCGACCTTCTAATGAGAGTAACTCTTTATCTCTTACACTATTTGATTGTCCTCCATGCTTACCGAAAGAGGTTGAATGTTATGTTCCTGTGGATTCTCTTGAAATATTTCCTATAAGTAAAACTTGTGAGAATAATTATGCTGCTGTTATATATGATAATCCATGCTACTTTGATAAATCTTATGATAATGCTTTGTTTGTGCCTGATGTCGAAATGCATGGTACTAAAGAATTTTGCTTGGCAAATGTTTATGATAAAGCTCTAGATGATGGTCCTATGTTACTTGATAATATTAATTGTACTACTAATGAAAATGGGATTGGAAGAGTATTGACTTTATTTAAGAGTCCCATATCTCTTGAGATTGATCGATCACCTTGTTATATTATTGATAAAAGTGAGTTTGGAAGTTTTGATCCTACTATATTTGAGCTTGATAAAAATTATGTGTTTGGAAATCATGAAAAGTATGCTGCATGTGATAGTTATATTGTTGAGTTTGTTCATGAAGCTACTGAAAATTATTATGAGAGAGGAAAATATGGTAGTCGAAATTTTCATGGTACTAATACACCTCTCTATGTGCTGAAATTTTTGAAGCTACACTTGTTCTGTCTTCCTTTGCTTGTTACTTTGCTCTTCATGAACTTGTTTATTTACAAGATTCCTTTTCATAGGAAGCATGTTAGGCTTAAATGTGTTTTTAATTTGCCTTTTGATGCTCTCTTTTGCTTCAAATACTATTTCTTGCGAGTGCATCATTTAAAACTGCTGAGCCCATCTTAATGGCTATAAAGAAAGAACTTCTTGGGAGATAACCCATGTGTTATTTTGCTACAGTACTTTATTTTATATTTGTGTCTTGGAAGTTGTTTACTACTGTAGCAACCTCTCCTTATCTTAGTTTTGTGTTTTGTTGTACCAAGTGAAGCCTCTAATCGAAGGTTGATGCTAGATTTGGATTTCTGCGCAGAAACAGATTTCTATCTGTCACGAATCTGGGCTGTTTTCTCTGTAGAAAAATCAGAAAAATATGCCAATTTACGTGCGTGTTCCTCAGATATGTACGCAACTTTCATTAGTTTTGAGTTTTCTGATTTGAGCAACGGAAGTATTTTATTAAAATTCGTCTTTACTGGCTGTTCTGTTTTGGCAGATTCTGTCTCTGTTTTTTGCATTGTCTCTTGTGGACTTTAAGTGAGGCTTTCTAGACATAGAGAGCTGTAGCTAATGTTTTATTGAGTTCTTGCAATGTGCCACTACAGGACCAAGGTGGATTCAAATTTTTTGAGTACTAACCCCTCTAATGAAGTTTATGAGAAGTTTGTTGTGAAGGAAGTTTTCAAGGGTCAAGAGAGGAGGATGATATATGATCAAGAAGAGTGAAAAGTCTAAGCTTGGGGATGCCCCCGTGGTTCATCCCTGCATATTTCAAGAAGACTCAAGCGTCTAAGCTTGGGGATGCCCAAGGCATCCCCTTCTTCATCAACTTATCAGGTTCCCCCCCTGAAACTATATTTTTATTCAGTCACATCATATGTGCTTTACTTGGAGCGTCTGTGTGTTTATTTTTCGTTTTGTTTATGTTTGAATAAATTCGGATCCTAGCAATCCATGTTTGGGAGAGAGACACGCTCCGCTTTTTCATATGAACACTTGTTCTTCGTTTTACTTTTAATGTTCAATGAATAAAAGTTGGAAGCTACAATATTTATCTTTATTTGGTTGGGAAAAGAAAATGCCTCATATGTATTGGATAATTTGATACTTGGCAATTGTTTTGAGCTCTCAAGTAGATCATAAGTTTTTGCATGTAGTTTAAACCTATTAGTGGAGAACTACCGTAAAGCTTGTTAAAATTGGTTTGCATAATTGATCTCTCTTAAGGTCTAGATATTTTACTGGTAAAAGTGTTTGAGCAACAAGGAAGACAGTGTAGAGTATTATAATGCTTGCAATATGTTCTTATGTAAGTTTTGCTGTACCAGTTCATACTTGTGTTTGCTTCAAACAACCTTGCTAGCCTAAACCTTGTATCGAGAGGGATTACTTCTCATGCATCCAAAAACCTTGAGCCAAAACCTATGCCATTTGTGTCCACCATACCTACCTACTATGTGGTATTTCCTGCCATTCCAAAGTAAATTGCTTGAGTGCTACCTTTAAATAATTCAAAATGCTTCTCAATTTGTGTTAATGTTTCATAGCTCATGAGGAAGTATGTGGTGTTTAGCTTTCAACCTTGTCATTTACTTTTGACGGACTCTCATATGGACTAGTGGCACATCCGCTTATCCAATAATTTTGCAAAAAGAGCTGGCAATGGGATTCCCGAGTCCCGAATTAATTAACTTAAATAGACACTCCTCCATGGTTTGTGATTGTTGGACGGCACCCGAAGGATTCGGTTAGCCATGGCTTATGTAAGCAAAGGTTGGGGGGAGTGTCATCATCATAATAAAACTTAAATAAAAAGGCACTCCTTCATGGTATGTGATTGTTGGCGAGGCACCCGAGGATTCGGTTAGCCATGGTTTGTGAAAGAAAGGTTGGAAGGAGTGCCACCCAAAAATAAATAAAATGGGAGCCGCTCTTGTGAGTCCGGTTGATGAGGTAGTTAGTGTACCCATTACCATTCGTTGACAACAACAAACACCTCTCAAAATTTTACTTTTATGCTCTCTATATGTTTTCAAAACCAAAGCTCTAGCACAAATATAGCAATCGATGCTTTCCTCTTTGAAGGGCCATTCTTTTACTTTATGTTGAGTCAGTTACCTAATTCCTTCCACCTTAGAAGCAAACACTTGTGTCAACTGTGCATTGATTCTTACATACTTGCATATTTGCATTCATCATATTACTCTATGTTGACAATATCCATGAGATATACATGTTGAAAGTTGAAAGCAACCGCTGAAACTTATATCCTCCTTTGTGTTGCTTCGATGCCTTTACTATGAACTTATTGCTTTATGAGTTAACTCTTGTGCAAAACTTTTGATTCTTGTCTTGAAAGTACTCTCCATGAAAAGTTTTGCTATATGTTATCTACTTGTTAGCAACTATAGATCATTGCCTTGAGTCACTTCATTCATTTCATATGCTTTGTAATAGTATGATCAAGGTTATGTAAGTAGCATGTCACTTCAGAAATTATCTTTGTTATCGTTTTACCTGCTCGGGACGAGCGAGAACTAAGCTTGGGGATGCTGATACGTCTCCAACGTATCCATAATTTCTGTCGTTCCATGCTTGTTTTATGACAATACTTACATGTTTTGCTTGCACTTTATGATGTTTTTATGCGTTTTCCGGAACTAACCTATTAACAAGATGCCACGAGTGCCGGTTCTCATTTTCTGCTGTTTTTGGTTCCAGAAAGGCTGTTCGGGCAATATTCTCGGAATTGGACGAAATCAACGCCAAAGATCTTATTTTTCCCGGGAGGCTCCAGAACACCGAAGGGGAGACGGAGAGGAGGCCCAGGGCCCCCACACCATAGGGCCGCGCGGGCAGGCCCCTGGCCGCGCCGGCCTATGAGGAGGGCGCCCTGGTGCCCCTCTGACGCCGCCTCTTCGCCTATTTAAGCCCTTTCGACCTAAAAACACCGTACCACTTGACGAAACTCCAGAAAGACTCCAGGGGCGCTGCCACCGTCGCGAAACTCCAATTCGGGGGACAGAACTCTGTCCCAGCACCCTGCCGGGACGGGGAAGTGCCCCCGGAAGCCATCTCCATCAACGACATCGCCTCCATCATGCTCCGTGAGTAGTTCCCCCATGGACTACGGGTTCTAGCTGTAGCTAGTTGGTATTCTCTCCCCCATGTACTTCAATACAATGATCTCATGAGCTGCCTTACATGATTGAGATTCATCTGATGTAATCGGTGTTGTGTTTGTCGGGATCCGATGGATTGTTACATTATGATTAGTCTATCTATAAAGTTTGTGAAGTTATTGTTGCTGCAATCTTGTTATGCTTAATGCTTGTCACTAGGGCCCGAGTGGCATGATCTTAGATTTGAGCTCTATAATTATTGCTTAGATTGTATCTACAAGTTGTATGCACATGTCACTGTCCGGAACCAAAGGCCCCGAAGTGACGAAATCGGGACAACCGGAGGGGATGGCGGTGATGTGAGGGACACATGTTTTCACGGAGTGTTAATGCTTTGCTCCGGTGCTCTATTAAAAGGAGTACCTTAATATCCAGTAGATTCCCTTGAGGCCCGGCTGCCACCGGCTGGTAGGACAATAGATGTTGTGCAAGTTTCTCATTGCGAGCACGTACGACTAAATATGGAAAACATGCCTACATGATTAATGACTTGATGTTCTTTCTTAATGCCTTATCAATCCTATCAATTGCCCAACCGTAATTTGTTCACCCGACACTTGTTATTGGAGAGTTACCACTAGTGTAGATAGCTGGGAACCCCGGTCCATCTTTCATCATCATATACTCGTTCTACATGTCAACTATTTTCTCGGTACCATTGCTCTCATATTACTACTACCGCTGCTGTGTTATCGCTACTATCGCTCTCATATTATCGCTACTTTCACATCACCCCTGTTACTAGTGTTTTTCCAGGTGCAGCTGAATTGACAACTCAGTTGTTAAGGCTTATAAGTATTCTTTACCTCCCCTTGTGTCGAATCAATAAATTTGGGTTTTACTTCCCTCGAAGACTGTTGCGATCCCCTATACTTGTGGGTCATCAGACAACCATCTAGCTACTGCTATGGACCCATAGTCCAAGGATGAGCTACTCACGCATCAATCCGTAGGAGGGCATGATGATGTAGAGCCCCTCCGGTGATGATTCCCTTCTCCGGCAGGGTGCCGGAGGCGATCTCCTGAATCCCCCGAGATGGGATTGGCGGCGGCGGCGTCTTAGTAAGGTTTTCCGTATCGTGGCTCTCGGTACAGAGGGTTTCGCGACGAAGGCTTTAAGTAGGCGGAAGGGCGGAGTCGGAGGAGTCACGGGGGCCCCACACGCTAGGTCCGCGCGGGCCCCCCTTAGGCCGCGCCGCCCTAGTGTGGCGGCGCCCCGTGGCCCCACTTCGTTTCCCCCTCGGTCTTCTGGAAGCTTCGTGGAAAAATAAGACCCTGGGCTTTGATTTCGTCCAATTCCGAGAATATTTCCTTTGTAGGATTTCTGAAACCAAAAACAGCAGAAAACAGACAATCGGCACTTCGGCATCTTGTTAATAGGTTAGTGCCGCAAAATGTATAATAATGCTGTAAAGTATGTATAAAACATTCAAGTATTGTCATTAAAGTAGCATGGAACATAAGAAATTATAGATACGTTTGAGACGTATCAAGCATCCCCAAGCTTTGTTCCTACTCGCCCTCGAGTAGGTAAATGATAACACAAATAATTTTTGAAGTGACATGCTACCAACATAACCTTGATCAACATTATTGTAAAGCATATGAGATGAATGGAGTGATCTGAAGTAAAAGATTGCTAACAAAAGATGATGACTAAACAAATGAATCATATAGCAAAACTTTTCATGAATAGTACTTTCAAGACAAGCATCAACAAGACTTGCATAAGAGCTAACTCATAAGCAATAAATTCAAAGTAGAATGCATTGAAGCAACACAAAGGATGATTAAGTTTCAGCAGTTGCTTTCAACTTGTAACATGTATATCTCATGGATATTTGTCAACATAGAGTAGTATAAGAGGTGCAATATGTAAACATGTAAGAATCAATGCACACAGTTAACACAAGTGTTTGCTTCTAAGATAGAAAGAAGTGGGTAGACTGACTCAACATAAAGTAAAAGAATGGCCCTTCGCAGAGGGAAGCATGGATTACTATTTTTGTGCTAGAGCTTTTATTTTGAAAACATAGAAACAATTTTGTCAACGGTAGTGACAATTCATATGTGCTATGCATAATACTTCCTACAAGTTGCAAGTCTCATGCATAGAGTACTAATAGTGCTCGCACCTTGTCCTAATCAGCTCGGATAACACGGATTATCATTGCATGACATATGTTTCAACCAAGGGTCACAAAGGGGTACCTCTATGCCGCATGTACAAAGGTCCCAGGAGAAAGCACGCATTGGATTTCTCGCTTTTGATTATTCTCAACTTAGACATCCATACCGGGACAACATAGACAACAGATAATGGACTCCTCTTTTAATGCTTAAGCATTCAACAACAGATAATATTCTCATAAGAGATTGAGGTTGTATGTCCAAACTGAAAACTTCCACCATGATACATGGCTTTGGTTAGCGACCCAATGCTCTTCTCTAACACATGCATACTCAAACCATTTGATCATGAAATCACACTTACTTCAGACAAGACGAACATGCATAGCATCTCACATGATATCCAACAAAGGTAAAAAGTTGATGGCGTCCCCGAAACATGGTTACCGCTCAACAAGCAACTTATAAGAACTAAGACACATAACTACATATTCATCACCACAATAGTTTTTAAGCTATTTGTCCCATGAGCTATATATTGCAAAGATAAAGGAATGAAATTTTAAAGGTAGCACTCAAGTAATTTACTTTGGAATGGCAGAAAAATACCACATAGTAGGTAGATATGGTGGACACAAATGGCATGGGTTTTGGCTCAAGGTGTTTGGATGCACGAGAAGCATTTCCTCTCAGTACAAGGTTTGGGCTAGCAAGGTTGTTCGAAGCAAACACAAGTATGAACAGGTACAGCAAAACTTACACAAGAACATATTGCAAGCATTATAAGACTCTACACTGTCTTCCTTGTTGTTCAAACACTTTACCAGAAAATATCTAGACTTAGAGAGACCAATCATGCAAACCAAATTTTAACAAGCTCTACGGTAGTTCTCCATTAATAGATTAAACTACATGATGCAAGATCTTAAACATTATCTATGAGAGCTCAAAACAATTGCACAGTTATTCCAAACCATATGAAGCATTTTCTGATTCCAACCAAATAGCAATTAACGAAGCAATTTCAGCCTTTGCCATGAACATTAAAGCACAATTAAGAACACAAGTGTTCCATATGAAAAAGCGGAGCGTGATATCTCCAATATAAGGATGGTGGGATCCAACTTTATTCAAACCAAAACAAAAATAAAAGAAAACATACGCTCCAAGTAAAGAACATAAGATGTGACGGAATAAAAATATAGTTTCACTAGAAGTGACCTGATAAGTTGTCGATGAAGAAGGGGATGCCTTGGGCATCCCCAAGCTTAGACGCTTGAGTATTCTTAAAATATGCAAGGATGAACCACCGGGGCATCCCCAAGCTTAGACCTTTCACTCTTCTTGATCATATTGTATCATCCTCTTCTCTTGACCCTTGAAAACTTCCTCCACACCAAACTTCAAGCAAACTCATTAGAGGGTTAGTGCATAAATAAAAATTCACATATTCAGAGGTAACATAATCATTCTTAACACTTCTGGACATTGCACAAAGCTTCTGCAAGTTAATGGAACAAAGAAACTCATTCAACATAGCAAAAGCGGCAATGCGAAATAAAAGGCAGAATCTGTCAAAACAGAACAGTCCGTAAAGACGAATTTTACAGAGGCACTTAACTTGCTCAAACGGAAAAACTCAAAACTAATGAAATTTGCGTACATATCTTAGGATCACGCACGTAAATTGTCAGATTTTTTCGATTTTTTTACAGAGAGTTCTGCGCAAATTCGTGACAGACAGCAATTCTGTTTCTGCGCAGCAATCCAAATCTAGCATCAACTTTACCATAGAGACTTTACTTGGCACAAAAAACATGATAAGGAGAGGTTGCTACAGTAGTAACAACTTCCAAGTTTCAACAATACAGTAAATAAAATAAAACATGGGTTATCTCCCAAGAAGTGCTTTTCTTTAACGCCTTTCAGCTAGGCGCAGAAAGTGCAAATCAAGTATTGTCAAGAGATGAAGCATCAACATCACAATTTTTCTTACAAACACAACTTGTTGCAGAGGGTACCTTAGATGCTCCATTATCCGAATTACCCATGGTGGTACTAGGAGTTTTATCAATTTTAGGTCTATAATAATTCTTTGGTTTATGCACCTTAGAGACATACATGAATTTTTGCTATTTACCCACATAAGCTTTCTCCTTAAACTTAAGAGAAGAAAAAGTTGAACCCAAGGTTCCCATAGCTTTTTCAAGTTCACCAATCCTATTGATTTGATTATCATGGACAACACAAGTTTCTAGGACACCAATTCTTTCATCTTTTCCTCCTAGGGATTTATCAAGTTTATCAGTATTATCAAGTAGCATTCCGAATTTAGTTTCAACACTTGGAAAATTTTTCTCTATGGCTTCCAACTTTTCCATGACATCCTCAAGAGAGATTTCAATTTTAACTACATTAACAGGTGGCGTTCCTACTAGATTCTCAATGATGCAACTAGCTTCTAAAGCAGGAGTACCTAGGAAATTGCCTCCCGAAAGAGTATCAAGAACATACCTATTCCAGCTAGATAGGCCAACATAAAAATTCCTAAGAAGGATAATAGTGGAGTGTTTCTTAATGCACCTATGATGAGCATTACTAATTTTGTACCAAGCATCTTTAAAACTTTCTCCACCTTGTTGCTTAAAAGAACGAACTTCAACTTCAGGATTACTCATTTTAGTAGCAATAAAAGTAAACTAAGCAAATAGAATAAAAACAAGTAGCTAATTTTTTTGTGTTTTTGATATAGAGCTAATAAACAAGACAGTAAATAAAGTAACTAATTTTTTGTGTTTTTGATATAAAGCAAACAAGACAGTAAATAAATTAAAGTAAAGCAAGACAAAAACAAAGTAAAGAGATTGGATGTGGAGACTCCCCTTGCAGCGTGTCTTGATCTCCCCGGCAACGGCGCCAGAAAAAGAGCTTGATAACGCGTGAAGCACACGTCCGTTGGGAACCCCAAGAGGAAGGTGTGATGCGTACAGCAGCAAGTTTTCCCACAGAAAGAAACTGAGGTTATCGAACTAGTAGGAGCCAAGAAGCACGTGAAGGTTGTTGGTGGAGGAGTGTAGTGCGGCGCAACACCAGTGAAACCGGCGCCAACGTGGAACCTGCACAACACATTCAAGATACTTTGCCCCAACGTAACAGTGAGGTTGTCAATCTCACCGGCTTGCTGAAAACAAAGGATTAAACGTATCGAGTGGAAGATGATATTTGTTTGCAAAGAACAGTAGAGAACAATGATTGCAGTAGATTGTATTCAGATGTAAAAGAATGGACCGGGGTCCACAGTTCACTAGTGGTGTCTCTCCAATAAGATAACTAACATGCTGGGTGAACAAATTACAGGTGGGCAATTGACAAATAAAGATTCAATACATATCAATGATGATTACTATGAGATTTAATCAGTGCATTACGACAAAGTACATAGACTGCTATCCAGCATGCATCTATGCCTAAATAATCCACCTTCGGGTTAGCATCCGCACCCTCCAGATATTAAGTTGTAAACAACGAGATAATTGCATTAAGTATGGTGCGTACTGTAATCAACACAAATATCCTTAGACAAAGCATCGATGTTTTATCCCTAGTAGCAACAACACATCCACAACCTTAGAACTTTCCGTCACTGTCCTGCATTAAATGGAGGCATGAACCCACTATCGAGCATAAATACTCCCTCTTGGAGTTACAAGTATCAACTTGGCCGGAGCCTCTACTAGCAACGGAGAGCATGCAAGAACATAAACAACACATATATGATAGATTGATAATCAACTTGACATAATATTCTAGATTCATCGGATCCCACCAAACACAACATGTAGCATTACAAATAGATGATCTTGATCATGTTAGGCAGCTCACAAGATCTAAACAATGATAGGACAAGCGGAGAAGACAACCATCCAGCTACTGCTATGGACCCATAGTCCAAGGATGAACTACTCACGCATCAATCCGGAGGCGGGCATGATGATGTAGAGCCCCTCCGGTGATGATTCCCCTCTCCGGCAGGTGCCTGGAGGCGATCTCTCGAATCCCCCGAGATGGGATTGGCGGCGGCGGCGTCTCAGTAAGGTTTTCCGTATCGTGGCTCTCGGTACAGAGGGTTTCGCGACGAAGGCTTTAAGTTGGCGGAAGGGCGGAGTCGGAGGAGTCACGGGGGCCCCACACGCTAGGGCCGCGCGGGCCCCCCTTAGGCCGCGCCGCCCTAGTGTGGCGGCGCCCCGTGGCCCCACTTCGTTTCCCCCTCGGTCTTCTGGAAGCTTCATGGAAAAATAAGACCCTGGGCGTTGATTTCGTCCAATTCCGAGAATATTTCCTTTGTAGGATTTCTGAAACCAAAAACAGCAGAAAACAACAACTGGCACTTCGGCATCTTGTTGATAGGTTAGTGCCGGAAAATGTATAATAATGTTGTAAAGTATGTATAAAACATTCAAGTATTGTCATAAAAGTAGCATGGAACATAAGAAATTATAGATACGTTTGAGACGTATCAGAGTATCATCCACAAGGTATACAATGAAATCATCACCAAAGGATTTTTCAATCCTCCGTCTCTTGCTCCGTTTAGGAGCTTCATTGTCATCCTTCTCAGTAACATTCTCATGTGATTGTTCAAAATACTCATTAGATGTACTAGAATCAAGAACTATCTCAGTAGAAATTCTAGCAATGCTATGCATATCTTTCATAGGAAACATATTCTCAAAGAATGTTGCATCACGAGATTCCATAATGGTATCAACATGCATATCAGGTGCTTCAGATTGAACTACTAAAAATCTATAGCCTACACTCCGCGGAGCATAACCTAGAAAGATACAGTCCACTGTCTTTGGTCCGAGTTTGCGCTTCTTAGTAATTGGAATATTGACTTTCGCCAAACATCCCCATGTGCGCAAATACGAAAGTGATGGTTTTCTCCCGGACCACTCCTCGTAAGGGGTTTTATCTTTATTCTTGTTAGGAACTCTATTCGAGACATGACATGAAGTCAACAAAGCCTCCCCCACCATGCCTTTGATAAACCAGCAGTGGCTAACATGGAATTTACCAAGTCAGTCAGCGTGCGGTTTTTCCTCTAGGCAACCCCGTTTGATTGGGGTGAATAGGGAGGCGTCCTCTCATGAATAATACCATGTTCCTCACAGAATTCATCAAAGATTTTAGGAAAATACTCACCACCACGATCCGACCTAAGACGCTTGATCTTTCTCTCTAATTGATTTTCAACTTCGGCCTTATAAATTTTAAAGTAGTCTAAAGCTTCATCTTTAGTTCGCAACAAATAAACATAGCAAAATCTTGTCGCATCATCAATCAATGTCATGAAATATCTCTTTCCACCTTTTTTCAACACACCATTCATCTTGCATAGATCAGAATGTATGGGTTCTAGAGGTGCCAAGTTTCTCTCCTCGGCCACCTTGTGAGGCTTTCGAGGTTGCTTTGATTGCACACAACTATGGCACTTAGAACCTTTGGCAATGGTGAAATTCAGAATTAAACTTAAACTGGATAGCCGAGACATTAAACCAAAATTAATGTGACATAAACGAGAATGCCAAACACTGGCATCATCACTAATATTGCCACAAATATGGTTCACGGACTTATTACTGAAATCAGAAAGCGAAAAGCGGAACAAGCCTCCGCACTCATAGCCTTTATAAATTTTCCAAACTTGGAAACAACTACTTTATTCGAGTCTAAGACAACCTTAAACCCATCTCTGCATAGAAGGGAGCCGCTAATGAGATTCTTGTTCATAGTAGGGACATGTTGCACGTTCCTCAGCTGCACGATCTTCCCCGAAGTGAACTTCAGATCTACCGTGCCAACACCACGAACAGAAGCATGTGACCCATTCCCGATCAAGGCGGAAGAATCCCTGGCGACCTGGTAAGAAGTGAACATGGATATGTCAGCACACACATGAACATTAGCACCCGTATCAATCAACCAACATGGAGATTGAAATACCGAAAGAACAGTAAAGAGATTACCGTACCCATCAGCATTGCTAGCGGTCACCGTGTTGACTTGCCTCGCCTTTTTCTTGCGGTCTGCCCTCTCCGGACGAGTCCTTAGAAAAGTGGCCAGTCTCTCCACCGGTAAAGCAGCTCGGATCCGCTTTGTTTATCATCTTCTTCTTCTTGAAGGTTGTAGTCTTCATAGGCTTATTGAAGGAGGGCTTGTTATTCCCTTTGTTCTTGTTGTAGGGTTTCTTCCGCACCATGTTGGCGCTAGATCGACCCTCTCCTTTCTCAGTAGTATCCTTAGCCCGAGCTTTCTCCTCAACATCAAGAGACGCTATCAGGTTTTCAACTGATATCTACTGTCTCTTGTGTTTGAGAGTTGTGGCAAAGTTCCTCCATGAAGGGGGCAACTTAGCAATAATGCATCCAGCCACAAACTTATCTGGTAAGGCACACTTAAGGAGTTCAAGCTCTTTCGCAATGCACTGTATCTCATGAGCTTGTTCGACTACGTAACGGTTGTTCACCATCCCGATGTCATGGAAGCTCTCCATGATGTACGATTCATCGCCCGCATCGGTTGCACCGAATTTAGCATTCAATGCATCCCAGAGCTCTTTACCATCAGTTATGTGCATGTACGCATCACACAGACGATCAGCAAGAATACTCAGAACGCATCCGACGAAGAGAGTATTGTTTTCCTTGAACTTGTTCTGATCTTGGTCAGATATAGTTCCTTCAGGTAAACCATTACTAACTTCGAACACTTTCAGATGAGTAAGCCAGAGCGTGGCCTTAACCTGCCACCTCTTAAAGTGCACACCGGTAAACTTATCCGGCCCCAGTGCATCAGCAAAACCAGCCATTGTTAACTCAGGAAATTGCCTACAATTAGGTTTTTGGATTGTTGGATAATTAGGCACAATTTCCTTGATTAATTCAAGAATATAAAACATGATGACATCAACTACTAACATGTGAAACTCGAATATACTAGATGCATTAATCAACATGAGTAGCAGCAGCGCAAACGGTAAAGCATCCATCGCTAAACAGATCGAGATATGTCGCACGTACCGATCTGGTGGAGGTGGCGGTGGAGGTGTAGCAGATGATGTCGTAGAAGTAACGTTGTTGATGACAACGTTGTTGACGACAGGGACGACGGGTCAAAGTAGACGGCGTTGAAGACGACGGTAGGCAGCACCGCCCGACTTGGACGGAAGGCGACCCGTGATGAAGAGCTTGAGCAGTCGCGCGAGCGCTTCCCAAAAACCTAATTCGCCCTCTCCCGTACAGGATCGCAAGGACGAGCGGTTCCGGAGACCTGCTCTCCCGTTCGCCGATGCACGTCGGCGCGCGGGATGGAGTAGGCTACGATGGCGGCGCATGCAGAGAGAGGTGGAAACCCTAACTCGTGTATTGGATATGTTTCTGCTGTAGCCGGGCAAGAGATTATATAGGCTCGGGAAACCCTAGGCAACGTGGGCCACACCCACGTCGCACGAACGTTTCGAGTCGGTTACAGATAGCCCACGATCCGGGAGCGACGCGAACCGACTAACTGCGACGCGTCCGTCTAGGACTCTGTTCGTTTTCCTGAGCTGCAAAAAGAAAGGAAAGTCTCGGCTCGAGGCTCAATCCACTCACCACGAGCGCGGCGCGCGTCGTGACGTGTCGAGTCGAGACGAGCGAGCGAGGAGGAGGAGGAGCGCGCGTGTAGCACTCATATTCTCACCCACTTACTAGTGGTGGAACAACCCACCTTATAAGGTGGTCTAACTTCCTCCCAACTTTCCATGTGGGACTAAACTTCCCACCTCTTGCCACTCCCTAGTGAGCTGCCACCAACTTGGGCTCAAACTTACAAGGCTGCCACTAAGTGGCCTTTGGGATTTATAGAGAAAAACTGAAATCTAGTATGGGCCACTAAATGTGGGCCCAATATTTCAACAATTAGGTATAGATATAGATATAGATTTAGTGAAGCCAAATATGTACAACGTGATTGCAGAGTTGGGAAGGTTCTTTAGGGAAATATGTAGTAAAACTCTAAGCAGAGCTGTTGTAGAACGTCTTAAGGTGGACATAGCAGTAATCCTGTGCAAGCTGGAGCTGATATATCCTCCACCCTTCTTTGATGTGATGGTGCATTTGGCTGTTCATCTACCTGATGAGGAACTTTTAAGAGGTCCGGTACAGTATGGATGATGTACCCTATAGAACGTCGACTGTGCACTTTCAACAATACAGTTGGGAACAAAGCTAGACCGGAGGCTTGCATTGCAGTGGCGTATATTGCTGCTGAAGCATATACATTTGCCTCAAGATATATTCCTGCTATTGAGACCAGATTGAACCGGTTTCGCAGAATTTTGGAAGTTGGAGGATCTGTTTTTAATCATGGTGTTGAGCTAATAGGAAAGGGGACCGAAAAAACATTAGAGCAGTCTGAATTTGAACAGTTGTCTTGGTATGTGCTGAATAATGCTACAGAGGCTGATGAATATGTTAAATGAGTACTATGCACACGAAATCCTCAGTTCCTTGCATATACTATGAACTTGTATCAAAATGAAATATTCAGCTGACTTGGCTATGTCTTGCAGGTTGTACATGAAAACGAATGGAAAGCTATCGGCACGTGGGAGTGGGTTTCTGGACTGGTTTGAGAAACATGTAAGATGTTGAATTGCACTCTGACTTGTCTATCTGTTTTCACATGAGATGACCTCTTGTCTATTTTGTAATCGTAGATCTCGAAACTCCATGCGGAGAATCCAGCCGCTGTTAGTGTTGATCTCCTTGTCCTATCACGTGGTCCAGATAAGAGGGTGTTGGTAGCTGTAGCTTGCAATGCCAATGGTGTCCATTAAAGCTCCTATGAGCGTGAACAACATTTGAAGACACGAACTAGTGGCATCACAACCAGTGGAGATCACTTGACAACCAGAAAGAAGAGATCAGAGTCATTTGACCATTATGGTCACATAGAAGAGGTTATTCAGTTGTTGTATAGTGATAAGGTTACTGTCCGATCTGTGGTTCTATTTAAGTGTTATTGGTACAACCAAGATCCAAACAAGGGCAAAGGTGCCAGAAATGATGGGTATTTCATATCAGTCAATACTACTGCTCAGTGGTACAAGGTTGATCCTTATATTTTGTTACCTCAAGCGGCCAAGGTACTTTTCTTGGAAGAAAGATCTAGAAAAGGATGGCAGTATGTGCAAAAGTTTGTGGCAAGGAACATATATGATTTGGATGAGAATGCGGATCCAATAATTGGTGCCCAGCAAGATGATTTTGCTGGTTGTATGCAAACTAAAGTTGCTGACATTGATGAAACCTCGTTGGATACAGGTATCCCTGCACATGATGGAGAATTAGATTTCACTGTTGAGGTTAGTATAGTCGACAAAGAGATGGATAAACTGAAGCTACCTGGTGAATCTCAGGAGGAGAATGGACACGACGAGCAGGATGAGACCATGCACAAATATCAAAATGAAGAAGGAGGTGATGATGATGATGATGATGATGATGATGACGATGATGATGATGATGATTAGACTCTTGTCTCTGTATCATGCTGTGAGATGAAGAACCATGATTTGTATTGATTTTTCTATTTGGAAAATGTATGAGTCATGAAGACAATTATATGTTGGATTGTAATCCCATGATGACTAATTATTTATGTTTGATGTCCTACTAAAAGTTGGTTAAACTTAATTGTGTGGAAGTAATCCCAGGCTGTTTGATTCATAGGGTCATATCCCATAGGAAAATAGAATGATAATAGATCAAACTAATGCAAAATATCTTATAACCACAATCAAATAGAATTTATCTTGACATAGGATTCAAGTTGGCATGGCATCCCTATCATACAGGGTTTTTATTCATACTATGCTACAAATCGAAAATAAGATGGGTCAGCACTTTATCGCGGCAGATAGGGCAGGTGGCGTTCGTTACAAACCAGGAGAAGATGCACTTCCTATGGAACGGGTGTTTGCATCCCCGGAGACGCACCGTTGTGCGCTGCGACAGCCCCAGCATGCATATGCTGCAGTGGCCGTCCTCCGGCGCAACTAGGACCCAACTGTCTTGCAGCGCCGACAAGTTGACGATAAGGGTGAGGTCGAAGTGGAGGCCACCGACCCGACGACACGCCTGCTACCACATCAGGAGCATAACATCGTAAGGCATGATGATGTCCCACTCCTCCTCCGTGAGGTTCAGGTTCTTGAGCAGCCATACACGGGCAACACTAGTAGGAAAAAGCCTTATAGGTGAGATCTTAGTTTTGTGGCGCACCAGCCAAATATGTGCCATAGAAAGCTTTTTTGTGGCGCACCAGGCAGGGTGCGCCACAAAAATAGCTTATTTTTGTGGCGCACTACTAAACCATGCACCACAGAAATGAGGTGGGGCCCACATCCTGCCACCACCAATAATTAGTGTAGTTATTTCTGTGGCGCACATAACATGGTGCGCCACAGAAATAAGTGTTTCTATGGCGCACTTGTTCTGGTGCGCCACAGAAATAGTTACTCTTATATCACTACCGTACCCCTCCCTCGCCCGTACCCCCCTCTCTCCCCTCTCGATCCCTACCGAGCGTCGCCGCCTTCCATGGTGAGCGCCGCCGTCGCTGTCGCCGCCGCCTTCCTCCGCGAGGACCGCATGCCGCCACGCTCCACCCATCCCCGCCACTAGCAGCACATGCCGCTGCGGCGTGGAGGAGGAGGGGCCACGGCGTGGAGGAGGAGGGTCCGACGCCGCATCAAGGAGGAGGAGCCGCCGGCGTCCTCCTCCTCCTCCAACCCTGCCGTCGTCGTCAACCTCCTCCTCCACCCCTTTTGTCGGTGAGCTCCACCTCTGCCCTCCCCTCCCTCTTCCTCTCCCGCGCGAGCACAAAGTGTTCGATGAAATGCTGCTTTTCTGCTGTGCTGCTGTTGTGCTGCTGTTGTGCTCTGGATGTTGATGCTGATGTGTTGCTAGTTGCTAGCACGATGTTAATTGATGCCATTTATCTGGTATGTGCACAGGGATTGAATTATGATCCCATTGCTTGCAGTTGTTGCCTGTCAAGCACTGCATGAAAGCCTTGATTAATTGCTTTACTGAAGCTTTGGCTTTAGTAAAGTGTCATGTGCAGGTCATGCTGCTATTGCTTGATTAATTGGTGCTATGCTTGTTACTGATGGAGCTATAGTTGATTAATTGGTGCTATGCTTGTTACTGATGCTGCTATATTGCTTGATTAATTGGTGCTATGCTTGTTACTGATGCTGCTATATTGCTTGATTAATTGGTGCTATGCTTGTCACTTCTTATCAATGAACCATGTGTTGGTGATGATTCGGTTAAACTAAATTGATTTGATTTGTTTTCCAACCTTTGTTGGGAACAAATCCAAAGTCTGAACCTGTATAAGGTGATGAGGACTTGTTTACTGGTGTGGATTGCTTATGCTGTGATGTGACCTCATTAGCTCTTGCTACTGCCACTGGTTGCATCTCATAGTTGGATAATTGGTTCGTTTTGGTGAAAATAGAGATATTCACAGTAGGGAATCATGTAAATGAATGCCACTATGGTATCCTTTGAAGAAAATGGGAAGTTTCTGATGGTTTAAAAGACTAGTTCATGCTAGGTTATTAAGTTGGCTGTCAAGGTTAGTTTTATCTGGTTAACTTGGATAGGCTATGTGTTATTGCTTACTTATGCATATCCATCTCTACTGGATTGACTAGCTCAGGCTTGGCCTCTCTCTTGCCAGCATCACTTGGTTACTACCAAGTGATGAGTAATATCTTATGGTACCCCAGCTTTGTTTTGAACTCAACTGAGTAATGATAAATTTCTATTTCTTGTTGGCTTTGATGAAAATAGAGATATCCACAGTAGGGGATCTTGTAAATGAATGCCACTGTGGTATCCTTTGAAGAAAATGGGAAGTTTCTGGTGGTTTAAAAGACTAGGTGATGCTAGATTATTAAGTTGGCTATCAAGGTTGGTTTTATCTGGTTAACTTGGATAGGCTATGTGTTCTTGCTTACTTATGCATATCCATCTCTACTTGGATTGACTAGCTCAGGCTTGGCCTCTCTCTTGCCAGCATCACTTGGTTACTACCAAGTGATGAGTCATCCCTTATGGTACCCCAGCTTTGTTTTGAACTCAACTAAGTAATGATAAATTTCTATTTCTTGTTGGCTTTGATGAAAATAGAGATATCCATAGTAGGGGATCATGTAAATGAATGCCACTATGGTATCCTTTGAAGAAAATGGATTGTTTCTGATGGTTTTAAAAGGCTAGGTGGTGCTAGGTGATTCAGTTGGCTACCAAGACTTGTCTCATCTGGTTAGCTGGGATATGCTATGTGTTGTTGCTTGTTTAGGCATATCTATCACTTACTCGGATTTACTCGGTTCTTGATTGGCCTCTCTTTTGCCAGCATCACTTGGTCTATATACCAAGTGATGAATAATCCCTTTGGAGCATCTGCTCCATGCATGCTATGTGTGTTTGAGCATCTTGACTTATGTCACCATGGTTGCTGTTTTGGTGGTGTTTTTGTACTTGCCGATGATTAGATGGTTGGTTGATACGTCTCCAACGTATCGATAATTTCTTATGTTCCATGCTACTTTATTGATGATACCTACATGTTTTATGCACATTATATGTCATATTTATGCATTTTCTGGAACTAACCTATTAACAAGATGCCGAAGAGCCGATTCTTTGTTTTACGCTGTTTTTGGTTTCAGAAATCCTAGTAAAGAAATATTCTCGGAATTGGACGAAACTTTCGCCCGGGGTCCTATTTTTGCACGAAGCTTCCGGAAGACCGAAGACCTAACGAAGTGGGGCCACGAGGCAGCCAGGGGGTGGCCGGCGCGGCCCAAGCCTCGGCCGCGCCGACCTATCCCCTGGGCCCCTCGTGTGGCCCCTCGCGTTGACCCTCCGCCTACTTAAAGCTTCCGTCGCGAAAACCCCGGTGCCGAGAGCCACGATACGGAAAACCTTACGGAGACGCCGCCGCCGCGAATCCCATCTCGGGGGATTCGGAGATCGCCTCCGGCACCCTGCCGGAGAGGGGATTCATCTCCCGGAGGACTCTACACCGCCATGGTCGCCTCCGGAGTGATGAGTGAGTAGTTCACCCCTGGACCATGGGTCCATAGCAGTAGCTAGATGGTCGTCTTCTCCTTGTTGTGCTTCATTGATTAGATCTTGTGAGCTGCCTAACATGATCAAGATCATCTATATGTAATTCTATATGTTGTGTTTGTCGGGATCCGATGGATAGTGAGTACTATGATTATGGTGATTATCAATCTATTGTTCATGTGTTGTTTATGATCTTGCATGCTCTCCGTTACTAGTAGAGGCTCGGCCAAGTTTTTACTCTTAACTCCAAGAGGGAGTATTTATGCTCGATAGTGGGTTCATGCTGCATTTACACCGGGACGAGTGACGGAAAGTTCTAAGGTTGTGTTGTGCTTGTTGCCACTAGGGATAAAACATTGATGCTATGTCTAAGGATGTAGTTGTTGATTACATTACGCACCATACTTAATGCAATTGTCCGTTGCTTTGCAACTTAATACTTGGAGGGGTTCGGACGATAACCTGAAGGTGGACTTTTTAGGCATAGATGCGGTTGGATGGCGGTCTATGTACTTTGTCGTAATGCCCAATTAAATCTCACTATATTTACCATGTCATGTATATGCATTGTTATGCCTTTCTCTATTTGTTAATTGCCCGACTGTAATTTGTTCACCCAACATGCTTTTATCTTATGGGAGAGACACCTCTAGTGACCTGTGGACCCCGGTCCTATTCTTTACATAGCATACAATCTACTTGTTTTACTTGTTTTCTTTGCAAACATCTTCCACTCGATACGTTTAATCCTTTGTTACGGCAAGCCGGTGAGATTGACAACCTCACTTGTTTCGTTGGGGCAAAGTACTTTGGTTGTGTTGTGCGGGTTCCTAGTTGGCGCCGGAATCCCTGGTGTTGCGCCGCATCACATTTCGCGACCATCAACCTTCAACGTGCTTCTTGGCTCCCTACTGGTTCGATTAAACCTTGGTTTCTTTACGAGGGAAAACTTGCTACCGTGCGCATCATACCTTCCTCTTGGGGTTCCCAACGAACGTGTGAGTTACACGCCATCAAGCATAATTTTCTGGCGCCGTTGCGGGGAGATCAAGACACGCTGCAAGGGAGTCTCCACTTCTCAATCTCTTTACTTTGTTTTTGTCTTGCTTTATTTTATTTACTATTTTGTTTGCTGCACCTAAATCAAAACACAAAAAAATTAGTTGCTAGTTTTACTTTATTTACTGTCTTGCTCTCTATATCAAAACACAAAAAAAAAATTAGTTACTTGCATTTACTTTATCTAGTTTGCTTTATTGTCCTGCACTCTATATTTAAAATACAAAAAAAATTAGTTACTTTTATTACCATGTCTAGCTCTGAACCTGTTACTTCTTCACCTGAGGACTTAGTTTTTACTTTCAAACAAGGGGATGAGGAGAGTTTTAAGGATGCTTGGTCTAGAATTTTTACTTCTTATCGTAAAGCTGAACCTCAAATGACTCTAAGTTTGCTCCTTAGTAATTTTTATTTTGGTCTTATGGTTCGCTATAGATATGCTTTGGACACTTTAGTAGGAGGAGATTTCCTTCATTGTAATGGGGATCAAGCTTTTAATGCCATAAAGAAATTGGTTGCATCACATGATTCAGCTAATAACTTTGATTCGGCCCTTATTAGCATTTATAATAGATTGAACAATCTCGAGATAAGTGCATCTCGCTTAAATGACAATTATCACTATGTTCGTAATCGTCTTGAACAAGTCTTAGAGAATCCTAAACCTTCATTATGGGACCCTTCTGTTAAAATTGTTATCGGTGATCGAACTCTTCATGCCCTACTTGTGATATTATGTATGAATTTTGCCTTATGCACTGAAAACATTTATAAATCTTTGAAACTTTGGGGAGTCGATGAAGGGGAGAAGAAATAGCTCTCATTGATAACTCTATTATAATTCCTAAGGGAATAGCTGCAGGTGTGCATACAACCATTCATGGAAGAACAATATCCATTGATTATCTTATTATTGAAACAGGAAAAATCATACTCGGAAGATCCCTGCTGAAACTATTGGGAGCGAGTCATTGATGTGGGAGAAGGCACGCTAAAATTCACCTCTATACCAGGGGGAAATCATATATTTCCTAAACCAAAAGGAAAGAAAAACAATAAGAAAGGTAAGGGTGAAGCCCAAGGTAAGGTTGGCACACCGTCTCTCGATGTTACTTGATTTGCACTTTCTGCGCCTAGCTGAAAGGCGTTAAAGAAAAGCGCTTATGGGAGACAACCCATGTTTTTACCTACAGCAATTTTTTGTTTTGTTGAGTCTTGGAAGTTGTTTACTACTGTAGCAACCTCTCCTTATCATGTTTTTGTGCCAAGTAAAGTTTCTATGTCAAAGTTGATGTTATATTTGGGATCGCTGCGCAGAAACAGCATTGCTGTCTGTCACGAATCTGGGCACAGTCCTCTGTAGAAAATTCGAAAAAATCTTCCAATTTACGAGCGTGATCCTCAGATATGTACGCAACTTTCATTAGTTTTGAGTTTTTCCATTTGAGCAAGTCTGGTGCCATCTTAAAATTCGTCTTTACGGACTGTTCTGCTTTTGACAGATTCTGCCTTTTATTTCGCATTGCCTCTTTTGCTATATTGGATTTATTTCTTTGATCCATTAATGTCCAGTAGCATTATGCAATGTCCAGAAGTGAAAATAATGATTGTGTCACCTCTGAATGAGTGAATTATTAATTGCACACTAACCCTCTAATGAGTTTGCTTGAAGTTTGGTGTGAAGGAAGTTTTCAAGGGTCAAGAGAGGAGAATGATATACTATGATCAAGAGGAGTGAAAGCTCTAAGCTTGGGGATGCCCCGTGGTTCACCCCTGCATATTTTAAGAAGACTCAAGCGTCTAAGCTTGGGGATGCCCAAGGCATCCCCTTCTTCATCGACAACATCATCGGGTTCCTCCCCCGAAACTATATTTTTATTCAATCACATCTTGTATTCTTTGCTTGGAGCGTCGGTTTGTTTTCGTTTTTGTTTTTGTTTGAATAAGATGGATCCTAGCATTCACTTTGTGGGAGAGAGACACGCTCCGCTGTTGCGTATGGACACATGTGTCCTTAGGCTTTACTCATAATGTTCATGGCGAAGTTTCTTCTTCGTTAAATTGTTATATGGTTGGAATTGGAAAATGCTACATGTAGTAATTCTAAACTGTCTTGGATAATGTGATACTTGGTAATTGTTGTGCTCATGATTAAGCTCTTGCATCATATGCTTTGCACCCATTAATGAAGAAATACATAGAGCTTGCTAAAATTTGATTTGCATATTTGGTTTCTCTAAGGTCTAGATAATATCTAGTATTGAGTTTTGAACAACAAGGAAGACGGTGTAGAGTCTTATAATGTTTACAATATGTCTTTTATGTGAGTTTTGCTGCACTTGTTCATCCTTGAGTTTGCTTCAAATAAACCTTGCTAGCCTAAACCTTGTATCGAGAGGGAATACTTCTCATGCATCCAAAATCCTTGAGCCAACTACTATGCCATTTGTGTCCACCATACCTACCTACTACATGGTATTTCTCCGCCATTCCAAAGTAAATTGCTTGAGTGCTACCTTTAAAATTCCATCATTCACCTATGCAATATATAGCTCATGGGACAAAATAGCCTTAAAAACTATCGTAGTATTGAATATGTACTTATGCACTTTATATTTTATTAAGTTGCTTGTTGTGCGATAACCATGCTTACGGGAATGCCATCAACTATTGTTGAATATCATGTGAGTTGCTATGCATGTCCGTCTTGTCCGAAGGTCTATCATTTTAGTGGTTGGAGCATGCAAAATTGTTAGAGAAGAACATTGGGCCGCTAACTAAAGCCATGAACCATGGTGGAAGTTTCAGTTTTGGACATATATCCTCAATCTCATATGAGAATAATAACTTTGCTACATGTTTATGCATTTAAGAGGAGTCCATTATCTGTTGTCCATGTTGTCCCGGTATGGATGTCTAAGTTGAGAATAATCAAAAGCGAGAAATCCGAAATGCGAGCTTTCTCCTTAGACCTTTGTACAGGCGGCATGGAGGTACCCCTTTGTGACACTTGGTTGAAACATGGCATGCGAAGATCCGGTAGTCCAAGTTAAGTAGGACGAGTTGCGGGCACTATTAGTATACTATGCATGAGGCTTGCAACTTGTAAGATATAATTTACATAACTCATATGCTTTATTACTACCGTTGACAAAATTGTTTCATGTTTTCAAAATAAAAGCTCTAGCACAAATACAGCAATCGATGCTTTCCTCGTTGAAGGACCATTCTTTTACTTTTATTGTTGAGTCAGTTTACCTATCTCCTTCCACCTTAAGAAGCAAACACTTGTGTGAACTGTGCATTGATTCCTACATATTTGCATATTGCATTTGTTATATTACTTTATGTTGACAATTATCCATGAGATATACATGTTACAAGTTGAAAGCAACCGCTGAAACTTAATCTTCTTATGTGTTGCTTCAACACCTTTACTTTGATTTATTGCTTTATGAGTTAACTCTTATGCAAGACTTATTGATGCTTGTCTTGAAGTACTATTCATGAAAAGTCTTTGTCATATGATTCACTTGTTTACTCATGTCATTACCTTTGCTTTGATTGCTGCATTCATTACATATGTTTACAAATAGTATGATCAAGATTATGATGGCATGTCACTTCGAAATTATCTTTGTTATCGTTTTACCTACTCGGGACGAGCGGAACTAAGCTTGGGGATGCTGATACGTCTCCAACGTATCGATAATTTCTTATGTTCCATGCTACTTTATTGATGATACCTACATGTTTTATGCACATTATATGTCATATTTATGCATTTTACGGAACTAACCTATTAACAAGATGCCGAAGAGCCGATTGCTTGTTTTCTGCTGTTTTTGGTTTCAGAAATCCTAGTAAAGAAATATTCTCGGAATTGGACGAAACTTTCGCCCGGGGTCCTATTTTTGCACGAAGCTTCCGGAAGACCGAAGACCTAACGAAGTGGGGCCACGAGGCAGCCGGGGGTGGCCGGCGCGGCCCAAGCCCCGGCCGCGCCGACCTATCCCCCGGGCCCCTCGTGTGGCCCCTCGCGTTGACCCTCCGCCTACCTAAAGCTTCCGTCGCGAAAACCCCGATGCGAGAGCCACGATACGGAAAACCTTACGGAGACGCCGCCGCCGCGAATCCCATCTCGGGGGATTCGGAGATCGCCTCCGGCACCTCGCCGGAGAGGGGATTCATCTCCCGGAGGACTCTACACCGCCATGGTCGCCTCCGGAGTGATGAGTGAGTAGTTCACCCCTGGACCATGGGTCCATAGCGAGTAGCTAGATGGTCGTCTTCTCCTTGTTGTGCTTCATTGATTAGATCTTGTGAGCTGCCTAACATGATCAAGATCATCTATATGTAATTCTATATGTTGTGTTTGTCGGGATCCGATGGATAGTGAGTACTATGATTATGGTGATTATCAATCTATTGTTCATGTGTTGTTTATGATCTTGCATGCTCTCCGTTACTAGTAGAGGCTCCGGCCAAGTTTTTACTCTTAACTCCAAGAGGGAGTATTTATGCTCGATAGTGGGTTCATGCCCGCATTTACACCGGGACGAGTGATGGAAAGTTCTAAGGTTGTGTTGTGCTGTTGCCACTAGGGATAAAACATTGATGCTATGTCTAAGGATGTAGTTGTTGATTACATTACGCACCATACTTAATGCAATTGTCTCGTTGCTTTGCAACTTAATACTTGGAGGGGTTCGGACGATAACCTCGAAGGTGGACTTTTTAGGCATAGATGCGGTTGGATGGCGGTCTATGTACTTTGTCGTAATGCCCAATTAAATCTCACTATATTTACCATGTCATGTATATGCATTGTTATGCCTTTCTCTATTTGTTAATTGCCCGACTGTAATTTGTTCACCCAACATGCTTTTATCTTATGGGAGAGACACCTCTAGTGAACTGTGGACCCCGGTCCTATTCTTTACATAGCATACAATCTACTTGTTTTACTTGTTTTCTTTGCAAACATCTTCCACTCGATACGTTTAATCCTTTGTTACAGCAAGCCGGTGAGATTGACAACCTCACTCGTTTCGTTGGGGCAAAGTACTTTGGTTGTGTTGTGCAGGTTCCTAGTTGGCGCCGGAATCCCTGGTGTTGCGCCGCATCACATTTCGCGACCATCAACCTTCAACGTGCTTCTTGGCTCCTACTGGTTCGATTAAACCTTGGTTTCTTTCTGAGGGAAAACTTGCTACTGTGCGCATCATACCTTCCTCTTGGGGTTCCCAACGAACGTGTGAGTTACACGCCATCATTGGTCCATCACTCGTACACTCGGGGGTGGAGCAAGTGAGCCTGGTGTGATGGCACAAATATCAATATCTTGTGCATCCTACCTGGCCTCACTTACTCCATCCCCGAATGTTAATATTTGTTTCGACCAACAAAGTATGAGGCATTCCATTTAGATCATACTATTCAGTTGTCTATTATTTGAGTTGGCACTTCTTAATTGCATTGACCGATGATTAGAATGTTTGGTCACTTTTACACTCAGGGGTGGAGCAAGCGAGCCTGGTGTGATGGCACAAATATCAATCTCCTGTGCATCCTACCTGGCCTCGCTTAGTCCATCCCTGAATGTTAATATTTGTATTAACCGACAAAGTATGAGGCATTCCATTTAGTTCATACTAGCTACGTCTTAATTACATTGGCCTTTCTTCCATTTTAGTGCAGATGATTAAATTGTTTGGTCACTTGTACACTCTGGGGTGGGGCCAGTGAGCCTGGTGCGATGGCACAAATATCAATCTCTTGTGCATCCTACCTGGCCTCGCTGACCCCATCCCTGAATGTTAATATTTATTTAGACCAACAAAGTATGAGGCATATGATATCTAGTTGAGATACCACTTGGCTCTTTCTTCCATTTTAGTGCCGATGATTAGAATGTTTGGTCACCTATACGCCGCAATATACTTTGTAGACGGGCTCCCCTTTCCCTGGCCGCCGTTCTGTGAACGAGTCCTTGACGAGACAACGCCGACCTGCCTCTCCGGCGCAGAACCACGCCAGTCCCAGCCGCCTCCCTTGTGGCCGCGTTTCCTGCGCTTTGGTCCATGGCCGGACCACGATTGGACACACCGAGGGAATAATGATAACCGCCATCACCACTATCGTCAGACTCCACAGGTGCAGAGTACTTTGCAGCAGATGCCACTTTTCTTCTCTCGCCGTCCAGTGAACGAGTCCTTGATGCAAAGACCGTGCCGGCCTCCCCAGCATCATGTCGACCCCTGTTGCCGCGCTTCAGGCCGTGTCTCCTGCGCCCTGCACTCTTCGCCTTCTTGCCCGGTGAACCAATAGACTGATCGTTGGAATAAGGAAACCGATTACGGCCGATCGCAATCTAATTTTGCGACCGGCCGTCATCGGTTTCCTTATTCCAACGATCAGTCTATTGGTTCACCGGGCAAGAAGGCGAAGAGTGCAGGGCGCGGGACACACGGCCTGAAGCGCGGCAACACGGGCCGCATAATGCTTGGGCAGGCCGGCACGGTCTTTGCATCAAGGACTCGTTCACCGGACGGCGAGGAAGAAAAGTGGCATCTGCTGCAAACTGCTATGCACCTGTGGAGTCTGACGATAGTGGTGATGGCGATTATCATTATTCTCCCGGTGAGTCCAATCGTGGTCCGGCCATGGAGAAGAGCGCAGGAGACGCGGCCACAAGGGAGGCGGCTGGGACTACCGTGGTTCTGGGCTAGAGAGGCAGATCAGCGTTGTTGTCTCGTCAAGGACCCGTTCACGGAACGGAGGCCCGGGAAAGGGGCCCTTCTGCAAAGTATACTGCGGCGTATACTGCAACTATGGTTTCTGACCATAGTATTTGTGTTGACCAACAATGTATGAGGCATTTATTCCATTTTGTCTTGTGCATCGGACTTGTTGGTCTCACTTTCTTCCATTTTAATCATGGTAGGAACCGGATGAAGACCCCGATGCAAGCGAGCCTGGTGTAGAGAGGAGGGAGCAAAGGAGGAACCGGATGAAGACTACTTTGTATCTCGAAATTGTGAAATTTGTATGAATTAAGAGTTGCATGCAAAACATTTGACACTTGCCACTATATATGTATCTCGATCGGGCTCTAAGTATTGTGATGATGATGCATAATGTTGCTATGTTATATGTGTCCATATTATATCTGTCTATCTGTCTACGTTATACATGTATACTATGTACAAAACTTGTATAAAACCTGTATAATACACCAGGGAGCACAAAATCGAGTATACCTGTACATTGTTCTGTGGTGCACCAAAATAGAATTCAGTGGCGCACCTAATTCTGTGGTGCGGCTGGTTCATATGCGCCACAGAACACCTAATTTCTGTGGCGCATGGTCCGGTGCGCCACAGAAACCTTATTTTTGTGGCGAAGTTTCTGTGGCGCACCGCCCATGCGCCACAGAATCATTTTTTCGTGCGCCACTGATGAGGCTTTTCCTACTAGTGCAAAAACCTCGCGCATAGTTCGCACGACATTGCCCCCACTACGCAGCTCCCTCGGAGGCAAGCCAAGATCCAGCACCACCTCTTCGCAGGGTGTAGTGGTGATATCGTCCTCATCCAATGGGGCAAGGAGGGGGCCGGCCATCCTCCTGAGCTTGTACGTCCTCGAGAAGAAGATCTGCACTGCCATAGTGTACGGGGATGCATCGCCCTCACCCACGGCCGGCGGCTCGCCGACGGAGAAGTCGGTCGTGCTTGCCGACACACGACAGGCACGGAAGACATGTGGGCCAGACTCGATGATGCACTCGCGTGAGGAGCGCTCTAGTAGGTGCGTCGCCGCCATTGGGGATTCTTCGGAGGGGTGTAGACTGGCGGCTAGTCGACGGTGAGGTGGTTGGTGTGAGATCTCTGGGATGAGGCCAGGGGAAGTGGGTGAAGTGCTCGGGACTAGGGACTGCCCTCAACTTTCCGCAATAGTATAATAATAATTGGTGGACGAGGGAGACTAGTCCAGAGACTACCCAAAGTTGAGTACAGTAGTAGTAGTTGATGACCCACAAGTATAGGGGATCGCAACAGTCTTCGAGGGAAGTATTACCCAATTTATTGATTCGACACAAGGGGAGACAAAGAATACTTGTAAGCCTTAACAGCGGAGTTGTCAATTCAGCCGCACTGGAAACAGACTTGCTCGCAAGAGTTTATCGAGTAGTGACAGCTTTATGGCAGTGGAAATAGCGAAATAACGACAGCGGTGAAATAAAGACAAGCAGTAGTGATTATAGTAAACAGCAGGATTAAAGTACTGTAGGCATAGGGACGGATTTAACGGGCGTTGCATGGATGAGAGAAACTCATGTAACAATCAAAGCATGGGCATTTGCAGATAATAATAAAACGGTATCCAAGTACTAATCAATCAATAGGCATGTGCTCCATATTTAGTCGTACGTGCTCGCAATGAGAAACTTGCACAACATCTTCTGTCCTACCAGCCGGTGGCAGCCAGGCCTCTAGGGAAACTACTGGATATTAAGGTACTCCTTTTAATAGAGTACCGGAGCAAAGCATTAACACTCCGTGAACACATGTGATCCTCACATCACTACCATCCCCTCCGGTTGTCCCGATTTCGTCACTTCGGGGCCATCGGTTCCGGACAGCGACATGTGTATACAACTTGCAGGTAAGATCATAAACAACGAATATCTTCATGAATAAATAACATGTTCAGATCTGAGATCATGGCACTCGGGCCCTAGTGACAAGCATTAAGCATAACAAGTTGCAACAATATCATAAAAGTGACATCTACGGATACTAGGCACTATGCCCTAACAATCTTATGACTATTACATGACCAATCTCATCCAATCCCTACCATCCCCTTCAGCCTACAGCGGGGGAATTACTCACACATGGATGGGGGAAACATTGCTGGTTGATGGAGAGGCGTTGGCGGTGATGGCGGTGAAGATCTCCTCCAATTCCCGTCCCGGCGGAGTGCCGAACGGAGACTTCGGCTCCCGCGACGGAGTTTCGCGATGTGGCGGCTCTCTGGAGGGTTTTTTGCGATGTCCACTTCTCCCTGTGCGTTTTTAGGTCGAGGCGAATAAGTAGTCCGAAGGGGGGCGTCGGAGGCCGACCGAGGGGGCCAGACCACATGGCCGCGCGGGCCCCCCCTGGGCCGCGCCGCCATGTGGTGTGGGGCCCTCGGGCCTCCACCTCCTTTGCCCTTCTGGCTCCGTCGATATTTTGGTAAAATAGGGCCATCCGAAGAAATTCCGAGGATTTTCCCGAAAGTTGGATTTCTGCACAAAAACGAGACACCTGAGCAATTCTGCTGAAAACAGCGTTAGTCCGTGTTAGTTGTATCCAAAATACACAAATTAGAGGCAAAACAATAGCAAAAGTGTTCGGGAAAGTAGATACGTTTTGGACGTATCAACTCCCCCAAGCTTAGCTTATTGCTTGTCCTCAAGCAATTCGATTAACAACCGAGCGATAAAAGAACTTTCACGAACACATTTGCTCATATGATGTATATATTCTCATGCTATGGCTAATACTTAAGCAGTTCATAATGAGATACATGCAAATAAGATCATCCAACAGCTATGTCAATCATGGAGAGGTACCAACAATTAATAATAAGCACCATGAATCATGTATATAAGCAGGATTGCAATGTTCATAAGAGAATATGATAAAGTGGTATCTCGCTTGCTCGTATTTGATCGGCAAAACATAAATGCCGAGGCACCTCTTGAGTTCATAGAAAGACTAGAAGTAGTGATTGTCAAAGATAAAAGCATCAAAGTTATACCACAATCAATCATATTTTGAGACAAGCATATTATACTAAGAATGACAGTCGTGCTCTCAAGATAGTACTCAAAGAAAGAATGGGGACACAACATAAAAGTAAAAGATTGACCCTTCGCAGAGGGAAGCAGGGATTAACATGCGCTAGAGCTTTTCATTTGTAAAGCAGGAGTAAAATTATTTTGAGAGGTGTTTGTTGTTGTCAACGAATGGTAATGGGTACACTAACTACCTCATCAACCGGACTCACAAGAGCGGCTCCCATTTATTTATTTTTGGGTGGCACTCCTTCCAACCTTTCTTTCACAAACCATGGCTAACCGAATCCTCGGGTGCCCGCTAACAATCACATACCATGAAGGAGTGCCTTTTTATTTAAGTTTTATTATGATGATGACACTCCCCCAACCTTTGCTTACACAAGCCATGGCTAACCGAATCCTTCGGGTGCCGTCCAACAATCACAAACCATGGAGGAGTGTCTATTTAAGTTAATTAATTTGGGACTGGGAATCCCATTGCCAGCTCTTTTTGCAAAATTGTTGGATAAGCGGATGTGCCACTAGTCCATATGAGAGTCCGTCAAAAGTAAATGACAAAGTTGAAAGCTAAACACCACATACTTCCTCATGAGCTATGAAACATTAACACAAATTGAGAAGCATTTTGAAGGTTTTAAAGGTAGCGCATGAGAATTTACTTGGAATGGTTTGAAATGCCATGCATAGGTATTTATGGTGGACACTTTTGGAACAACTTGGTTTTCAGGTGTTTGGAAGCACGAGCGGCGTTCCCGCTCAGTACAAGTGAAGGCTAGCAAAAGACTAGGGAGCGACAAATCAAGAGAGCAATGAATCGTCATAATTATGCTTGCGGCAAAATAAATTAACGGAGGCATAAAAGTGATACAAGAACTCGAAGCAATATAAATCATCGAGGCTTAATTGACTTTTTTGTTCAGTCATATGCATGCGTGAGCATGTGCCAAGTCGATATAAATGAATTATCCAGAGGAGGATACCACAATGTCATACTTACTTATGAATAAAACAATGCAAGCAAATATCCATGACATGCTACTCATATTAATAAATTGGAACTAAACATGAGAGACCATGAGCTACTAGATTTTCTCAAATAACATATACCTCACATGAACCAACTAAGCATGCTCATATGGATGAGTATATGTACAAAAATGAAAGCAAATAGAGTTCATACCAGCCTCTCACCACAATCGGATTGTCGTAGATCGTCATTATTGCCTTTTCACTTGTGTAGCTTGGATAATATGAAATAAAAACCACGCTCCAGCCACCGAAGACCATTGAACTCATGATGAACTTTACAAACCAAAGAAGAACAGCAAATATTTTTGGTGTTTTCGAATTAGAAACAAGCACGAAAGAAAAGCAAGCAAACAAAGCAAAATCTTTTTGGGTTTTCTTATAGCAAACTAACGATAGCAAATAAAACAAACTAAGAGCAAGGTACCAAATAAACAAATGGTGAAGAGAAACAACAGAAATATTTTTGGTATTTTTGTGTTTTAGGAAAGAAACAAAGTGAAAACAAAAGAATGCAAACTAACGAAACACGGAAAAGCAGGATGACAGAAATCTGCCAAATCCTGACAGCAGTACAGAAATCGAATTTAACAAAAATCTTCCATTGCTCAGACCAAAAAGTGTTCAACTAATGAAAGTTAGATAACAATCTGGGGAACATGCTCAAAAATTGGCAACTCAAAATGACGTTCTGGCTGTGCGTACGAATTTTTTTGGTAACAGCACAGAATCTGTTTTTGGACAGTACTTCCCCAAATATCATCTCCCTCTCATTAGAAAACCACTCTAGAGACTAAACAAGTATGTACAAGTATCCAGCAACCATAATATGCAAAGAATGAGTGATGCCGGTATACCTCCCCCAAGCTTAGGCTTTTGGCCTAAGTGGAGTTCATTCCCACGGTCCCCATGAAGTGGTGTCTTCGTAATATGACGAAGAACGACCCGGTTCCATGTATGTGCTGGAGGAAACGTCGGGGTACGTGACGGTGTAGTCGTAGGAGGGCTCGGCATTCTCGGAGTCATGTTGCTGGTGGAACTCTTGTATCTTCATATGTTCATCCACCACCTCCTTTGTTAGCGACCATGATTGCCTCGTCAATATTAAACAAACCCTGCTGGGGAAGAGGGATTTCTTTCTCATTCCCATCAGCAAACAACATTTTATAGACAATATTATCTATAGTGGAGTTAGTAGTAACAAAACGATGGCTTTTCATAGCAGCAATATCTAGCTTCCTAGGGGTTAATGGTACATCATTAGAATCAAGAGGAATATCTAGATGTGTTAAAATGCGCGATGCAATAGTTCCTCCAAAAATAGGCCCCCTGCTAGACAAAGCGGCGAGCAGTAAGAGAACCAAGATGATAAGGTGTCTCTCCGAGTAAGTGCGACATTCAAGAAAGCAAGATGGTAGCTAGAGATGTTACTAGTATTTTCTCTACCCAAAATGCTAGTGCTAATGTAATATGCAAAATACTTAATAGCGGGGAGTTGAATGTTTCTTATCTTCCCTCGCTGGATGGTGCGGCAATCATCCCCGGTGATCCCTCGGTAGAGCTCCAACAAGTCCCGGGGGTTGTCATCAATCCTCCTTGTTGTACCTACAGGGGCAATACCCAATGCACAACAAAATTCTTCCAATTTCATGGTAACAGGAATATCATAAATTTTGAATGCGACTGTCGGCTCATATTCCGTGTTGTGGAACTTAAAGCTCTCAACGAAAATTTTGGTGAGCCTGTAATATTGTCCCCTCTCGTCTCCCACGTAGGTGGCTAGGCCTGCCCTGTTGACGAGGGTGAAGAAGTCATCCAATATCCCTGCATTGGTCAGAAACTCATAACAAGGGAAGGATGAAGCATTAGGAGCCCCATGGTCCTCCTCGGGCGCGAAGCTAGGCGCGATGACATCCTCATTGTAGGATCGCCTAATTTGAGTAGACTCCCTTGAGGGCCTACCGGTGCTGGTTGTTGCTTTCTTGAACAACTCTCCAAACTTGAATTTCTTCATCTTCCCCTTCTGAAATTTTCAACAATCATTATAAAATTTGATTTCAAGGTGTGTAATTGAAGGGAACTACTATAGGAACTTGCTAGAGTACTAAACATGCATCAAAACTAGTTTCTACCACTTAGAACAAGCATGCAAGCTCACTAAACATGTTATCTACAGCAGCAGAATATTCAAGATATACTCAACCAAATGAAATTCTAATTGGACGATCAAAGGAGTCACATACCAAGGAGTAAATGTGCCAAATTTCGACAGAAATCTGGGCTGAGCAAGGAGATCGAAAAATCGCGAGTTCTTGAGCAGAAACACGAGTGAGAGAAACTTGGTACGAGTTTTTTCGGGAGAGAGAAGGTGCTCGGGAGGAAGAGATGGTGTAGTGGGGCAAGGGGTGGCCCACACCACATGGTGGCGCGGCCCCCTTGGTGGCCGCGCCGCCCTATGGTGTGGCGCCCCCGGTGCCCCACAGGTCATCCTCTCGGTGCTCCCGAGTGCCTCGTCGAAAAATAGGACCAACGGTATAATTTTTGTAATTTTTAGAGAACTTCGAAAAATGCACATTTCTGGGTATTAAATTAATGATTAGTGCGCAGGAAAATGATTTCTAAAATCTTAAATGACTAAAGCATATTGCAAAACAAAAGTGCTACAGCAAGTAAAATAGGTGAAGGGAGAAAGAAAGAAAGAAGTGTTGTTTAGCTCTTTTATGCAATAAAATATACTTGTTAACAAGGTTGATCAAGTCTTGCTATCAAATAAATTTTATATGACATAAGAAGAAATAAACCTCAAATCAATCATGTTACCTTATATTGAATTGATATGGATCCAATCACAAGAGTTTGATATTCTTCTTTAGGCTCATATATAGGACAATCAATGGATCCCACTTTGATAGTTTTCACATTAAAAATTGTATTGACTCCACATACTTTATCAATCCTCTTGGGAAAATAGACAAGTGTGTTCCTTATCATCAACATTGAAAGTAACCATGCCTTTATTGCAATCAATAACAGCCCCTGCAGTATTAAGAAAGGGTCTTCCAAGAATAATGGACATATTATCATCTTCAGGCATTTCCAACACAACAAAATCAGTTAAATATCAAGCAATGCTGAGTAACTTGAACAGGAACGTTTTCACATAAGCCAACAGGAATAGCAGTAGATTTATCAGCCATTTGCAAAGATATATCAGTTGGTATCAATTTATCTAAATCAAGTCTCTTATAAAGAGAAAAAGGCATCACACTCACACCTGCCCCTAAATCACATAGAGCAGTTCTAACATAATTATTCTTGATGGAACAAGGAATAGTTGGTATACCTGGGTCGCCCAACTTCTTTGGAATCTTACCATTGAAGGAGTAATTAGCGAGCATAGTAGAAATCTCATCATTGGGGACTTTCCTTTTGTTAGTAACAATATCTTTCATATACTTTGAATAAGGAGGCAATTTAATAGCATCAGTCAAAGGAATTTGCAAAAATAAAGGTTTCATCCAATCACAAAATTTATTATAATGTTCCTCTTCCTTTGATTTTAGTTTCTTAGCAGGAAAAGGCATTTGCTTTTGAACCCAAGGTTCTCTTTCATTACCATGCTTCTCAGTAATAAAGTCTTCTTTAGTATACTTTTTATTTTTAGCATGCTTTTCAGGTTCTTTTTCAATTTCTTCTTTATCAGGAGTATCATTCTTATCATTATCTTCCTCATGTTCATTACCACTTTCAGTTTCAGCATCAGAAATAGAAATACTATTAGGATCATTAACAGGTTCCGAGGATTCTACAACATTCTTATGTTTCTTTTTCTTTTTCTTAGATGGAGCACTAGTTTTAGTTAGTTGAGAATCTTGTTCAACTCTTTTGGGATGCCCTTCAGGATATAGAGGATCCCGGGTAGAAACACCACCTCTAGTTGTTACTTCACAAGCATGTTTTTCTTTAGAATTATTTCCCAACAAGTCATTTTGCACTTTAGTAAGTTGATCAATTTGAGTTTGAACCATTTGAAAATGTTTAACAAGTATCTTAACATCATTGGAGGTTCTCTCCACAATACCATGCAATTCACTAATAGCTCGGGAATTTTCCATTAAATGATTCTCTACTCTCATATTAAAGTTTTCTTGCTTAACAATATAATTATCAAATTCATCTAAGCATTGAGCAGGAGATTTTGAATACGGAATATCTTCCCTAGTAAAGTGTTGAAGCGAGTGTACCTCAATCATGGATGAAGGGGGAATTGTCTCACATATATCTTCAATAGGAGGTAAATTCTTCACATCTTCGGGTTTAATACCCTTCTCTTTAAGAGACTTCTTGGCTTCCCTCATATCTTCATCATTTAATTTAATCATACCCCTCTTCTTCACTATCGGTGTCGGGGTTGGTTCGGTGTAGACCAATCATCATGATTCCGGCCTATTTTAGCCAATAATTCTTCAGCGTCGTCCTGGAGTTCTTTTCCTGAAAACACAACCAAGCACAACTATCCAGGTATGCCCTAGACTCAATAGTTAGTCCACTATAAAATATATCAAGTAAATCATGCTTTTCCAAATCATGGTCAGGCTGAGCTCTAATAAGAGAACAAAATCTAGCCCAAGCCTCGAGCAATTTCTCTCCATCTTCCTGGTCAAAATTATAAATTCTCTCGCAAAGCAGCATGTTGAGCACTAGCAGGAAAGTATTTGCGGAAGAAAACATCAAGCAATTCTTTTGGACTTTTAATAGAACCAGGAGGCAAATTATTATACCAAGTTTTAGCATCATCCTTTAATGAAAAAGGAAAAATTTTAGCGACAAAATAAGTACGCATCTTAATATCATCAGAAAAACAAGCCACTAAGAGTAGATAACTCAGTCATGTGTTCAACGAAGACTTTCTTTTTCAGTACCACAAAAGGGTGTTTTCTCAACAATAGCTATATGAGATAAATCAAGAGAAAAATCATAATCTTTATCCCTAATGTTTATAGGAGATGTGGCAAATTTAGGATCAGGTGATAGTTTATATCTAACAGCATGTTCTGCAAGCAACTTTTTAATTTTTCTTGCATCGGTAGTAGCATTGCATTTTTCAATAAAAGCATCATCAAGCTCTACATAATCCTCATCAAGATCATCACTAGAATAATCAAGTTCGGGTGATTTAACGAGTGTAGTAGCATTAGGAGTTTCGGTATTTTCAATTTGTCTAGACTTAGCAATTGTAGCATCTAGAAAAGATCCCAATGAACCACTATCATCAAGCACAGCAGAAACATTATCAATATTATGAGAATTTTCAGATTCAGCAGAAGTACCAGCACGCGAAGCATGTGGCGGTGAAACAAGTTTATCAATCACAGATGGTGAATCAAGAGCAGCGGAGGTACTCAGAGTTGTACCTTTTCTTGTAGTGGATGGTAATATGGCGATCTTAGTATCGCGAGGTTTACCCATGATGGAGAATTTGCAGCGAACAATATCAATCCAAGTGAACTTCCAAATAAAGCTATGCTCCCCGGCAACGGCGCCAGAAAATAGTCTTGATGACCCAGAAGTATAGGGGATCGCAACAGTCTTCGAGGGAAGTATTACCCAATTTATTGATTCGACACAAGGGGAGACAAAGAATACTTGTAAGCCTTAACAGCGGAGTTGTCAATTCAGTCGCACTGGAAACGAGACTTGCTCGCAAGAGTTTATCGATAGTAACAGTTTTATGGCAGTGGAAATAGCGAAATAACAAGCAGCGGTGAAATAAAGACAGCGAGTAGTGATTATAGTAAACGAGCAGGATTAAAATACTGTAGGCATAGGGACGGATTTAACGGGCGTTGCATGGATGAGAGAAACTCATGTAACAATCAAAGCATGGGCATTTGCAGATAATAATAAAACGGTATCCAAGTACTAATCAATCAATAGGCATGTGCTCCATATTTAGTCGTACGTGCTCGCAATGAGAAACTTGCACAACATCTTCGTCCTACCAGCCAGGTGGCAGCCGGGCCTCTAGGGAAACTACTCGGATATTAAGGTACTCCTTTTAATAGAGTACCGGAGCAAAGCATTAACACTCCGTGAACACATGTGATCCTCACATCACTACCATCCCCTCCGGTTGTCCCGATTTCGTCACTTCGGGGCCATCGGTTCCGGACAGCGACATGTGTATACAACTTGCAGGTAAGATCATAAACAACGAATATCTTCATGAATAAATAACATGTTCAGATCTGAGATCATGGCACTCGGGCCCTAGTGACAAGCATTAAGCATAACAAGTTGCAACAATATCATAAAAGTGACATCTACTGGATACTAGGCACTATGCCCTAACAATCTTATGACTATTACATGACCAATCTCATCCAATCCCTACCATCCCCTTCAGCCTACAGCGGGGGAATTACTCACACATGGATGGGGGAAACATTGCCGGTTGATGGAGAGGCGTTGGCGGTGATGGCGGTGAAGATCTCCTCCAATTCCCCGTCCCGGCGGAGTGCCAGAACGGAGACTTCTGGCTCCCGCGACGGAGTTTCGCGATGTGGCGGCTCTCTGGAGGGTTTTTTGCGATGTCCACTTCTCCCTGTGCGTTTTTAGGTCGAGGCGAATAAGTAGTCCGAAGGGGGGCGTCGGAGGCCGACCGAGGGGGCCAGACCACATGGCCGCGCGGCCCCCCCGGGCCGCGCCGCCATGTGGTGTGGGGCCCTCGGGCCTCCACCTCCTTTGCCCTTCTCGGCTCCGTCGATATTTTGGTAAAATAGGGCCATCTCGAAGAAATTCCGAGGATTTTCCCGAAAGTTGGATTTCTGCACAAAAACGAGACACCGGAGCAATTCTCGAAAACAGCGTTAGTCCGTGTTAGTTGTATCCAAAATACACAAATTAGAGGCAAAACAATAGCAAAAGTGTTCGGGAAAGTAGATACGTTTTGGACGTATCAGTAGTACATCATGTTCGAGGGAAAATGCCCAAGATTTATTATCAAAATTCAAGCTAATTTCGCCTATTTTGTTCTGCCGTTTTTTTCTTGAACACAGTTCTGCCGTTCATTAGACATCATCCAATGGCCTTGGTCTCTGGGATTAGCTGCTACAGTGTCATCTACTATTTTCTACCCAATTCTAGAAACATCCATAAAGCTATAGATAGCTTTCCTGCTTGTTGGTCCCACCCCATTTTTTAAATCTTTTCTTCCTTCTCCCCTTCGCTCATGCTAGCAGCTACTTGCAGCCATTGCTACACCAGCGAGGTGATCTCTATGATAGGCACGGTTTTAGTAAGACAGCAAGTTGTAGATAGCTAACCATGCATGAGACACATGCCTCTCTGGTGGAGACTGAGCTCGCTCTTGTGATTGGGCTCCAATGGTCGAGGTGAGTCACAGCTGCAATGACAGAGGTTTGTGCTGGATGTAGGCACTGGGATAGAATTAATTAGCACAGAGGCATAACTAGCACTAGATGGAGAAGTCATAGTACACATATCTGACACGAAGACGCGTCTGGCGAGCAGCTCGCATTCACTTGCATCAGTGCGGTAAAACAAAGATGATGAAGAAGGATTGGAGCTTTGAAGGTAGTCAGAAAAGTTACAAAAAATAATACGTGCAAAACTTAACCTGTATAAACGCACATGCATGGATAATTTTACATTTCTGCACGATAAAGACATGTCAATTTTTAGTAAGACATGGTTTGATTTGTCAAATTTGATGCTCCTTAATGCATTTTTCAGTAAAAATTACAGGTTTATTCATT
Source organism: Lolium rigidum (assembly GCF_022539505.1). Classification (NCBI taxonomy): domain Eukaryota; kingdom Viridiplantae; phylum Streptophyta; class Magnoliopsida; order Poales; family Poaceae; genus Lolium; species Lolium rigidum. Next base: position 284,519,908 of record NC_061510.1, read on the forward strand.
ATAATTGCCGATTTTTAACGTGCAAAGCACGTGCAGCTGACTAGCAAACTATAAGTGTGTGATTGCTTGCTTCCAAAATAAGGATATGTAATCATTTTGTATAAGGTAGTACCAATTAGTCGTTATATTGCAGAACTTAAAGAGTTTTGAGAAATTCAACTCGTTGCTACTCCATAAGAATGGTCATGTTGACAAATTTGTTTACGTGTTGAACAGAGCCAGAAACATTTCTAAAACTTGAGCATAGAAGAGGCTAGGGATAATTGCCCCAAGGCCAGCGAGCCTATCATAGGTGCCGTCTCGAGGCCGATGTGCTCGTCGCCGGTACGTATCTCCGCGTAATAGGTACCTTAATTTGGGGCGCGCGCGGACGCTGCCGTACCCCGAGCTCGAGACGCTGCCGTACCGGAAGTGGAGCGGCGGCGGTGGAAGGTAAAGCTCCTACTGACAAACATATTAGGCACAAATGGGCAATCTTCAGTAACCCATGTTCCATTTTTTTGTCAGGATAACCCCATGTACCACTTCCCAATAGATAAAGTACTGTTCAACCTTCCCCTGTTGGGCCCAATATTTCACTTTTGGGTTGCCAACGAACATCTACATGGTAATTGTTATCGGTCTACTTGCTCTGGCTGTCGAAGCCCAATAACTACAAATGGGCCTTTCTGCTCATGCAATTTCGGCCCTTTTCTAATGAAACACAGATCCTATGATTGGCAAAAAAACACGAAGATTCTACATAATAGTTGTTTTTATTTATTTTGAATTATTGGGTTCCAAATTTTGAAACTGCTCATGCCCAATATGAAAATCCTTGATCGCTCCATACCCACATGGATAACGGTATTTTTAAAATTTTATAAAGTGGATTTGAAATTTAAAACATATCCTAATAATTCCATGATTTAATCTATCAACTTGCAAGATCTTGGAGCGAAAGAGCTTGTATTAGTCTGCAAAAGTAATAGTGATAAACTTGTCGTTAACAAGAAATGAAGGTTTATCGTTCAGAGAGGATGCCATGTGGGACCCATGAGACAGTAGCGTCATCAACGTTTCAAAAAAAAGGCAAATAGCCCGAAAATAGGGGTAAAAAATAAATCCTAGAAAGGAAACATTTATAGTTCATAGAGGCTGACATGTGGGACCGATCTGCCAGCAGCATCCTCATCATTTCGAAGTCGGCAGGGATCAGAAGAAAAAGGCAAATAGCCAGAAATTAGGGGTCAAAAATAAATCCAAAAAAGGAAACTTTTATTCTTCACAGCGAATGACATGTGGGACCAACCTGCCAGCAGCGTCCTCATCGTTTCAAAGGCCGCAGGGGATCAAAAGAAAAAGGCAAATAGCTAGAAATTAGGGGTAAAAAATAAATCCAACAAAGGAAAGGTTTATTGTTCATAGAGGCTGACATGTGGGACCCATGAGCCAGCGGCGACCTCAATTTCAAAGGCGGCATATGATCGAAAGAAAAAGGCAAGTGACAAAAAATCAGGGGGTAAAAAAATTTAAGAAAAGAAACTTTATTGTACATAGAGGATGACATGCGGGTCCCATGAGCCAGCACCTTACTCAACGTTTCAGAGGCGGCATGAGATCGAAAGAAAAAGGAAAGTGACCAAATATAAGGACCAAAAAATAAATCAAGAAAAGAAACTTTTATTGTACATAGAGGATGACATATGGGTCCAACTTATACAAACTCTTTTGCTCCAGGATCTTGCAAGTTGATCGTACATAGAGGATGACATGCGGGCCCCTTGTGTCAGCAGCTTACTTAACGTTTCCAAGGTGGCGGGGGATCAAAAGAAAAAGGAAGTAGCCATAAATTAGCGGTCAAAAATAACTCCAAGAAAGGAAACTTTTAATGTTCATAGAGGATGACATGCGGGACCCATGCGCTAGTAGCTTCCTCAACGTTTCAAAGGCGGCATGAGATCGAAAGAAAAAGACAAGTGACCAAATATCAGGAGCAAAAAATAATCCAAGAAAAGAAACTTGATTGTACATAAAAGATGACATGCGGGTCCCATTTTGCAGCAGCGGTGTCAACGTTTCAAATGCGGCTTGAGATCAAAAGAAAAAGAGTAGCCAGAAATTAGGGGGTAAAAAAAACTCCAAGAAAAGAAAGTTGATTGTACATAGAGGATGACATGCGGGTCCCATGAGTCCGCAACTTACTCAACATTTCCAAGGCGGCAGGGGATCAAAAGAAAAAGGAAATAGCCAAAAATAAGAGGGTCAAAAAAATCTAAGAAAAGAAACTTTTATAGTACAGAGGTCGGATGACATGTGGGTCCCATGAGCCAGCAGCTTCCTCAACGTTTTAGAGGCTGCATGAGATCGAAAGAAAAAGGCAAGTGACCAAAAATAAGGGGGTAAACAAAATCCAAGAAAAGAAACTTGATTGTACATAGAGGATGACATGCGGGACCCATGAGGTAGCAGCATACTCAACGTTTCCATGGCAGCACAGGATCAAAAAAAAGTAACCAGAAATCAGGGGGTCAAAAAAATCCAAGAAAAGAAAGATTTCAATTGGGCTGCATCTGGCCGTCTGGGCCTTCGAACTATCCTGCTGGACGTCTTTAGACTCATACAATTTCAGCCCACTCCAAAACAGGAAAGTCCTATGCTTTGCAAAAACAAAAAACAAGGAGATTCAACATACAAGTTTGTTTATTTAAAAATAAAGATTTATTTTTTCCATTTGCAATAGCTCAGACCGAAATACACTGATTGTTGTCTGCAAAATAATCAAGATATCACATGTTTCTTGTACGGGGAGGCTGACATCGGGGACCCATGACCCAGCAGGGTCGTCAACTTTTTAAAGACGGCAGAGGATCGAAAGAAAAAATAAACCAAAAATCAGTTGGTAAAAAAATCCAAAAAAACATTTATCGTTCTGAGAGGATGACATGCGGGACCCATGAGGCAGCAGCATCCTCAACATTTCCAAGGCAACACAGGATTTTAAAAAAGGCAAAATAGCCAGAAATTAGAGGTCAAAATAACTCCAAGAAAGGAAAGGTTTATTGTTCATAGAGGCTGACATGTGGGACCCATGAGCCAGCAGAATCCTCAATGTTTCAAAGGCGGCAGGGGATCAAAAGAAAAAGGAAGTAGCCATAAATTAGGGGTCAAAAATAACTCCAAGAAAGGAAAATTTTATTGTTCATAGAGGATGACATGCGGGATCCATGAGCTAGCAGCTTACTCAACGTTTCAAAGGGAGTATGAGATCGAAAGAAAAAGGCAAATGAAAAAATATCAGGAGCCAAAGATAATCCAAGAAAAAAAACTTTATTGTACATAGAGGATGACATGCGGGTCCCATTTAGCAGCGGCGATCTCAACGTTTCAAATGCGGCCTAACATCAAAAGAAAAAGAAATTTGATTGTACATAGAGGATAACATGCGGGTCCCATGGGTCAGCAGCTTACTCAATGTTTCCAAGGCGGTAGAGGATCAAAAGAAAAAGGAAATAGCCAAAAATCAGAGGGTGAAAAATAATCCAAGAAAAGAAACTTTTATAGTACATAGAGGATGACATGCGGGTCCCATGAGCCAGCAGGTTCCTCAACGTTTTCAAAGGCAGCATGAGATCAAAAGAAAAAGTCAAGTGACCAAAACTCAGAGGGTAAAAAATAATCCAAGAAAAGAAACTTTTATTGTACATAGAGGATGACATGCGGTCCCATTTTGCAGCAGAGGTCCCAACGTTTCAAATGCGGCTTGAGATCAAAAGAAAAGGAAAGTAGCCAGAAATTAGGGGTAAAAAACTCCAAGAAAAGAAAGTTGATTGTACATAGAGGATGACGTGCGGGTCCCATGAGTTAGCAGCTTACTCAACGTTTCCAAGGCGGCATGGGATCAAAAGAAAAAGGAAATAGCCAAAAATCAGAGAGTGAAAAAAACCCTAGAAAATAAACTTTTATAGTACATAGAGGATGACATGCGGGTCCCATGAGCCAGCTGGTTCCTCAACGTTTCAAACGTGGCATGAGATCGAAAGAACAATGCAAGTGACCAAATATCAGGAGCAAAAAATAATCCAAGAAAAGAAACTTGATTGTACATAGAGGATGACATGCGGGTTCCATTTTGCAGCAGCGGTCCCAACGTTTCAAATGCGGCTTGAGATCAAAAGAAAAAGAAAGTAGCCATAAATTAGGGGGTAAAAAAAACTCCAAGAAGGGAAAGCTTTATCGTTCATACAGGCTGACAGGTGGGACCTATGAGCCAGCAGCTTACTCAACGTTTCAAAGGCGGCAGGGGATCAAAAGAAAAAGGAAATAGCCAAAAATCAGAGGGTGAAAAAAATCCAAGAAAAGAAACTTTATTGTACATAGAGGATGACACGCGGGTCCCATGAGCCAGCAGGTTCCTCAACGTTTCAAACCTGGCATGAGACCGAAAGAAAAAGGCAAGTGACCAAATATCAGGAGCCAAAAATAATCCAAGAAAAGAAACTTTATTGTACATAGGGGATGACATGCGGGTCCCATTTTGCAGCAGCGGTCTCAATGTTTCCAAGGCGGCACATGACCAAAAGAAAAATGAAGTAGCCAGAAATCAGGGGGTCAAAAAATCCAAGAAAATAAAGATTTCAATTGGGCTGCATCTGGACATCTGGGCCTTCGAACTATCATGCTGGGCCTTTTGACTTGTACAATTTCAGCCCACTCCAAAACAGGAAAGTTTGGATTTTTCTCAAAAAAAAAGCAGGAAAGTCCTATGCTTCGCAAAAACAAAAAACAAGGAGATTCAACATATATGTTTGTTTATGTAAAAATAAAGATTTAATTTATCCGTTTGCAATAGCTTAGAGCGAAATACACTGTTTATTGTCTGCAAAATAATCAAGATATCACATGTTTCTTGTACGGGGAGGCTGACATCGGGACCCATGAGCCAGCAGCTTCGTCAACGTTTTAAAGGCGGTAGGGGATCGAAAAAAAAAAAACAAAAAATCAGTTGGTAAAAAAATCCAAGAAAAAAAACATTTATCGTTCTGAGAAGATGACCTGCGGGACCCATGAGGCAGCAGCATCCTCAACGTTTATTGTTTATAGAGGCTGACATGTGGGACCCGTGAGCCAGCAGCGTCAACCACGTTTTAAAGGCGGCAGGAGATCGAAAGAAAAAATAAGCCAAAAATCAGTTGGTAAACAAAATCCAAGAAAAGAAATATTTACCGTTCTGAGAGGATGACATGCGGGACCCATGAGGCAGCAGCATCCTCAAAGATTCCAAGGCGGTAGGGGATCAAAAGAAAAAAGGGAAATAGCCGGAAATTAATTAGGGGTCAAAATAAATCCATCAAAGGAAACTTTTATTGTTCATAGAGGATGACATGTGGGACCGACCTGCCAACAGCGTCCTCATCGTTTCAAAGGGGGCAGGAGAGAAAAAGGCAAATAGCCAGAAATTAGGGGTCAAAAATAACTTCAAAAAAGGAAACTTTTATTGTTCGTAGAGGATGACATGCGGGACCCATGAGCCAGCAGCTTACTCAACGTTTAAAAGGCGCCATGAGATCGAAAGAAAAAGGCAAGTGACCAAATATCAGGAGCCAAAAATAATCCAAGATTTATTGTACATAGAGGAAGACATGCGGGTCCCATTTTGCAGCAGCGGTCTCAATGTTTCAAATGCGGCTTGAGATAAAAAAAAAACAAAGTAGCTAGAAATTAGGGGGTAAAAAAATCCAAGAAAAGAAAGTTGATGGACATAGAGGATGACATGCGGGTCCCATGAGCCAGCAGCTTACTCAACGTTTCAAAGGGGGCAGGGGATCAAAAGAAAAAAAGCAAATAGCCAAAAATCAGAGGGTGAAAACAAATCCAACAAAGGAAAATTTTATAGCACATAGAGGATGACATGCGGGTCCCATGAGCCAGCATGTTCCTCAATGTTTCAAACATGGCATGAGATCGAAAGAAAAAGGCAAGTGACCAAATATGAGGTGCCAAAAATAATTCAAGAAAAGAAAGTTTTATAGTACATAGAGGATGACATGCGGGTCCCATTTAGCAGCAGCGGTATCACCGTTTGAGAGGCGGCAGGGGATCGAAAGAAAAAGGCAAGTGACCAAATATGAGGTGCCAAAAAATCCAAGAAAAGAAAGTTCTTTAGTACATAGAGTATGACATGCGGGTCCCATTTAGCATCAGCGGTATCACCGTTTGAGAGGTGGCAGGGGATCGAAAAAAAAAGACAAGTGACCAAATATGAAGTGCCAAAAATAACTCCAAGAAAAGAAACTTGATTGCTCATAGAAGATGACATGCGGGTCCCATTTAGCTGCAGCGGTCTCAACGTTTCCTAGGCGGCACAGGATCAAAAGAAAAAGGAAGTAGCCAGAAATCTGGGGGTCAAAAAAAATCGAAGAATAGAATTTTTTAGTTCATAGAGGATGACATGCGGCACCCATGATCCTGCATCGTAAACGGCTCGATCGGAGAGCATTGAACAAGATGGCGCGATCGAGAAAAAAAAACAATGCTAGAGACGCTGCCATCTGGGCCCTACATCCCTGGGCGGTGCGGATTTGCGTTGACACGGCCGGCAAATCCGAGAATTCGTGATACACCACGTCCCGGGCCACCATACGCGATGATTTGGCCGTTTTCGTCGGGCTAGGTGGCCTCAAAAACGAGAAAAAAAGTTTTGACATGCACCACGGAGAGACCTAAAATCGTCGGCCATGGTGCACCAGCAACCACGGCGCGACTTCAACTTCGTCGGCCATGGCAACTTTTCTTGTAGTGACAGGAGGGATGGGTTAGGGTTCCCTAGCATGGAAGGTGAAATCTAGGAGAGAATCAGCACCTCTGAGAAGTACATTTACCAAGTAATAACTTATGAGTGCAAATGTTTTGCACATTCAACTCATGTATGAAGTTACACACGTTGATATTATATTTCTAATAAATTCACCAGTTTAGTAACATAATCTGATGCAATACAATGAATTTGGGAAAGATGTTTGGACGTAGTGGAAACGCCGGAGGTTCGGGCTCGAAGAAGGTGAGAAAGCGCCCTCGTTTTGAGGGGGATACTTTGAAGGGCGCCCTCGTTTTGAGGGGGATACTTTGAAGGGTGCCCTCGACAAGGACTACAAGAGGGTCAGTTCTCGCACCGTACTGTCCATGAAGTGGGTATGTGGATAATCCCTCTCGTGCAATGGGCTTCAAGAGGACTTCGTCACCATTGTCCAGAAATTGGCATGGATGACTTCTTCGCCCTCAAAGTCAACATTAACAAGCACGCCACCTGGGAGATCCTCTCGACCTTCTCCGACAACCTCGTCACACGCCAAGAAAATTTCACTATAAGCTTTACGCTTCACAGCACCCCACGCATCATTACTTTACAGAAATTTTGTGATTGTTTCGGGTTTTCCTACGAGGGAGAACTCAATATGCCTGATGAAGTCCTTGTTGAGGAAATGGTTTCTTGGGAGAATATTTTTGTTCATAGGAACTATTATTTCTGCTGAGCAAGGCCGCCATGATCCAGAACCCTACAATCTGCTACTGTGCCGCATTCTTGGCATACTCATTGTTTGGAAGAGGAGACACTAGGGCAATGTCAAGTTCTGACATCTGCGTGCTTCACATGGCTCTCCACCCACACACGGTTAACAAGGTTAATCTTGGTGCTTTTCTCATCCAGCACTTCCACTGTCAAAGGTTGTTGCCTTCAGGATATATTTGTTGCGGTGGTTTGGTCACTCAAATCGCCTACACACAAGGTTGGTCCATCACTTCCGCGTGACCCGTGGAAGGTAGTAAGTATATGGATAGAAATCATATGGGTAACTCCAAATTCATGGGGGTTGATGCCTCTAATCGTCGTCTCCATGCTTACCAATTTTATTTTGATCCAAGGGCCCCCGTTCAACAAGAAATTCTTCCTTTTATCCAAGCTTGTGGTTTACTAGGGAAGTAGAGCTGGATCCTCTCCGAGGAGAATACTTTCAAGTGACGGCCATCGCTGGAAGGGTTCCTAACAAGGAGAACAACCCTACTTGGGAGCAAGGAGGAGGCCAACACGAACATGAATAGAAGCAACAAGGATGGGGCGGTATGTGCTAGGACGAGTACGACCAGCAGTAGTAGTACGTCCAACCAGTGCTACCACCGGGACACAACTATGTCCCCTATGAGAAGTACACCACATTGGATACTCGCATGGGCGATGTAGAGAACACATTGTACGACGTGAATGAAAATGTTGTTAACCTGACTTATAACTTCACCCACTTCATGGACGAGTTCTTGAACTACTACTCGCACCACAACCAGCGCTGAACAACGAAAATGATGTGTGAGATAAGTTAGGAAAAATGGCTAAGCTTGGGGAGGATAAAATCCTCTGCCATTTTGCATTGATAAAAAAATTAGAGTAGTTTTTGTTTTATTTTGTGTGAAGTTCTCTTGGTTCTTCTTTGAATTTTCACAGGCTATTCACTTCAAGTGACATAGCAATGGGAAGCATAACACGGATATGTCTTGATTTCAAGATAGAACAAGCGAGAGGAGGTATCATATTCCTATTGTCACCTCTCTTGAAAGTTTATTCTTGATCACATTATTATTGGTTTGGTTGCATTCTAGTCTTGCTTCCCGCTTTGCTTGTTGTCTTATAAACTTCGTTCCAATGCTAGTTTCACTACTTTAGTTTCGACTTATGAATTATGCATTCTTAGTTTGAAAAGAACCACATTGAAAACAACTCCAATAATTTTAAGAACTTAAAAAGGCATCATTATGATGACTTTGGTGCATTGTAATTGTCTTAAGGATTTAATCTTAGACACACTCAACCCCATAGAGCTTAATTTGATTGACTTGATAAACACTTGTTGAAAAAGAATTGTTTGAAAGAATGAATTTCTAGCGGTGGTAGAGATGAATATGAAGGCTTGAATTGTTACTTAAAATAAAATAATTCTTCATGTATATCTCGTAACACTAACAAATCCTGTAGCATTCGAATGATCTACCCGAGTTAATCTCGGATTTTGGCTATGAGTTGATGATTCGTCTGTAGCATCAATGCTATGATGAAACAATTTTGGTCCTTAATTGTGTGTTTGTGTACCAAAGCAAAAGTTTGAGTTTAAAATCCAAAATTATTATTGTACAATCTTTTGTTGAACTAATTTGTATCAACTCACTACCAAAGGATTGAAGTTCTAGACATACAAGGAAAAGGTTTTGTCACGCCCCGAGACCGGGCCTAGTCGTGACAACGCCACATATTTATAACCTTGCGATTATAAACATGTAAGGCTCAACAGATAACATATCTACAAAGCTAAAGCAACACTTTATTCAAAATCTTTTCTATTACACAAATCTTGATACATATTTATTTTCCCATCCCGTGTACTACTCCTACGCTTCTCCATCAAGCTCACCAACACCTATTTCTGCAAAAAAAAATGGAGATAGCAAGGGTGAGTATGAGGGCATACTCAGCAAGTAGTACAACAAGGAAAAAAAGAGATGATCACGGGATTAGCGGAAATCAAAGGAGATCAACGAAGTGCAGAAAATGTAATTCAAGGAAATGAATACAGACCCAGGAATGATTGGCATCACGCATGACAGCAAGCTTCCCAACCCGGGAGTCACAGGGGTTAATATTAACGCTTTTACACTCTGCAGAGGGGTACTCCGACATCGACAGTCTTGACTAGGTTGCGCTAGTCAAGCAATGTTCTTTTACCCGCTAAGACCCGGACACTCTGACCTACTGATGTCGGTCGCTCCTACGGATCCATCACCGACACGTTCCCGAACAGAGACCGTCCCCAGCGGAGAACACAGACAGTCCCATACCTGAACTGTGACCGGTACAATACGTTTGCCGTCGTGATACCAATACAACAAGATCAAGATATTCGCAGGTAAGTGATACAATCACTGTCATGAGGTCAACAACCTCAAGGCTCCACATGAGCTCCCGCAGATTATGACTCGAACATGACAAAGATTAACTTGTCTCTCTCTCCGAGAGCATGATGATCAAACAAGTTCAAAGAATCATGGTGCAACAATACAGATTCAACGGATAATCAACTGATCAAAGGAAACAGTATTGAGCTATATATCATATAGCAGCACAGCTATAATCAAAGAACACTACATATTATAGCACAACAGATTAACCACGGACCAACGGAGATACAGATGAAGTGGAATATGAAAGAGTGCTACTTGCAAGATCAAGGGATTAGAAAAAGACACTACTTGCCTCGGTAGAAATAATATGAACCCATATCAGCAATATTCTCATCGATCGTGTATATTCTCCGAGAAGAAACTCCCCACAATATAATCGAATAGCAGTACCACAGCAGTCTACGACTCGGCTCTAGTTTCCATGTCAGCAGCACCTCCGGCTATGTGTTTCTTTTGCGTGGATGTTCCTCGACGGACTCTCGCTCTCACCAGCCTAACCTATCTCTTGATTTCCTACTCTGTCCGATTCTAATCGATGTGGTGGTGCACCTCAGGAGTAGCTAGCAGAGGGCAGAGGCAGGTATATATAGGAGTTTGATCGTCGGTGTTGCCTAAAAATATCTAAGCTGCAGCCGTGCTGCCGCTTGAGGCTCGACTCTTCGACGCTGCCAAGGAAACGTCGGCTGACCACTTTTGACTTACCTGCTGGCATGCATGCAAGAGCCCACGCAGCGACCTTGCCGACCACATCACTGCCAGAACATCTCAGCTCCCTATAGTATCCAGCCACGTTGCAACCTTAGATAAAATAATTCCACACCAAATCTGATTCACTACCTACGTAGTAGTTCTCATGCATGGCTGATGGCACCATACAGCTAGCTTAGCGCTACTCCACACGTCTAGCCTGATCGATGCATTAGTACTACAACTAGCTAATTACCATCTGATAGCTCCATCGACACATGCACTTGACACGTCAGATTTTAAATTAACCAATATTAACTCCTTTAATTCTGGATGCAAGCAAAGTTAACATTTTATTTAAACACTAGACATTAGCAAAAAGAAACATTATTAAAAGAAAATTATAATATATCATAAACTAATTAACCATCTAAAAATCCGGGTTATCACAGGTTTAGTGTTTGGTAGTCACAATTTTTTTGAGTGAGATTTATGAGTTGTTCTAATTTTTATCCCTTTCTACATTACTTGAGCACCCTTAATTTGACAAAGAATTACTTGTTAAATTTGTTTTATTCTCACTAAATTAGAGATGCTAAAATATTTGATTCGCAAGCCTAACTAAATACTTTAGACTTTATTTTGGGACTAAGATTTATTTGCTAGCAAGTTACATGTGGTTAGGAAGCGAGCTTAGATGCAACCGTTCAAATAAATTATGATGATGTTTAAGTTTGAAAGATTTGTGAAGATGGAATAAGATATCAGCTCAGACTTGTGAGATGTTCTACCCATGTTTCTATTTATCGATATTGTTCTTTATCACTTTTTGACTTGAGGGCGAGTAACAACTAAGCTTGGGGATGTGATAGCTCATTGTCATTTTTTACTGATAATTTTTCATTGGTTTTCACTTTGTTTCGTTGGTTTTAGTATTTGAACTAATGCTAATATCACAAAACAACGAAACCTTGTTCTATAATGCAACTTTCTGATTCTAGACACTTTTGGATGGATCCAAGGCCATTATTATGAGCCGATTTGAACAAATCCAGCAAATCTCTAATTGAAGACTTTTTTATTCAAACCTCTATCGAACGTAACAAGCATCAGTACATGCGCGGCTCACCCGTACGACCGCTCGTACCATATTCCACCACCTTCGCCTGATCACTACAAGTACTTTTCATGAAGGAAGTATATTGACGAGATTCACAAAAGAAAACAAACTAGCAAAGAACAGAGGAAGAAGTGATCTGAAGGATGATAAGAATTCCATTGATCATCTCCGAGATCTCAAACCTATAGAGCATTCATTCACCCGTAATTCCCTTGTACTAAGAGAGAGAGAGAGAGAGAGAGAGAGAGAGAGAGATTCACACTTGTAAGTTTAGGGCTTGAGACCCTATTCATACTTTTGTTTGTATTGGATTCAATCTTTCTTCTTATTATGGTTTGCTATGGTACTATCGAGATGAACTCTATTTACATTATGATCATATCATTGTGCTATCCTCCTCTCATGTGCGAGTAAATCTCCATAGGCGTGGAAGATGTAGGGGACTGGTGAGATATGATGTGCCTATATTAATTTCCATACATTTGTGATTACTCCCATGACTATTCTATGCAACAAAGATTATTTATGTTTGCATAATTCTTGTTGTCTAATTTAAGGGTTCAAACGACATGATCTTAAGATCTTATAGACATGAACTTGTTTGCTAGTGAATCGGCGATCCCTGAGTGACATTAACGATATCAAAGAGGAGCTGGTATAACTGAAGGAGTATAAGGAACCATTAAGTTAAGGGATTTCTATTTTCGTGCCATCAGGTCCTTAGTTGTACTCAGTTTTTCCCAGCTCCTTAGTTTTTCCTCAGTTTTCCCCAAGCCCTTGTTTGAAACCGGCAGAAGCAGCTCAGATGGCAGGATTCCCGTTTAGTTGACCGTTCTGTCACGTGTGGGGCCGCGTCGTGTGGGGCCGCGTCGCGTGGGGCTGGTAGAAAAGGACCGCGTGGGACAGGACGAGACCGCGTTTGGTTGCACGTGAGCAGGAGCTGGGTTCTGTCTCTCTCGGGCCCAAATTGGCATTATTAAGAGCACCTTTTTCCCCTCTTTCTCTCTGTCCTTTTCACCAAATTAGTATCAAATCTAGAGAAGCTTGCATTTCTGTCTTTTTTAAATTATTTGTGCCTTTTGTCCCTCGTTGTTTGCCCAATATGGCAGCAAATCTAGTACTCCCTCTGGTCCATATGTATGTAGTTAAGTCTAGAAGCAAATCTCCAGGGTAATGTACGATAAATTCACAGTCATAGTAAATCGAGAAAACAAAGTAGGGCCAACAAAATATAGTAGAATAGAGATAGATAATAGGGATCCCTCCCTAGATAATAAGCTGCATACAGAGCAGCCAACATAGTAACAAGTTCGAGGTTCTTCACAACACCATCATACTAACAACATAACAACAAGGGATCCCTAGCTAACAACAAAGGGATCCCAACAAAAAAATAGGAGGCAGGAGCAGCACACGTCCAGGACTCCGCCTACCCCATCTGGTTCTCCCTCCACTTGTTGTTGCTGATCCCCTTGGGAGCCTTGGGCTTGAGCGGAGGCATGCGCTCGGCGGAGATCTCCACCCGCTGCATGCTGCGGAGGTGCATGCCGAGCGCCCTGTGCTTGGCGCGGAAGGAGTAGACGTTCACCGTCGTGCCGACCTTGGGGAAGGTGTTGCTGATGTTCTCGGCATGTGTGACGAGGTAGTTGAAGTCTGTGCCGCCGAGTCTCCTAGTGCAGAAGGGGCACCTGTAGACACCCTTGGCGAAGTAGGAGATGTACTGGCCGACCTGCAGCCTCCGCAGCACCTGGCGAGTCTTGACGTCCTCCTCCTCTTCGTCGATGCCGACGTCGCTGCCAGACAGCTGATCCATATCAAACAGAAACTATGAGTGAATGAGATGCAACGATGAATAACGTGCATGATAACAAAGTTAGGAAAAACAAAGTCAGCCTCTTTAGAGTGGGCATGATTATATATCTACAGGGAAGGTGTTAGCGAACCAAAGCTCATGCACAACATATTTGTACACAGCAATGGTTCGCTGAACCCTCCCTGTAAAAAATTGTGCCCAACGATTCATCATAGGAAAAGAAACAGATTCCAGATCTGAACTTGAACACATTCCAGATTATTTGCAAAATTAAATGGTTGATATCTTTTGATTAGTGCATAAAATAACTGATTGCGATCCCATGATTACTTGCATAAATTAACTAATTGAGATCCAATTATTCCTTGCATAAATTAACCGAACGGCCGAACCCCAAATCTTAAACGAAATCAAGAAGTGATCAAAACAAAATGGAATAAAATCGGCGCAAATATTAGCCCAATACTCATCCATCTACAGATCCATCTACACCAGCAAAAATAGGGTTCAAAAAGGAATGGGAACAAAAAAGGAAGCAAACAGTAGTTACCTCATTCCATGGGTCCTCCATGGAGGTGTCGTAGGGGTTCGGGGGCGGGACGTACGGCACCGGTGACATAGGCATCCCCAATGGGCCTGCCGAAGAAGGTACCCGGGGTTTACTGGAGGCCCACGACCCGAAGTTTTACGAAGCTTGGAAGCCCAGTCGAGAGATAGTTTGGAAAGATACAGTTGTATTAGGAATATCGACTTGTAACTATTACGGGACGGTTCAGAAACCTTCCCTGACTGTGTAACTTGTACATTACGAAACCCTCGGCTCCACCTCCTATATAAGGGGGAATCGAGGGACAAAGAAAGGATCGATTCATTGTTTCGCGCAACCCTAGTTTTCATAGCAGTCGAGTACTTTTCCGGCTGAAACCCTCGATATCTACTTGCCCTCTACTTCCAACTAAACCCTAGTCTACAACTTGTAGGCATTGATAAGTTAATCCCTTATCAACTGGCGCCGTCTGTGGGAATTAGAGGCGACAAGGATCTGATCTCGATGGCACGTTCAACATCATCAACATCTTCGGTAGCAAGCAACGCGATGGATCAAGGTAAACAGATCGAAACCTCTTTAGTCGATTTTGTTCCTCACCCGCCCTCCCGTATGATGCATATGCATATCTGGAGGAGCCCATGGACATGGCGTTCGGAAGGTTCCACTTCCGCGTCGGGAAGGAGGGATCTCATCGACTCGCGATATCTGATTTGGCGAGATCGGTTGCAGCTGGTTCCGATTCCTCGGGATCAGTGTCATCGTTCGAGTCTGGCGATGAAGAGATTTCGTCGACAATCTCCAACAAGCTTGCCTCAAGCGAAGAACTCGTCAAGATCTTCAGCAACATATCCGTCGGGTCAAATATAAGCAGCGACTCGAATAGTGCCGACACTTCCGACTTCATTGACCAATCTGATTCTATTCGTGAGGTCTCCGCCGATCTATATGACGGTGTCACCAATATCGATGAAAATCAAGCTTCAACACATCACCAAGTGTACGTCATTGGGGAAGCAAGCCGAACAGAGCCGGAGACACTAGAGGCTTTCGATGATTTGGAAAATCCATACGTCGATCCCGCTAATCTCATGCGAGGTTTGGCTACCAAATACATCGGTCCCGAACCAAGAGACAAAGTGCAACTCCTGCAAGAAGCCTGGGATAAAGCGACAAGAGCCATGAATGGCACGGAGCCGATGACTACCACTGCAACAGTCGCAGAGCTACAGGCGTACCAATATAAACTAGCCCGTAAAGGGAGGGAACTCGAAAAAGAAAGAATCGAACTCGAGAAGAGAAGAGTTGCTGCTTCTGCGTCAAGCATGCGAAGGGCTGAGCTGAGCCGACATTCAGGAACTTCGGGAGACAACCACAAAGATGGCCGTAACAGGGGAAGATCTCGACTGCAGAACATACCGGAGGCAGAGCGGGAACATCTGATCGAGGACCTCGACATGTCCTTCATGTCGATCGACACAAGAGGGAATATTATTCCTAAAACCCCGGAAGCAGGATATATGGCGACACAGGCCTTTATACTGGCAAACAGGCCACCCGCAGGAGATCCAAGAGAGGCATTGTATAACATGGCTTTGGCAGGAGTCGGAGTCATGGGGACAGTGTTTGCGAGTACAAGCACACCTCCTGAAGGTGCTGCAAGGCAAAATAGTCCACGACCTGCAGTGGCAGTACAAGAACCCCCAAGAACATCGGCAAGAGACACAGCGGCGCAAACACGGGTTGACAGGGCGCGACATGAGAGGAGAGAACGTCGGCAGTCACCTGAAGTAGATGACGAAGATCTGTGTGGACTCAACTGTTTCACTCGACGAGTCCGCAAAACGCGAGTCCCGTCAGATTTCAAGTTGCCTGATAGTTATAAGAAATTCGATGGACTGCAAGATCCCGAGGATTGGTTGGTTGATTACTTAGAGACAGTAAAACTGACGGGTGGAACTAAGGCAATGGCTATGCAGAGCATTCAGGTATATTTAAGCGGTGCAGCTCGATCATGGATTAAGAAGCTACCACCTGGGTCTATCGACAATTGGGAAACCTTCGAGGACCTGTTCGTCAAAAAATTCTTGTCCACATGCAAGAAACCGGCGTCAATAGAGGAATTGAGAGCCTGTCGACAGAAGTATGACGAGTCGATGAGGGCGTACATACAGAGGTGGAATATTCTCAAAAACTCGGCAGAAAACGTATCTGACGAGAGAGCGATAGATGCTTTTGTTGGTGGGATCCGAAGGAAGGATTTCATCGAGGATCTGGGAAGGACTAATCCAAAGACAATAGCAGCACTCATGGAAATAGCAAATCGTTGGGCAGATGGAGAAGATGCTGTCAACAACAAGAGGCATAGGCCGCCTGAGGAGGATAGTGATAGAAACTTCCAAAATAGACGGCTGATGTCTACGGGTGCTTCTATTCTTGTAGACAGTGTTGGGCCTCCAAGAGCAGAGGTTTGTAGAACAGCAGCAAGTTTCCCTTAAGTGGATTACCCAAGGTTTATCGAACTCAGGGTGGAAGAGGTCAAAGATATCCCTCTCATGCAACCCTGCAACCACAAAGCAAGAAGTCTCTTGTGTCCCCAACACACCTAATAGGTGCACTAGTTCGGCGAAGAGATAGTGAAATACAGGTGGTATGAATAAGTATGGGCAGTAGTACGGTGCCAGAAAATAGCTTGCTGGCGTGCAGTTGATGGTAGTAATATTGCGGGAAGTAAACATGCGGTGAGAACAAGTAAACAAGCAGCGATAACAGTATTTAGGAACAAGGCCTAGGGATCATACTTTCACTAGTGGACACTCTCAACATTGATCACATAATAAATAAGTTCTCTTTCCTTTGTGCTACATATACTCTTGTTTGATGATGAACACCACTAATTGTGTAGGGCTACAAGAACCCTCAATGCCGGAGTTAACAAGCTCCACAACATTCGATATTCATGTTTAAGTAACCTTAGAGTATAATAGATCTTTGCAAAATAAACCAAGTACTAACATAGCATGCACACTGTCACCATCACACTACGAAGGAGGCATAGATCACATCAATACTATCATAATGACAATTAACTCCACAATCTACAAGAGATCATGATCATAATCTACGACAAGAACTACACGATGCACACACTGTCACCATTACACCATGCAGGAGGAATAGACTACTTTAATAACATCACATGAGTAGCACATAGATAAATAGTGATACAAAACACATTGCAATCATAAAGAGATATAAATAAGCACTTCACTATGCCATTCATAACAGTGAATAAGTATTCGTGAAATATAGCCTAAGAGACCCACACGGTGCACACACTCGTCACCTTTACACACGTGGGACAAGGAGTCTCCGGAGATCACATAAGTAAAACCCACTTGACTAGCATAATGACATCTAGATTACAAGCATCATCATATGAATCTCAATCATGTAAGGCAGCTCATGAGATTATTGTATTGAAGTACATAGGAGAGAGATGAACCACATAGCTACCGGTACAGCCCCGAGCCTCGATGGAGAACTACTCCCTCCTCATGGGAGCAGCAGCGGTGATGAAGATGGCGGTGGAGATGGCAGCGGTGTCGATGGAGAAGCCTTCCGGGGCACTTCCCCATCCGGCGGGGTGCCGGAACGGAGACTCCTGTCCCCGGATCTTGGCTTCGCGATGGCGGTGGCTCCGGAAGGTTTCGCGTATCGTGGCTTCCTCCGTAAGGGTTTTCGATGCGGGGGCTTTAAATAGGCGAAGAGGCGGCGCGAGGAGGGTCGAAGGGGTGCCCACACCATAGGGTGGCGCGGCCCCCCTCCGGCCGCGCCGGGGTGTGGTGTGGGGCCCCCGGGGCTCCCTCCGGCGGCTCTCGGGTGTTCCGGATGCTTCCGGGCAAAATAGGAACCTCGGGCGTTGATTTCGTCCAATTCCGAGAATATTTCGTTACTAGGATTTACTGAAACCAAAAACAGCAGAAAACGAGAACCGGCACTTCGGCTTCTTGTTAATAGGTTAGTTCCAGAAAATGCATAAATATGACATATAATGTGCATAAAACATGTAGATATCATCAATAAAGTAGCATGGAACATAAGAAATTATCGATACGTTGGAGACGTATCAGCATCCCCAAGCTTAGTTCTGCTCGTCCCGAGCAAGTAAAACGATAACAAAGATAATTTCTTAAGTGACATGCCATCATAACCTTGATCATACTATTGTAAGCATATGTAATGAATGCAGCGATCAAAAACAATGGTAATGACATGAGTAAACAAATGAATCATAAAGCAAAGACTTTTCATGAATAGTACTTCAAGACAAGCATCAATAAGTCTTGCATAAGAGTTAACTCATAAAGCAATAATTTCAAAGTAAAGGTATTGAAGCAACACAAAGGCAGATTAAGTTTCAGCGGTTGCTTTCAACTTATAACATGTATATCTCATGGATATTGTCAACATAAAGTAATATAACAAGTGCAATATGCAAATATGTAGGAATCAATGCCCAGTTCACACAAGTGTTTGCTTCTTAAGGTGGAGGGAGATAGGTAAACTGACTCAACAATAAAAGTAAAAGAATGGTCCTTCAAAGAGGAAAGCATCGATTGCTGTATTTGTGCTAGAGCTTTTATTTTGAAAACATGAAACAATTTTGTCAACGGTAGTAATAAAGCATATGAGTTATGTAAATTATATCTTACAAGTTGCAAGCCTCATGCATAGTATACTAATAGTGTCCGCACCTCGTCCTACTTAGCTTGGACTACCGGATCTTTGCATGCCATGTTTCAACCAAGTGTCACAAAGGGGTACCTCCATGCCGCATGTACAAAGGTCTAAGGAGAATGCTCGCATTTTGGATTTCTCGCTTTTGATTATTCTCAACTTAGGCATCCATACCGGGACAACATGGACAACAGATAATGGACTCCTCTTAAATGCATAAGCATGTAGCAACAATTATTATTCTCATATGAGATTGAGGATGTATGTCCAAAACTGAAACTTCAACCATGATTCATGGCTTTAGTTAGCGGCCCAATGTTCTTCTCTAACAATTTTGCATGCTCCAACCACTAAAATGATAGATCCTTCAGACAAGACGGACATGCATAGCAACTCACATGATATTCAACAATAGTTGATGTCGTTCCCCAGAAGCATGGTTATCGCACAACAAGCAACTTAATAAAATATAAAGTGCATAAGTACATATTCAATACTACGATAGTTTTTAAGGCTATTTTGTCCCATGAGCTATATATTGCAAAGGTAAATGATGGAATTTTAAAGGTAGCACTCAAGCAATTTACTTTGGAATGGCGGAGAAATACCATGTAGTAGGTAGGTATGGTGGACACAAATGGCATAGTGGTTGGCTCAAGGATTTGGATGCATGAGAAGTATTCCCTCTCGATACAAGGTTTAGGCTAGCAAGGTTATTTGAAACAAACACAAGGATGAACCGGTGCAGCAAAACTCACATAAAAGACATATTGTAAACATTATAAGACTCTACACCATCTTCCTTGTTGTTCAAAACTCAATACTAGAAATTATCTAGACCTTAGAGAGACCAAATATGCAAACCAAATTTTAGCAAGCTCTATGTATTTATTCATTAATGGGTGCAAAGCATATAATGCAAGAGCTTAAACATGAGCACAACAATTGCCAAGTATCACATTATCCAAGACATTTTAGAATTACTACATGTAGCATTTTCCAATTCCAACCATATAACAATTTAACGAAGAAGAAACTTCGCCTTGAACATTATGAGTAAAGCCTAAGGACATATTTGTCCATATGCAACAGCGGAGCGTGTCTCTCTCCCACAAAGTGAATGCTAGGATCCATTTTATTCAAACAAAACAAAAACAAAAAACAAACCGACGCTCCAAGTAAAGAACACAAGATGTGACTGAATAAAAATATAGTTTCAGGGGAGGAACCTGATGATGTTGTCGATGAAGAAGGGGATGCCTTGGGCATCCCCAAGCTTAGACGCTTGAGTCTTCTTAGAATATGCAGGGGTGAACCACGGGGGCATCCCCAAGCTTAGAGCTTTCACTCCTCTTGATCATAGTATATCATCCTCCTCTCTTGACCCTTGAAAACTTCCTTCACACCAAACTTCAAGCAAACTCATTAGAGGGTTAGTGCATAATCAAAAATTCACATGTTCAGAGGTGACACAAACATTCTTTTCACTTCTGGACATTGCATAAAGCTACTGGACATTAATGGATCAAAGAAATTCATCCAATATAGCAAAAGAGGCAATGCAAAATAAAAGGCAGAATCTGTCAAAAACAGAACAGTCCGTAAAGACGAATTTTAAAATGGCACCAGACTTGCTCAAACGGAAAAACTCAAAACTAATGAAAGTTGCGTACATATCTGAGGATCAGGCTCGTAAATTGGCAGATTTTTTCGAATTTTCTACAGAGGCCTGTGCCCAGATTCGTAACAGACAGCAATGATGTTTATGCGCAGCGATCCCAAATATAACATCAACTTTAACATAGAAACTTTACTTGGCACAAAAACATGATAAGGAGAGGTTGCTACAATAGTAAACAACTTCCAAGACACAAATATAAAACAAAGTACTGTAGTAAAAAAAACACATGGGTTATCTCCCAAGAAGTTCTTTCTTTATAGCCATTAAGATGGGCTCAGCAGTTTTAATGATGCACTAGCAAGAAATAGTATTTGAAGCAAAGAGAGCATCAAGAGGCAAATTCAAAACACATTTAAGTCTAACATGCTTCCTATGAAAAGGAATCTTGTAAATAAACAAGTTCAAGAAGCATAATGCAACAAGCATAGAAAGATAAAACAAGTGTAGCTTAAAAAAATTCAGCACATAGAGAGGCATTTTAGTAACATGAAAATTTCTACAACCATATTTTCCTCTCTCATAATAACTTTCAGTAGCATCATGAGCAAACTCAACAATATAACTATCACATAAAGCATCCTTATCATGAGTCTGTTACCACCCGATTTTGGCCAAATCAGGAGGTGGGCCGTAAGTGAAGATGGGCTTGGAGGACGCACACGTGGAGCATCTTTGAAGCGGCCTTGCGCTAAGAGTTTGGGCTAAGTTGCCCATGTATCTGTAACATATTAGATCGTATTGTAATTCAGATTAAAGAGATAGAGTCTGGCCCGTGCACGGTTAGGTGCACGCCCCAATTAGAAAGTCCCTTGGACTATAAATATGTATCTAGGATTATCGGAAAAGGAGGACAATCATCGTTCAACCAACACAAATCAGGCGCATCGCCACCCCTTTCTTCGAGGGTTTCTCCCGGGATCGCATCTAGCGATCTAGGCAGTATACGTTTATTCGTCAACCTTGTACTACTCGTGCTGAAGCCTTGTTGATGGCGAGCAGTACTATTTATCCCTAGGTGTTTAGGGGCTTGCATTGGTGCTTTCACGTGCATATCTGCGTGGCAATGCCGTCCCTCGACACCTAGCTGCCCTTACGTCTACCCAGACGTAAGGGCAGCATCTTGCTTATTCGTTACTTAGTAGATTCGATCCGTTATGGTTGCTCCTTGTTCCGCAAGGATTAGTTTAATATCTGCATAGTTAGGCCTTACGCTGGGGTCGGAGGATCCGGTGGTGCGCTAGATGCTGTTCACCGTCCTTGCGAGGGATGTTCCGGGAATCGACGTCATGTTGGTTTTTAGGCCTCTCGTAGGGGTGGTTTGCACCGTCTTTCGTAGCTGCTAGGCCCGATCACACGTAGGACGTTCCGGTTATGCGGTGAAAACCCTAAACCGTCGTGGATCGTTTTAGCTTTGTCCCGATCAAGCGGGATCCCCATGCCATTGTAAATCCAACGTGAAACATGGGGCGATCGGCTCCTTGAGCCGATCCACAGGGAAACCTGAGAGCCGATAGGGCTCGTATTTAATGTGCACGTGTCTACCATGCAGGAACAATCGAAGCACTAACACCTTCCTGACCAGGTCTAGGTCAGGTGGCACGCCCTAGCAACCGCCAGGACGTTTTGCCAGAAGATTTGCGGGACGACGCGAGGTGCCAGGGATCCACTAAGCGGCCCTGGGAGCTTCCCGGCTCTTCGTGTTGCTTAGCCATTGCCCGTCGGTGGGTTTTGGAGGGTAACACATTCTGGCACGCCCGGTGGGACCTCTTCTGCAACATCCACGTCAACATCGGCATCCGAGATGGCAGGGGAGCAGATCACATACAAGGATCTCCCTGCAGAGCACCAGGAGAAATACGATGAGCTGAAGGCCATCTGTGAAGCCGAGCCCATCGGCTCCTCTGAGACAACCCGTTCTCGCAACATCAAGCTCAGAGGAAACACGTGTCTGTCGCATGGCGTCAATACAGTAGATCTCAGCCACTCTATAAGGGAGCCAGGGTTCTCCTTTAGTGTTAATATGGCTAGGCTGGTGAACTGCCACAGCGCGGACAAAGCAGAGAGCAGCCACTCTCGTGGCAAAGATAAAGAGGAGGCCGTTCCACGCGACCGGCCCCAAGATGACGACAGACGGTACCTGACCGAGGAGGAGGTGAGAAGCATACGGTATCAGCGCCCACTCTCCGTGCACCTCCTCAACAAATATGAACAGCAGTATGACCGACGTCGATGCCACGACGAAGACGATGAAAAATATCGTCGGTCTAATGCAGAAAGCAGGGGGTATCGTCGGTATGATGGAAGCAACGACGGGTACGAACGTCGCGCTAGAGGGAGGTCAAGGGAACAAGACGACGTGGATAGGCACTGGGACTGTCCTTTCTTCAAACATTGCTGGGACTCAGGAATGAGCCGATTGCCAACAATCGAGAACTGCCCAGAATGCAAACAGCAAATGAAAAGGACAAGTGAAGTTTCAGTGTTCGAGCGTCTGGGACCTCTCCCACCACATGACAAACGAGCTGAGTCATCTCAAGAAGAGGACTTCGAGGAGTCCGATGGAGAAGAAGATAGGTATCACCGACCAAGGTGGTGCCCTGATGGACTCAGCCATTCTCAGAAGCGCAGGGTGCAACGGCTGCGGAACCTGGAAGAAGCCGAGGCACAGTACCTGTACACGTTGAGAAGAGCGCGGCCCGATCTGGCCGCGAAGATTCAGCAAACATCGGAGACGAAGGCGCGCCCGCCAAAGAAACTATGGCGCCCAAAACAGGCGAAAGCCGATGCACAGGCATCGGCTGATGCCGATGCAGAGATATCGGCTGATGCCGATGCAGAGACATCGGCTGGTACAAACACAATTTTCCGGATCTCGTCAGAGATTTATGACCCAAGGCATGGTGAACGTGCACCCGTTGAGTCGCGTCACCATAATAAGAGACCAAGAAGTTGTAAACCCTCATCAAGCAGCGTGATGGAAAAGGAGGTCGATTTTAGCGATCGGCCAGCATTATCCTCAACATACGTTTTGCCGGTATTCAACATTGATCTGGCCAGCGATGGAAAGCTGGGTTATGGGTTTACATCAGCGGACGAACTAGAAGAGGTTGATATTGGTCCTGGGGACAAGCCACGACCAACCTTTATCAGTAAGAAGCTAGACCCACACCTGAGGGGCCTGATGATAGCCCTGTTGAAAGAGTACCCAGATTGTTTTGCTTGGGATTATACAGAGATGCCTGGGTTAGACAGGAGCATCATTGAGCACCGACTCCCTCTGAAGAAAGGATTTCGGCCGTTCCAGCAGCGAGCACGACATATGAAGGCCGAAGTCTTGGAAGAAGTCAAGAAAGAAATCAAGAAGATGTTGGACGCTGGATTCATCAGGCCATGCAGGTACGCTGAATGGATTTCCAATGTGGTGCCTGTGGAGAAAAAGGACGGCAGATGGCGCGTAGCCATAGATTTTCGGAACCTTAACAGCGCCACTCCGAAGGACGAGTATCCGATGCCGCAGCGTAAACCTTGATCAATGCAGCTTGCCGGTCATAAAATATTGAGTTTCATGGATGGCAATGCTGGCTACAACCAAATTTTCATGGCTCGGAGGATATACACAAGATCGCATTCGAGTGCCAGGCTCGGTAGGCTTGTTTGAATATGTGGTCATGACGTTTGGACTGAAGAACGCCGGCGCGACATACCAAAGGGCCATGAACTACATCTTCCATGATTTAATCGGCAAATTGGTGGAGATTTACATCGACGACGTGGTGGTAAAGTCTGTTGCGACGGACGGGCACTTGGAGGATTTGCGACGAGTCCTGGACCGAACCCGGAAGTTCGGACTGAGAATGAATCCGAAGAAGTGCGCCTTCGGTGTGACGGCCGGTCAGTTCCTAGGGTTCTTGGTCCACGAACGTGGGATTGAGATCGGCCTAAAAAGTCGGGGAGGCGGTTCGAACGATGAAGCCGCCCACCACAAAGAGGGAGCTCCAATGTCTCATCGGCAAAATTAATTTCGTCAGAAGGTTCATCTCCAACCTGTCTGGGCGAATTGAGCCGTTTATGGGCTTGGTCAAAATCAAGCCCGATGAAGAGTTCCGCTGGGGGGCAGAGCAACGACAGGCCTTTGATGATATCAAGGAATACTTGACCAAGCCACCGGTGTTGGTTCCGCCGCGGCAGGACAGTCCATTCTATATTTACTTGTCAGTGGCTGACACCTCCATCGCGTCAGTGGTGGTGCAGGTTTATGATGGCCTAGAAAAAGTGGTTTTTTACCTCAGTAGAAGGATGTTGGACGCCGAAACAAGGTACCCTGAAATTGAGAAGTTGTGCCTCTGTCTGTTCTTCACCTGCACCAAGATCCAACACATCCTTGTGTCAGCCGATATCATCGTTATATGCAAATCGGACATCATCAAACACATGTTGTCGGCTCCTGTATTAAAAGGCCGACTCGGCAAATGGATGTTTGCACTCTCGGAGTTTGAGATCCGGTATCAACCGGCAAAGGCAGTCAAGGGGCAAGCGCTAGCAGATCTGATTGCCGAACGAATAAACACGGACGTAGCGGCACTATCGGTGCGCGCATGGGCTATGTTCTTCGACGGATCGGTTTGTGAGGATGGTTGCGGCATTGGCGTGCTACTCGTGTCGCCTCGGGAGGCAACATACTCTTTCTCTATCAAGTTAGCTGACCCCTGCACCAACAACGTGGCTGAGTATGAAGCAATCTGCAAGGGAATGAAGTTACTCCTGGAAGCTGGGGCCGAAGCAGTCGAGATCTTTGGAGATTCCAAATTGGTGATCTCTCAGCTCACAGAGGAATACAAGTGCGAAAGCGAGTCACTCTTCTCATTTTGGATACAATGTCGTGAGCTGATGGCACAATTCAGGTATATAAGCTTAAATTGGATCCCAAGGTTGCAAAATACTGAAGCAAACGACCTCGCCCAAACAGCGTCAGGGTACAAGGACACGGCAGGAGAAGCCGATTTCCAGGTGCAATTCCTGGAACCAGATGATTGGAGAGCCGATATCTTCAATTATTTGAAGGATCCGGCTCGGGGGGCACCTAAGCGTACAAGATACAGAGCAATGAAGTACGTACTGATAGGCGATGACATGTTTTATAGGACGTTGGAAGGGTTACTCCTCAAATGTCTGGGACCAGCCGAGTCCAATCGGCTCTTGCACGAGGTGCACGAGGGTGCTTGTGGAACTCACCAGTCGGCCCATAAGATGAAATGGCTGATTAGGCGCTCCGGATTTTATTGGCCTACCATGCTTGAAGATTGCTTCCAGTATTATAAAGGTTGTCAAGCATGTCAGAAGTTTGGGAGCATTCAGATGGTGCCTGCATCAGCAATGAATCCCATCATCAAGCCTTGGCCATTCCGAGGATGGGGTATGGATATGATCGGAGAAATTCATCCTTCATCAAGCAAGGGCCATAGATGGGTTCTGGCCATTACAGATTACTTCACGAAGTGGGTGGAAGCGGTCCCTATGAAGAAAATAGCGTCGGAAGACGTTATCAAGTTCGTGTTAGAACATGTCATTCATAGGTTCGGGATTCCCCAAACTATTACGACCGATGGAGGTTCGGTCTTCGTTTCGAAAGAGATGAAAAAGTTCTGCGACGACATGGGAATCAAGTTAATCCGATCGTCTCCATATTATGCTCAAGCAAACGGGCAGGCCGAAGCATCCAACAAGAGCTTGATCAAGCTGATCAAGAGGAAAATTGACGAGCACCCCAGACGATGGCATGAGGTGTTGTCAGAGGCGTTGTGGGCTTACCGTATGTCGTGTCATGGGGCAATCAAAACCACCCCATACCAGCTGGTCTATGGACAAGAAGCTGTGTTACCCTGGGAAGTCAAGGCAGGATCAAGGCGGGTCATGTTTCAGATTGATCTAGCTCGTCGAAGAATACGCAGCCCCGATAAGCGACGACGATTGAGGATGCGACGGAGCTTAGGCTATGGTCACTCGAGAAGATCAAGGAGAACAAAGCCAAGGTGGCTCGGGCATGTAATAAGAAGGTGAAGCCAAAAGAATTCCAAGTGGGTGATTTGGTATGGGAAGCTGTATTGCCATTGGGGACGAGGGATAAATAGTATGGGAAATGGTCCCCGAATTGGCATGGCCCGTATAAAGTTGTCCAAGTCTTGAAGGGGAATGCGTACATGCTCGAGATGTTGGATGGTGTAAAGTTCCCAGTAGCCGTCAATGGCCAGCATCTCAAGAAGTATTTCCCAAGTATGTGGGATGATGGACAGTAAAGATATGGAGGCCGATACACAAATCGGCCGGTAAAGAATGAAATGGGGGCCGATTGTATGGAATCGGCCGGTAAAAAAAATGAAATATATATATATATATATATAGCCGATGCACGGTCATCGACTCTAGAGATTGAAGGATATTCTGAACATCTGGCCAGCTGATTGGAATCGCGTTTGGAATGCAGGCCGATGCTTTGCCATCGGCTCTTTGAGCAATGACTTCGTTGAACAATCGACTAAATTGACAAGAAGGCAAAGGTGATTGAGAGAAATTTTCTTCATTAATGGGAGAAGGCCTTTACAATGAAGAGCCGATTGCTCAAGAAAGGAAGAACAAAAGGAGAGCCGATTGCTCAGGGACTACTAGTCCTACAGTGCTACTCCTCGCTGGCCTCATCGTCGGCGCCGGAGCCGCCATCGACGCTGCTCCCGGAGACTTCCTCACCGCTGCTACCCATGTCTTCGGCAGGGGCCTCTTCTTCCTCGTCGTCGTCATCATCCTCACTGTCCGCCCAAGCGCGGAAACGCTTTGTCGGCGGATACCCAGCGGAAGAGGAGGAATCATCCTCCTCCTCTTCTTCTTCTTCCTCCTCGTCATCATCATCATCCTCGCTGTCCGCCCACATGCGGGAGCGCTTCATTGACGGGTACCTGACGGAGGAGGGGGCCTCTTCCTTCTTTACTTTCTCCTTCTCCTTGTTGGAGGAGATGGGGTTCGCCCTGGGGTGGAGGCCGCCTTCTTTATTTGGCGAGGGTTGGAGGGAGAGGCCTGAGGAGGTAGAAGAAGAGGAAGACATTGCTGCAGGGGAAGAGGGTTTTTGGTGCTGGTGGACAGAACAGAGCAAGGGGATGAAGTGACGAGCCGTCCGGCACAGATAAATAAATGGGATGCAGCGAAGATTTAATGCTCGAACAGTTTCCGAGGATATAGGGCCAAAATTGTCAAATCGTACAGAGAAGTTGAGAAGGCAGGACGTCATCATGGAGAATATTGCGACGGTTCTGCTCTGCCACGACATGACCCTTCGAAGGAAACAGATGGTTTTGCAATTATCATTATCAAAACCAGGGGGGCATGTGTTACCACCCGATTTTGGCCAAATCAGGAGGTGGGCCGTAAGTGAAGATGGGCTTGGAGGACGCACACGTGGAGCATCTTTGAAGCGGCCTTGCGCTAAGAGTTTGGGCTAAGTTGCCCATGTATCTGTAACATATTAGATCGTATTGTAATTCAGATTAAAGAGATAGAGTCTGGCCCGTGCACGGTTAGGTGCACGCCCCAATTAGAAAGTCCCTTGGACTATAAATATGTATCTAGGGTTATCGGAAAAGGAGGACAATCATCGTTCAACCAACACAAATCAGGCGCATCGCCACCCCTTTCTTCGAGGGTTTCTCCCGGGTAAGCACCATGCTGCCTAGATCGCATCTAGCGATCTAGGCAAGATACGTTTATTCGTCAACCTTGTACTCGCTCGTGCTGAAGCCTTGTTGATGGCGAGCAGTACTATTTATCCCTAGGTGTTTAGGGGCTTGCATTGGTGCTTTCACGTGCATATCTGCGTGGCAATGCCGTCCTCGACACTTAGCTGCCCTTACGTCTACCCAGACGTAAGGGCAGCATCTTGCTTATTCGTTACTTAGTAGATTCGATCCGTTATGGTTGCTCCTTGTTCCGCAAGGATTAGTTTAATATCTGCATAGTTAGGCCTTACGCTGGGGTCGGAGGATCCGGTGGTGCGCTAGATGCTGTTCACCGTCCTTGCGAGGGATGTTCCGGGAATCGACGTCATGTTGGTTTTTAGGCCTCTCGTAGGGGTGGTTTGCATCGTCTTTCGTAGCTGCTAGGCCCGATCACACGTAGGACGTTCCGGTTATGCGGTGAAAACCCTAAACTGTCGTGGATCGTTTTAGCTTTGTCCTGATCAAGCAGGATCCCCATGCCATTGTAAATCCAACGTGAAACATGGGGCGATCGGCTCCTTGAGCCGATCCACAGGGAAACCTGAGAGCCGATAGGGCTCGTATTTAATGTGCACGTGTCTACCATGCAGGGACAATCGAAGCACTAACACCTTCCTGACCAGGTCTAGGTCAGGTGGCACGCCCTAGCAACCGCCAGGACGTTTTGCCAGAAGATTTCCGGGACGACGCGAGGTGCCAGGGATCCACTAAGCGGCCCTGGGAGCTTCCCGGCTCTTCGTGTTGCTCAGCCATTGCCCGTCGGTGGGTTTTGGAGGGTAACAGAGTCTCATGCATAAAATAATTACTACTCCCAACATAAGCATAGTCATTCTTATTAATTGTAGTGGGAGCAAATTCAACAAAGTAGCTATCAAATATAGGAGGTATATTGTAATCATAATCAAATTTATCCTCCATAACAGGTGGTAACAAAAGACTACTATCATTATAATCATCATAAATGGGAGGCAAAGTATCATCAAAGTAAATTTTCTCCTCAATGCTTGGGGGACTAAAGAGATCATTTTCATCAAAACCGACCTCCCCAAGATTAGAATTTTCCATAGCATTAGCAACAATGGTGTTCAAAGCATTCATATTAATAACATTCCTATTAGCATGCATATAAAGTTCCATGGGTTTTTTAATTCTCTCTTCAAACACATCATGTCCTAATTCAAGATAAAGTTCATAAAGATCTCTCATATTTTTGTTGTTTTCCATTATGCCTAACTAGTGTAAACAAGAAACCAAATGTCGCAATCGCAGAGTCTAAAGGAAATAGCTTCGAGCACACACACAATGGCGCCGAGAAAAGTATCGTACACTGGAACCGAAGTATGAGTGCCTTTTACCTTTCCGTCCCCGGCAACGGCGCCGTGAAAAGTGCTTGATGTCTACGGGTGCTTCTATTCCCGTAGACAGGTGTTGGGCCTCCAAGAGCGAGAGGTTTGTAGAACAGCAGCAAGTTTCCCTTAAGTGGATTACCCAAGGTTTATCGAACTCGGGGAGGAAGAGGTCAAAGATATCCCTCTCATGCAACCCTGCAACCACAAAGCAAGAAGTCTCTTGTGTCCCCAACACACCTAATAGGTGCACTAGTTCGGCGAAGAGATAGTGAAATACAGGTGGTATGAATAAGTATGAGCAGTAGTACGGCGCCAGAAAATAGCTTGCTGGCGTGCAGTTGATGGTAGTAATATTGCGGGAAGTAAACATGCAGTAGAACAGTAAACAAGCAGCGATAACAGTATTTAGGAACAAGGCCTAGGGATCATACTTTCACTAGTGGACACTCTCAACATTGATCACATAATAAATAAGTTCTCTTTCCTTTGTGCTACATATACTCTTGTTTGATGATGAACACCACTAATTGTGTAGGGCTACAAGAACCCTCAATGCCGGAGTTAACAAGCTCCACAACATTCGATATTCATGTTTAAGTAACCTTAGAGTATAATAGATCTTTGCAAAATAAACCAAGTACTAACATAGCATGCACACTGTCACCATCACACTACGAAGGAGGCATAGATCACATCAATACTATCATAATGACAATTAACTCCACAATCTACAAGAGTTCATGATCATAATCTACGACAAGAACCACACGGTGCACACACTAGTCACCTTTACACCATGCAGGAGGAATAGACTACTTTAATAACATCACATGAGTAGCACATAGATAAATAGTGATACAAAACACATTGCAATCATAAAGAGATATAAATAAGCACTTCACTATGCCATTCATAACAGTGAATAAGTATTCTGTGAAATATAGCCTAAGAGACCCACACGGTGCACACACTGGTCACCTTTACACACGTGGGACAAGGAGTCTCCGGAGATCACATAAGTAAAACCCACTTGACTAGCATAATGACATCTAGATTACAAGCATCATCATATGAATCTCAATCATGTAAGGCAGCTCATGAGATTATTGTATTGAAGTACATAGGAGAGAGATGAACCACATAGCTACCGGTACAGCCCCGAGCCTCGATGGAGAACTACTCCCTCCTCATGGGAGCAGCAGCGGTGATGAAGATGGCGGTGGAGATGGCAGCGGTGTCGATGGAGAAGCCTTCCGGGGCACTTCCCCGTCCGGCAGGGTGCCGGAACGAGACTCCCGTCCCCCGGATCTTGGCTTCGCGATGGCGGCGGCTCTGGAAGGTTTCGCGTACCGTGGCTTCCTCCGTAAGGGTTTTCGATGCAGGGGCTTTAAATAGGCGAAGAGGCGGCGCAGGAGGGTCGAAGGGGTGCCCACACCATAGGGTGGCGCAGCCCCCCCTCTGGTCGCGCCAGGGTGTGGTGTGGGGCCCCCAGGGCTTCCCTCTGGCGGCTCTCGGGTGTTCTGGATGCTTCCGGGCAAAATAGGAACCTGGGCGTTGATTTCGTCCAATTCCGAGAATATTTCGTTACTAGGATTTCTGAAACCAAAAACAGTAGAAAACAGGAACTGGCACTTCGGCATCTTGTTAATAGGTTAGTTCCAGAAAATGCATAAATATGACATATAATGTGCATAAAACATGTAGGTATCATCAATAAAGTAGCATGGAACATAAGAAATTATCGATACGTTGGAGACGTATCAACGGCGTTCTTCTCACCAGTATAGAGATCACAACGGTCCCGGCCAAATATCGGCCGGCTTCCGCGGAAATAATGAAGGAAACAATCGAGATGCTTATCAAAAGAGAGGTGACCACTGATGTCTACGTGTGCTTCTATTCTTGTAGACAGTGTTGGGCCTCCAAGAGCAGAGGTTTGTAGAATAGCAGCAAGTTTCCCTTAAGTGAATCACCCAAGGTTTATCGAACTCAGGGAGGTAGAGGTCAAAGATAGTCCTCTCAAGCAACCCTGCAACTAAGATACAAGAAGTCACTTGTGTCCCCAACACACCTAATACACTTGTCAGATGTATAGGTGTACTAGTTTGGCGAAGAGATACTAAAACGCAGACGATATAGATGGTGGTAAACGGTAATTGCGATATGAATTAAATATTGCAGGAAGTAAAGATGCAGTAAAACAGTAAATAAGCGATGTTTGCAGTATTTGGAAACAAGGCCTAGGGATCATACTTAAACTAGTGGACACTCTCAACAATGATCACATAATAAATAAATAACTTCTCCTCACTTGTGCTACTTTCAAACACTCTCTTGTTGGATAACAAACACCATTCATTGTGTAGGGCAACAAGAGCTCCCTCAAGCCGGAGTAAACAAGCTCCACAACATACGGAGTTCATATTAAAGTATCCTCTAGAGTGCATAATAGACCGTTGCAATTTAGACCGAGTACTAACATAGCATACACACTGTCACCAATAGCTATGAAAGGGGGAATAGATCGCATCAATACTATCATAGTAATAGTTAACTTCATAATCTACAAGAGATTACAATCATAACCTACGCCAAGTACTACATGATGCACACACTGTCAACATTACATCATGGAGGGGGAATATAATACTTTAATAACATCACTAGAGTAGCACATAGATTAATAGTGATACAAAGCTCATGATCACATAAAGATCACACCATGGGAGAGAGAGATGAACCACATAGCTACCGGTAGAGTCCTCAGCCTCGGGGGAGAACTACTCCCTCCTCATCATGGGAGACAGCAACGGCGATGAAGATGGCGGTGGTGTCGATGGAGATGGATTCCGGGGGCAATTCCCCGTCCCGACGGCATGCCGGAACAGAGACTTCTGTCCCCCGAAACGGAGTTTCGCGATGGCGGCAGCGTCCCTGGAGTCTTTCTGGAGTTTCGTCGATTAGTGTGGGGTTTTCACGTCACGAGAGATTATATAGGCGAAGAGGCGGCGCAAGGGGGTGCCTGGGGGGCCCACACCACACCTGGGCGCGCCCCCCTCCTAGGCCGCGCCGCCCTGTGGTCTGGAGGCCCTGGGCCTCCTCTCCGTCTCTCCTTCGGTGTTCTGGGTCCGTCTCGATAAAATAAGATGTTTGGCTTTTGTTTCGTCGAATTCCGAGAATATTGCCCGAACAACCTTTCTGGAACCAAAAACAGCAGAAAACAGGAACTGGCACCTCGGCATCTTGTTAATAGGTTAGTTCCGGAAAATGCATAAAATCATTATAAAGTGTGAGCAAAACATGTAGGTATTGTCATAAACTAGCATGGAACATCAGAAATTATAGATACGTTGGAGAAGTATCAAGCATCCCCAAGCTTAGTTCCTACTCGCCCTCGAGTCGGTAAACGATAAAAAGAATAATTTCTGAAGTGACATGCTACCAACATAATCTTGATCAACAATATTGTAAAGCATATGAGATGAATGGAGTGATTCGAAGCAATAGATTGCTAACAAAAGATAATGACTAAACAACTGAATCATATAGAAAAAAACTTTTCATGAATAGTACTTTCAAGACAAGTATCAAAAAGACTTGCATAAGAGCTAACTCATAAAGCAATAGATTCAAAGTAGAAGGTTTCGAAGCAACACAAAGGATAATTAAGTTTCAGAAATTGCTTTCAACTTGTAACATGTATATCTCATGGATAATTGTCAACATAAATTAATATAAGAAGTGCAATAAGTAAACATGTAAGAATCAATGCACACAGTTGACACAAGTGTTTGCTTCTAAGATAGAAAGAAGTAGGTGAAATGACTCAACATAAAGTAAAAGAAAGGCCCTTCGCAGAGGGAAGCAGGGATTACTCATGTGCTAGAGCTTTTATTTTGAAAACATAAAAACAATTTTGTCAACGGTAGTAATAATTCATATGTGTTATGCATAAAACTTCCTACAAGTTGCAAGCCTCATGCATCGAATACCAATTGTGTTCGCACCTTGTCCTAATTAGCTTGGATTTACATGGATTATCATTGCATAACATATGTTTCAACCAAGTGTCACAAAGGGGTACCTCTATGCCGCCTATACAAAGGTCCAAGGAGATAGATCGCATTTGATTTCTCAGTTTTGATAAATCTCAACTTGTGGACATCCATACCGGGACAACATAGAAAACAGATAATGGACTCCTCTTTAATGCTTAAGCATTCAACAAGAAATAATATTATGATAAGAGATTCTGAGGATTAATGTCCAAGCTGAAACTTCCACCATGATACATGGCTTTGGTTGACGGCCCAATGTTCTTCTCTAATAATATGCATACTCAAACCATTTAATCATGAGAAATCACCCTTACTTCAGACAAGACGAACATGCATAGCAACTCACATGATATTCAACAAAGGTGTAAAGAGTTGATGGCGTCCCCAGAAACATGGTTACCGCTCAACAAGCAACTTATAAGAACTAAGATACATAGCAACATATTCATCACCACAATAGTTTTTAAGCTATTTTCCCATGAGCTATGTATTGTAAAGACAAAGGAATGAAATTTTAAAGGTAGCACGCAAGCAATTTACTTTGAAATGGCAGAAAAATACCACAAATAGGTAGTTATGGTGGACACAAATGGCATGGGTTTTGGCTCAAGGTTTTTGGATGCACGAGAAGCATTTCCTCTCAGTACAAGCCTTTGGCTAGCAAGGTTGTTTGAAGCAAACACAAGTATGAACAGGTACAACAAAACTTACAAAAGAACATATTGCAAGCATTATAAGCCTCTACACTGTCTTCCTTGTTGTTCAAACACTTTTACCAGAAAATATCTAGACCTTAGAGAGACCAATCATGCAAACCAAATTTCAACAAGCTCTACAGTAGTTCTCCACTAATAGATTTAAACTACATGATGCAAGAGCTTAAACATGATATATGAGAGCTCAAAACAATTGCCAAGTATCAAATTATTCAAGACAATATGAGGCATTTTTTGTTTCCAACCAAGTAGCAATTAACGAAGCGGCTTTCAACTTCGCCATGAACATTAAAGCAAAACGAAGAACACAAGTGTTCATATGAAAAATCGGAGCATGTCTCTCTCCCACACAAGGATGTTTAGGATCCGATTTTATTCAGAGAATGAAAATAACAAAACGAAAATAAAAGCACACAGACGCTCCAAGTAAAGTACATAAGATGTGACGGAATAAAAATATGCTTTGGGCATCCCCAAGCTTAGATGCTTGAGTCTTCTTGAAATATGCAAGGATGAACCACAGGGGCATCCCCAAGCTTAGATGCTTGAGTCTTCTTGAAATATGCAAGGATGAACCACAGGGGCATCCCCAAGCTTAGACTTTTCACTCATCTTGATCATATTATATCATCCTCTTCTCTTGACCCTTGAAAACTTCGTCCACACCAAACTTAAAGCAAACTCATTAGAGGGTTAGTGCATAACCAAAATTCACATGTTCAGAGAGGACACAATCATTCTTAACACTTCTGAACATTACCCAAGGCTACTGGAAGTTAATGGAGCAAAGAAATCCACTCAACACAGTAAAAGAGGCAATGCGAAATAAAAAAGGCAGAATCTGTCAAAATAGAACAGTCCGTAAAGACGAATTTTTCTGAGGCACTTAACTTGCTCAGATGGCAAAACTCAAAACTAATGAAAGTTGCGTACATATATGAGGGTCATGCATGATGTTTCGCTGATTTTTTTGATTCTTCTACAGAGAGAAGGACGCGAATTCGTGACAGACAGCAAATCTGTTTCTGTGCAGAAATCCAAATCTAGCATCAACTTTCTATTAGAGACTTTACTTGGCACAATAACATGATAAGGAGAGGTTGCTACAGTAGTAACAACTTCCAAGACTCAACAAAACAGTAGTAAAAATAAAAACATGGGTTATCTCCCAAGAAGTGCTTTCTTTATAGCCATTAAGATGGGCTCAGTAATTTTAATGATGCTCTCATGAAAATAGAAAATGAAGAAAAAGGAGCATCAAGAAGCAAATTCAAAACACATTTAAGCCTAACCCACTTCCTATGAAAAGGAATCTTGTAAGGGAACAAGTACTGAAAGCACATAGCAACAAGCATAGAAAGGCAGCACAAGTTAAACTTCAAGATTATCAACATAAAGAGGGGAAACTTAATATTGTTAAGATGCATATAACCATGTTTCCCTCTTTCATAATAACTTCCAGTAGCATCATTGATGAAATCCACAATATAACCATCACTTAAAACATTCTTATCATGGTTCATGTGCACAAAAGTATCATTATTTTTGGCATAAGAAAAACTCTTCTCATCAATAGTAATTGGAGTAGGATCATTATCAAGAATTTGAACATGGTAAACAAGTTGCATACTAAGGGAATGGTTTTTGGCAATCCCATCATAACTATGACAAGTTTCATAAGGATAATTATAACATGTGTCATATCCATCTCTATAACGATTATCTAAACCAGAATATATAATATCATCATTTTCACTAAAAGTAAAGGTCTCAAATATAGGATCTTCAAGCACAACATCCCCAAGCTTAGAGCTTTCAATATCAATGTTTGAGGGAACATGAATAGTGCTAACATCATTACTTTCATAATCGGTACCAAGGAGATTTCCAATATCAAAGGTAGTGTGCTCTTCCAAATCATGATCACTAATATGGGTAAAGGGCATAGGAAGATCATTGTACTTAGATTCATTATCATAATAATCATTAGGAGCAACATACTTAAGGTTACCTATTGTTATCTCATACACGCGGGGATATGCCGTTACCTCTTTATTTTTATTTCCCCTTTTCTTCCTCTTCTTCGTTCCCTTCTTCTTCTTCTTTTCCTTCTCCTCGTTCCCTTCTTTAGGAGGAAGAGGCTTGAAGGAAGGCTTCTCCACATAACCTGATTTATTTCCAGAAACAATAGAAGAAACTTGGGAGGATTCCTCCTTTTCATTAATAAGTTCGAAACACACAGTGGTCCTATCATATTTTGGCAAAGTGTCGTCTTCTAAAATATTTTCTATGTAAGTATTTGTGTGGCAATTATCAATGCAATAAGAAAGACACCCATGCAGGACACTATTAATATCAAGAGCACTCATATCCACCAAAGAAGTTTTTCTCAATAACTCTTCACACACCAAAAATAAAGTAAGTTCATCATGCTGATTAGGAGTGATTTCATCATCACAATACAAATTTGCAGCACTCATAAGGTTCGAATTATCATTGGAGGGGCATTGAAAATTAAAATGACCCACTCTATGGCAAAGTTCACAAATAAAAGGATAGAGGGCACAAACTTTTTTACCAAGATCATCTAGAGCCCTAGACCACTTTCTAGTTTTTTCATTCCTATGATGGATACAATATTCTTCTTCAATTTTATTCTTTTCACAAGGTCTATGAACTCCAAAAAAATTAACATGTTCATAGGAAATAGCCTTTTCAGAAGTTTGAACATGTTCATTGCAATCATTAATAACAGTTTCATCCTTCATGCAAGTGTCTTTAAAAGGTTCATGATACTTATCAAAATTCTTCCTAGGAAATTCAAAATGAGAGGCAAAAGCTTTATAAAAATTTGCAACAACTTGAGAGTCAAGACCATAAGTAGCACTCATATTTCGAAATTTATCAGTATCCATAAAAGTTTCAATGCATTCATAATCATAATTTATACCTGACTCTCTACCTTTGTCATTCTCCCATCCTTCAGTATTCTCCTGAATCCGATCAAGAAGGTCTCATTTAAACTCTTCTTTGTTGTGCGTGAATGATCCAGAACAAGCAGTATCCAGCAAGGTTTTATCTGGAAAAGAAAGTCTTGCATAGAAATTATCAATGATAACTTTACCAGGAAACTCATGAATGGGCATTTGAGCATTAAATACTTCAATCTCTCCCATGCTTGGGCAACACTCTCTCCATCATGAGGCCAGAAATTATATATGCGGTTTCGGTCTTTGTGAATTTCGCTTGGAGGATAGAATTTAGAATAAAATAGAGGCACAATATCCTTCCAATCGAGAGAATGCCCATCCTTCAGCAGTTTATACCAATGCGCCGCTTTACCAGACATCGACATAGAGAACAATTTCATCCTAACTTCATCCATAGAAATACCTGAACACTTGAATAACCCGCATAATTCATGTAAAAATAGTAAATGATCTCCAGGACGGACAGTTCCATCCCCTTCATAGCGGTTATCCATAACACGTTCAATAATTTTCATAGGTATCTTGAAAGGAATATTTTCAGTAGGTGGATTTAAAATATCACAAGCATCATTAGAGTTATCGCATATGGGAGATAAAGTATTATCAGAGCAAATTTTCTCCCCTAAAACTGGGAAGCTAAAAGGATCACAAAAACTAGCTTCCCCAAGCTTAGACTTTTCCATAGCATTAGCAGTAATTGCGTTCATACTAATAACAATGCTACTAGCATGCAAATAAGGTTCCATAGGTTTTTTAATTTTCGCATCAAACAATTCTAACTTAGGAAAAAGATTAAAAAGCTCACTAATTTTTTTGTTGTTTTCCATTATGCCTAACTAGTGAAAATAAAAACAAGAGACAAAAAGATAAAATTGTAGAATCTAAAGGAGATAGCTTCGAGCACTCACACACCGGCAACAGTGCTAGGAAATAGCTTAGTAGTCGGAGGATGTGAATACCTTTTACCTTACCACCCCGGCAACGGCGCCAGACAATAGCTTGATGTCTACGTGTGCTTCTATTCTTGTAGACAGTGTTGGGCCTCCAAGAGCAGAGGTTTGTAGAACAGCAGCAAGTTTCCCTTAATTGAATCACCCAAGGTTTATTGAACCCAGGGAGGTAGAGGTCAAAGATAGTCCTCTCAAGCAACCCTCCAATTAAGATACAAGAAGTCTCTTGTGTCCCCAACACACCTAATACACTTGTCAGATGTATAGGTGCACTAGTTAGGCGAAGAGATATTAAAACGCAGATGATATAGATGGTGGTAAACGGTAATTGCGATATGAAGTAAATATTGCAGGAAGTAAAGATGCAGTAAAACAGTAAATAAGCGATGTTTGCAGTATTTGGAAACAAGGCCTAGGGATCATACTTTCACTAGTGGACACTCTCAACAATGATCACATAATAAATAAATAACTTCTCCTCACTTGTGCTACTTTCAAACACTCTCTTGTTGGATAACAAACACCATTCATTGTGTAGGGCTACAAGAGCTCCCTCAAGCCGGAGTAAAAAAGCTCCACAACATACGGAGTTCATATTAAAGTAACCTCTAGAGTGCATAATAGACCGTTGCAATTTAGACCGAGTACTAACATAGCATACACACTGTCACCAATAGCTATGAAAGGGGGAATATATCGCATCAATACTATCATAGTAATAGTTAACTTCATAATCTACAAGATATTACAATCATAACGTACGCCAAGTACTACATGATGCACACACTGTCAACATTACATCATGGAGGAGGAATAGGCTACTTTAATAACATCACTAGAGTAGCACATAGATTAATAACATCACTAGAGTAGCACATAAAGATCACACCATGGGAGAGAGAGATGAACCACATAGCTACCGGTAGAGCCCTCAGCCTCGGGGGAGAACTACTCCCTCCTCATCATGGGAGATAGCAACGGCGATGAAGATGGCAGTGGTGTCGATGGAGATGGATGATACGTCCATTTTGCATCACTATTTTATATCATAATTTGCTGTTATTCATTGATATATTTCATATTTAGAGATGATACTTATGTTATTTCATCTATTTTGCATGTTTCATGATCGTTGGAGAATTATTCACCGGAGTCAGGATTCTGCTGGAAAAAGCACCGTCAGGGTACCATATTTACGAAGATCAACAATTGACGGCAATTATACGAAAATTCCTATTTTTCCGGAAGACGAAGGGAGCCAAAAGGAGGGGCCGAGAGGGGCCGCCATGGGACCCCCATAGGCCGGCGCGGACCCCGGCCTGGCCGCGCCGCCTTGTGGGGAGGGGGCCCACGGCCCCTCCGGCCGCCTCTCCTTCGCGTACTTCTTCGTCCCGAAAACCTAAGCCCCGGGGAGTTACGGAGAATTGACAGAGCCGCCTCTGCGGGGCGGAGAAACACAAAAGAGAGAAAAGAGCTCTCCGGCGGGCAGGAATCCGCCGGGGAAATTCCCTCCCGGAGGGGGAAATCGACGCCATTGCCATCGTCATCGAGCTGGACATCATCTCCATCATCATCATCATCATCTCCACCATCTACACCGCCATCTCCACCGCTGCATCTCTTCACCGCTGTAACGATTTGGGTTGGATCTTGATTGTTTGATAGGGAAACTCTCCCGGTGTTGATTACTACTTGTTATTGATGCTATTGAGTGAAACCATTGAACCAAGGTTTATGTTCAGATTGTTATTCATCATCATATCACCTCTGATCATGTTCCATATGATGTCTCGTGAGTAGTTCGTTTAGTTCTTGAGGACATGGGTGAAGTCTAAATGTTAGTAGTGAATTATTGTTGAGTAGTATTCAATGTTATGATATTTAAGTTGTGGTGTTACTCTTCTAGTGGTGTCATGTGAACGTCGACTACATGATACTTCACCTTTATGGGCCTAGGGGAGTGCATCTTGTATTCGTTTGCTAATTGTGGGGTTGCCGGAGTGACAGCAACCTAACCCCCCGTTAGTATATCGGTGCAGGAGGGATAGCACGATCTCAGAGTTTAAGGCTGTGGTTAGATTTATCTTAATTACTTTCTTGTATTTGCGGATGCTTGCAAGGGGTATAATCACAAGTATGTATTAGTCCTAGGAAGGGCGGTGCATTAGCATAGGTTCACCCACACAACACTTATCAAAACAATGAAGATTAATCAGCCGTATGAAGCGAAAGCACTAGACTAAAATCCCCGTGTGTCCTCAAGAACGTTTGGTCATTATAAGTAAACAAACCGGCTTGTCCTTTGTGCTAAAAAGGATTGGGCCACTCGCTGCAATTATTTCTCTCGCATTTTATTTACTTGTACTTTATTTATACTGCTATATCAAAACCCCCTGAATACTTGTATGTGAGCATTTACAGTGAATCCTTCATCGAAACTGCTTGTCAACACCTTCTGCTCCTCGTTGGGTTCGACACTCTTATTTATCGAAAGTACTACGATACACCCCCTATACTTGTGGGTCATCAAGACTATTTTCCGGCGCCGTTGCCGGGGAGTGAAGCGCTATTGGTAAGTGGAATTGGTAAGGAAACTTTTACTGTACGTGCTGATTTTGTTTCTGCTTGCTGCTATAAGTCATTA
The DNA here is from genome assembly GCF_022539505.1 of Lolium rigidum. Classification (NCBI taxonomy): domain Eukaryota; kingdom Viridiplantae; phylum Streptophyta; class Magnoliopsida; order Poales; family Poaceae; genus Lolium; species Lolium rigidum. Next base: position 284,560,947 of record NC_061510.1, read on the forward strand.
TGGAGAGGTCCTACCTTGAATTTCTATTTGGGAAATCTACTACTACTGCAACGGTAGTGGATGAGGTGCTAGGTGAGGAAGTAATACCATATAAAATACCTATGAAAATTATTGAACGTGTTGTGGATAACCGCTATGAAGGGGATGGAGCTGTTCATCCTGGAGATCATTTACTTGTTTTTACATGAATTATGCGGGTTATTCAAATGTGCAGGTATTTCAATGGATGAAGTTAGGAAGAAATTATTTGTTATGTCGCTATCTGGTAAAGCGGCGCATTGGTATAAACTGCTGAAGGATGGGTGTTCTCTTGATTGGAAGGATATTGTGCCTGTATTTTACTCTAAATTCTATCCTCCAAGTGAAATTCACAAAGACCGCAACCATATATATAATTTCTGGCCTCATGATGGAGAAAGTATTGCCCAAGCGTGGGGGAGATTGAAGTCTTTAATGCTCAAATGCCCCATTCATGAGCTTCCTGGTAATATTATTATTGATAATTTCTATGCAAGACTTTCTTTTCAAGATAAAACCTTGCTGGATAATGCTTGTTCTGGATCATTCACGCACAATAAAGAAGAATTTAAATGGGATCTTCTTGATCGAATCCAAGAAAATACTGAAGGTTGGGAGAACGACAAAGGTAGAGTGTCAGGTATAAATTATAATTATGAATGCATTGAAACTTTTATGGATACTGATGAATATCGTAATATGAGTGCTACATATGGTCTTGACTCTCAAGTTGTTGCAAATATTTATAAAGCCTTTGCCTCTCATTTTGAATTGCCTAGGAAGAATTTTGATAAGTATCATGAACCATATAAAGATAAAGTTGATTCACCTAAAGGTAAATGTATTGAAATTAAAACTATTGATCATGTTCTTCCTGAAGCTTATATTGAAAAAACTCCTTTCCCTGCTAAAATGAAGGAGTATTCTGTTATAACTAGTGTAGTTAATAAAAGTGCAAAGAAACCCATAGAACATGAAGAACAAATAAAAGTTGAACCTGCTGTTGCAATAGTTAAAGATCTTGTTACTGAAAATGTGGAAGATGGTCATATTATTTTTTGTGAAGATGCTTCTAATATTGTTTCGCATCCTAATAAGTCTATGAAAGCCAGCGTTCCTGTGCTCTCTGTTCGAATTGGTGATCATTTCTATTATGGTTTATGTGACATTGGTGCAAGTATTAGTGTCATTCCTTATGAGCTCTACACGGAAATTATGCATGAAATTGGTTCTTGTGAACTTGAAGATATTGATGTGGTTATTCGGCTAGCTAATAGAGAAACTATCTCTCCCATTGGTATTGTTCGAGATGTTGAAGTTCTATGTGGTAAGATTAAATATCCTGCTGACTTTTTGGTACTTGGTTCTGCTTGCTAGTAAGTTTTGTCCTATTATTTTTGGTAGACCTTTTCTAAATACATGTGGAGCTATTATAGATTGCAAGAAATAGAAAATTGTTACTAAATTTGTTGGTGAATCTTATGAGTTTAACTTCTCTAAATTTGCCAAAACTCCTTATAAAGCTGATTTGCCTAATGATGATTTTAGAGTTGAACGAGTGTGCATCTATTGCTCTTGCTCCTAGTAATCCTTTGCAGCAACATTTGGAGAATAGTGAGAGTGAAGTTTTTAGGGAAGAAAGGGATGAGCTTGATGAAAATTTCCTTCGTCAACCTATTCTTAAACATGACTTACCGGTTGAAGATTTAGGTGTAACACCACCACCTAAGGTAGATCCTGTATTTGATTTGAAACCATTACCTGATAATCTTAAGTATGCTTATATTGATGAGAAGAAAACATATCCTGTTATCATTAGTGCTAAGCTTTCAGATATTGAGGAAGAAAGGTTATTGGAAATACTGAAGAAGCACCGAGGAGCTATTGGCTATACACTTGATGATTTGAAGGGGATTTCTCCCGCTATTTGCCAACATGCTATTAATATAGAAGATGGTGCAAAACCTGTTGTTGAACATCAGTGTCGTCTAATTCCCAAGATGAAGGATGTGGTAAGAAATGAGGTATTAAAACTTCTTGAAGCTGGTATTATATATCCTATTGCTGATAGTAGATGGGTTAGTCCTGTGCATTGTGTTCCTAAGAAAGGAGGTATAACTGTAGTGCCTAATGATAATGATGAGCTTATTCCTCAAAGAGTAGTTGTAGGGTATAGAATGTGTATTGATTTTCGAAAAATTAATAAAGTTACTAAGAAAGATCATTACCCTTTACCTTTTATTGATCAAATGTTAGAAAGGTTGTCTAAAAATACTCATTTCTGTTTTCTTGATGGATATTCTGGGTTTTCACAAATTGCTGTTAGAGCTAAATATCAAGAGAAAACCACTTTCACTTGTCCCTATGGAACTTATGCTTATAGGCGTATGCCTTTTGGTTTATGTAATGCTCCTGCTACTTTTTAAAGATGCATGTCTGCTATTTTTCATGGCTTTTGTGAAAAGATTGTTGAGGTATTCATGGATGATTTTTCTGTCTATGGGAATTCTTTTGATAATTGCTTACGAAACCTTGATAAAGTTTTGCGAGAGATGTGAAGAAACTAACCTTGTTCTTAATTGGGAGAAATGCCACTTTATGGTTAATGAAGGAATTGTATTGGGACATAAAATTTCTAAAAGAGGTATTGAAGTTGATAGAGCTAAAGTTGAAGCAATTGAGAAGATGCCCTGTCCTAGGGATGTTAAAGGTATTCGTAGTATTCTTGGTCATGCTGCTTTTTATAGGAGGTTTATTAAAGATTTCTCTAAAATTTCAAAGCCTCTTACTAATCTTCTTCAAAAAGATGTACCTTTTGTTTTTGATGATGATTGTAAGGAAGCTTTTGAAACTCTAAAGAAAACCTTAACAACTGCTCTTATAGTGGAACCTCCTGATTGGAATTTGCCTTTTGAAATCATGTGTGATGCTAGTGATTTTGCTGTAGGTCTTTGTTCTTGGACAGCGAGTAGATAAAAAATTGAATGTTATTCATTATGCTAGTAAAACTCTAGATGCTTCTCAAAGAAATTATGCTACAACTGAGAAAGAGTTATTAGCAGTAGTTTTTGCATGTGACAAGTTTAGACCCTATATTGTTGATTCAAAAGTCACAATTCATACTGATCATGCTGCGATTAGGTACCTTATGGAAAAGAAAGATGCTAATCCAAGGCTTATTAGATGGGTGCTTCTTTAGCAAGAATTTGATTTACATATTGTAGATAGGAAAGGTGCTGATAATCCTGTTGCTGATAATTTGTCTAGATTGGAAAATATTACCTATGATCCTATTCCTGTTAATGATAGTTTTCCAAATGAACAATTGGCTGTAATAAAGGTGAGCTCGCGAGAGAGCCCTTGGTATGCTGATTATGCTAACTTTATTGTTTCGAAGTATTTGCCTCCAACCTTTTCAGCTCAGCAAAGGAGGAAATTCTTTTATGATTTGAGGCATTATTTTTTGGGATGACCCACACTTATACAAAGAAGGAGTGGATGGTATTATGCGAAGATGTGTCCCAGAATATGAACAACAAGAGATATTGAGTAAATGCCATGGTAGTGTTTATGGAGGACATCACGCCGGAGATAGAACCGCACAAAAGGTTCTACAATCAGGTTTTTATTGGCCGACACTTTTCAAGGATGCAAGGAAGTTTATCTTATCTTGTGATGAATGTCAAAGAGTTGGTAATATCTCTAGACGCAATGAAATGCCTATGAATTATACTCTTGTTATTGAACCATTTGATTGTTGGGGATTCGACTTCATGGGTCCTTTTCCTTCTTCAGAAGGTAACACTCATATACTTGTCGCTGTTGATTATGTTACTAAATGGGTAGAAGCTATACCTACAAGAAGTGCTGATGGTGAGACCTCTATAAAAATGCTTGTAGATATTATATTTCCTAGATTTGGAGTACCTAGATATATTATGACTGATGGAGGTTCTCATTTTATTCATGGTGGTTTTAGAAAAACTCTTGCCAAATATGGTATTAATCATAGAATTGCTTCAGCTTATCATCCTCAAACTAGTGGGCAAGTAGAATTATCAAATATAGAAATTAAAGCTATTTTGGGAAAGACTGTTAATAAATCTAGAAAGAATTGGGCTAGTAAGTTAAAGGAAGCATTGTGGGCCTATAGAACTGCTTATAAAAATCCTATGGGAATGTCTCCTTATAAAATGGTTTATGGAAAAGCTTGTCATTTACCTTTAGAACTAGAGCACAAAGCTTATTGGGTCGTAAGAGAACTTAATAAAGATTTTAAACTTGCCGGTAAGAAGAGGTTGCTACAATTGAGTTCTTTAGATGAATGGAGAAGTGAAGCTTATGGAAATGCTAAACTTTTTAAGGAGAAAGTTAAGAAGTGGCATGATAGAAGAATTATTGAAAGAGAATTTAATGTTGGAGATAAAGTCCTATTGTATCGGTCTCGTCTCAGATTTTTTGCACGGAAATTACTCTCAAAATGGGAAGGACCATATGTTATTGAGGAGGTCTATCGTTCAGGAGCAATAAAAATTAGCTCTTTGGAAGGTAATGCCACGCAAGTAGTGAATGGACAAAGACTCAAGCATTATATTTTTGGAGATTCTTATAATGAAGATATTGATATTATTCAAGTGATAACTCCGGAAGCTTTCATCAAAGATCAAATTGACTGTTCTGCAGAGTTCGACTTTGAATAGGTAACAGTTTTAGTAATAAAAAGCCCGCGTCTAACTTTCCGAACAATATTTCTGCTATTTTTGGAAAATATAAAAAAATTACGAGATCGAAACGGAGTGAAGGAGACGCGCGAGGGCCCGTCACCATAGGCCGGCGCGGGCCCCGCCCTGGCCACGCTGCCCTATGGTGACAGCCCCTCGGCGTCCCGTTTCCACTCGTTTTCGGCCTGGAACCTTCCTTTTGTCGTAAAAATATTTGCTATATAATCCCCCGGATCTCCAGAGGTCCGTATATCGTTTTCTCGTCGTGTTTTGTTTCGAGCTGTTTTACGCCAGGATCTGTTTTGATTTAGAAGCACCATGGTCTCCAACAACAAAGACAAGGGACCTTTGGAGGAAGATATTCAAGACCCTGAATTGAAGGAAGAAGTCGAGAGCGAAGATGAGGAAGAAGTGGAGGAAATTCCGCGAGTACACCCGCATGCCACCATTGCAAGCATTGGCGTGATATCAAATCCGTCCAACACCAAGAGAAGTGCACGGATCGCTACCGGAGGAGCAGTTCCACGTCGCTTCTTAGCTCCAAGGACATCTTCTCCAGGCAATTACCACCCTTTCCGCAATCTAATCTACAATCGTCAAACTGAAAGGACCCCCAAGGTAGTGTTGCCAAGTGGTTGGGATATAGATCGTTCTAACATTGCAGGAGAGACGAAACCTGAAGCTTAAGGGTGGGGAAACAACTCTAAGAGCTGGGACTCGCCATATGACATGCTTATGAGCCGCGTTGAGCACAACTCGGAGCTGATTCGCAACCTCACCTATGAGATTGAGGACTTAAAGGAACTTGTTAAGAAGCTTGTCGAGAAGAATCCACCACCATCACCACCGAAGGAGTAATTCATCATCGGTATTGGCATCCCCTTGGTTTGTTCCAAGCTTGGGGGAGTGTCGCGGTATCACATCATCACTATCTTTATCTTTTACTATCAAGTAGAGTCATATCATGAGTAGGGAAGTTATCATATAGAATAGTTTGCGGTGTGGAAGTATCTCTCTCTTAGTTGGTTATCTATGTATCCGTTGGTGTGAGTTATCGTTATGGAATATTAATGAGAAGTCTTATCATTTACTTTTTGCACACCTTATTTTAGTTTGCAATCTCTATTATATGATTACTCTTGACATTAGTATTGATATCACTTTGGGAGCATCAAGTAAATCTATTTGGTTTTGGCAAACTTAGCATTGGTCAATAGCAACAACACCTTGATGTTTGAATAGAAAAGGGAAATACATGTAGATATATTACTCTATTATCTTTATGCTAATGAGTTAGTATTCTGAAGTTAAAATTGCTTGTGCTTATGAGAAAGATACATGATTGTTTCTATCACATGTATATTTGTTTGTTTCCCTCAACCTTTATGCTTGCTATCAAACCTTGCTAGCCAAAAACCTGTATTGAGAGGGAATGCTTCTCATACATCCATAACCTTAGACCAAACCCATGCCATTTGTGTCCACCATAACTACCTACTATGTGGTATTTTGCGCCACTCCAAGTAAATACTTCATGTGCTACCTTTAAATAATTCAAACTATATTACTCCTTATTTGTGTCAATGTTTTATAGCTCATGAGGAAGTATGTGGTGTTTTATCTTTCAATCTTGTTGGGCGGACTTTCACCAATGGACTAGTGGCACATCCGCTTAATTATCCAATAATTTTGCAATAAGAGCTGGCAACGGGGTTCCCAGCCCCAATTAATAACTTTCATTAATAATTCTCTTCACATGTTTTGCCCTGATTTATCAGTAAGCAACTTAATTTTGCAATAGACACTCCTCCATGGTATGTGAATGTTGGAAGGCACCCGAGGATTCGGTTAGCCATGGCTTGTGAAAGCAAAGGTTGTGGGGAGTGTCAACCATAATAAAACTAAAATACATGTGTAAACAAAAGAGAAGGGGGATGATCTACCTTGCTGGTAGAGATGACGTCCTTCATGGGAGCCGCTCTTGGAAGGTATGTTTGGCAAGGGGGTTAGAGTGCCCACTACCATTCGTTGACAACAACAAACACCACTCAAAATCTTACTTTTATGCTCTTTATATGATTTCAAAACTTGAAAAGCTCTAGCACATGATTTAATCCCTGCTTCCCTCTGTGAAGGGCCTATCTTTTACTTTTATGTTGAGTCAGTAAACCTATTTCCCTCTATCTTAAGCAAGCAATTGAGTTGTTGTGAACCAACCATTTATACTATGATTCAGTTAATCATGTCCTTTATACTTTCTTGTTTAGTACAAATTTTATCTGATTGAATATGACTTTGAAAGTTATCAATGATTATGAGGAGATTGTTATGATTGAGGATGAAAGTCCTGCTATATAAATTCTAATATGAAAGTTTTGCTTAGAAGATAAGTACAATCCGTTAGTAGTTCTCTGACCAAGAACAAAGTTTGCCATAACCAATCATGATTTCCTAGGCACCTCTATTTGTGATTTCTCTTTACTTATTTCGAGTTGAGTTATTTGAGGAGGATGTTTACTAGAATATCTTGTGTGAATCAATATGATGCTTCTTGTCCGTATTTTATTTATCGACTCTTCACTCCATAAACATGTGGTCTTGTTTATCGAGCTCAGTTTCGCTTGGGGACAAGCGAGGTCTAAGCTTGGGGGAGTTGATACGTCCATTTTGCATCACTATTTTATATCATAATTTGCTGTTATTCATTGATATATTTAATATTTAGAGATGATACTTATGTTATTTCATCTATTTTGCATGTTTCATGATCGTTGGAGAATTATTCACCGGAGTCAGGATTCTGCTGGAAAAAGCACCGTCAGGGTACCATATTTCTGAAGATCAACAATTGACGGCAATTATACGAAAATTCCTATTTTTCCAGAAGACGAAGGGAGCCAAAAGGAGGGGCCGAGAGGGGTCGCCATGGGCCCCCCCCATAGGCCGGCGCGGGCCCTGGCCTGGCCGCGCCGCCTTGTGGGGAGGGGCCCACGGCCCCCTACGGCCGCCTCTCCTTCGCGTACTTCTTCGTCCCGAAAACCTAAGCCCCGGGGAGTTACGGAGAATTGACGGAGCCGCCTCGCGGGGCGGAGAAACAACGAGAGAGAAAGAGCTCTCCGGCGGGCAGGAATCCGCCGGGGAAATTCCCTCCCGGAGGGGGAAATCGACGCCATCGCCATCGTCATCGAGCTGGACATCATCTCCATCATCGTCATCATCATCTCCACCATCTACACCGCCATCTCCACCGCTGCATCTCGTCACCGCTGTAACGATTTGGGTTGGATCTTGATTGTTTGATAGGGAAAACTCTCCCGGTGTTGATTACTACTTGTTATTGATGCTATTGAGTGAAACCATTGAACCAAGGTTTATTTTCAGATTGTTATTCATCATCATATCACCTCTGATCATGTTCCATATGATGTCTCGTGAGTAGTTCGTTTAGTTCTTGAGGACATGGGTGAAGTCTAAATGTTAGTAGTGAATTATTGTTGAGTAGTATTCAATGTTATGATATTTAAGTTGTGGTGTTACTCTTCTAGTGGTGTCATGTGAACGTCGACTACATGATACTTCACCTTTATGGGCCTAGGGGAGTGCATCTTGTATTCGTTTGCTAATTGTGGGGTTGCCGGAGTGACAGCAACCTAAACCCCCGTTAGTATATCGGTGCAGGAGGGATAGCACGATCTCAGAGTTTAAGGCTGTGGTTAGATTTATCTTAATTACTTTCTTGTATTTGCGGATGCTTGCAAGGGGTATAATCACAAGTATGTATTAGTCCTAGGAAGGGCGGTGCATTAGCATAGGTTCACCCACACAACACTTATCAAAACAATGAAGATTAATCAGCCGTATGAAGCGAAAGCACTAGACTAAAATCCCCGTGTGTCCTCAAGAACGTTTGGTCATTATAAGTAAACAAACCGGCTTGTCCTTTGTGCTAAAAAAGATTGGGCCACTCGCTGCAATTATTTTTCTCGCATTTTATTTACTTGTACTTTATTTATCTGCTATATCAAAACCCCCTGAATACTTGTCTGTGAGCATTTACAGTGAATCCTTCATCGAAACTGCTTGTCAACACCTTCTGCTCCTCGTTGGGTTCGACACTCTTATTTATCGAAAGTACTACGACACACCCCCTATACTTGTGGGTCATCAATGGATTCCGGGGGGGAAATTCCCCGTCCCGGCGGCGTGCCAGAACAGAGACTTCTGTCCCCCGAAACAGAGTTTCGCGATGGCGGCGGCGTCCCTGGAGTCTTTCTGGAGTTTCGTCGATTGGTGTAGGGTTTTCACGTCACTAGAGATTATATAGGCGAAGAGGCGGCGCAAGGGGGTGCCTGGGGGGGGCACACCACACCTGCGCGCGCCCCTGTCACAACCCACTTTTCAAACCCTGCATTTTTACTAGTTTTAAAAATTGAGGGCCAACAAAAACTTTTCATGCATTGCTACCTAGTGTTGCATAGTATATAGTTTTTCTTAAGAATATTTGGTAGTATGTGTAAATAAATCACTACTCACTCTAAAACCCTTAGTGCCAAAATTTTGTTCCCAATTAAAAGAGGGAATTTTCTTTCTTAGCACCACTAGTGAGACAACTCATAAGTTTTTCCTTCTTCACCTCATATTGGAGCACACTAGTGCACATGCATAAGCATGCCACTTTTTCCTCTTCACTCACCATACCCCTCTCTTTTTCTCTCTCCTTGGGGAAAACCCTAGGAAGGGGGGGAACACTTTCCCCTCTCATTTTTCTTTGTAACTTCTCCTTCTCTCCTTGTTTCATCCTCTCTCTCTTATGGCCGTGGTCATGTGACCCCTCCCATTTTTGCACCCCTCTCTTTCCCTCTCTTTTTGCCAAACCCTAGGGGTACACTACCCCCTCTTCTTTGTTTCTTCCTTCCTCTCTCTCAAAAATTTGGCCGGGCCATGGTGCCATGCACCATCACCACTCCCTCTTTTTAACCAGGCCTGCACTCACCCCTCTCCTGGGCCCCTGGACTCCCCCTCCCTCTCCAACTCGGCCAAGGCCAAAGACACCATCCCACCAAACCCTAGCCACAGACGTGCACGCTCTGGACCTCTTCCCGCGCACGCGCGCAGGCGCCAGACGAGCGGCCGTCGCCTCGATTCCCTCCCTCGCCTCGTGAATGCGCGCACCCCCTCGGTTCCCCTCCTTGCTGAAGCCATCAGCCCGACGTCACCCCGTCCCCACCAGGGTGACGCCAGCCCTCGCCCTCTTACTGGCCGTCGCCACCGCCCATCGCCCGGCCGTTGCCCTCCTCTGCCTATAAAAGGGGGTCGCCCGCACCACTCCCCCTCCCATACACCACTCTCCACTCACTTCCCCCACCCCACAGAACCCACTGAGGGCGCCCAGGGCGCTGCTCGGGGCTGCACCTCGCCGGAGCCCCGCCACCGCCCGTGGTCACCGCCGGAGGCAAGGAAGAAGCCGAGCCCTGCCTCGACGACGCCACCCCTCTCCCTCCGTTCCGTTCCCTCCCTGGACGACCTAGACACTCACCCTGCTCCCCCTCTCTTCGCCAGGCTCGCCGGACGACGCCGCCCCAAGACCTGCTGCCGGACACCGTGACGGGGGAGGTGCTGCCGGAAGCCGGGAAGAAGGAGGAGACGCTGCCCGCCCGTTCTGCGACAACGCCGACCCACCTCGACCCCGCCGCCGTGCCTCAGCCATCGCCGGTGAGTTCCCCGGCCACCCCTGCCCCTTCACTGCCAAGCCCGGCCGCCCGATCGTGCCCCAGCACGGCGAGGTGGAAACGATGGCCCTGGGCCATCGGATCGCCATCCCACGGCTGCATGGGTCATGCAGGCCAGCATGGCCATGCACGGCCTGGTCCACCGGGCCCCCTTTCTTTTTTCTTTTTATTTTTCCTTTTCTTTCTCTCTGCCCGCGTGGAATTTCCCCCTGGGCCGGCCCATTTCTTCCACAGCACGGCCCAGGATCTTTCCCGCCCACCTCCCCGTTTAAAATTTGTTTAAACTTTTCTGTTTTTGAATTTAACACCTGTGCACCAATCTGTTAATAACTTGAGATCTACAATTCGAAATCAAATGAAACCAAGTGCGTTAGAACCAGATTTTCAAGATCCTTCACATTCCACTAACCTCATATTTTTAGGATTTTTATACGAATATTAGTGTAATAAACATGCTCTATGTATTCTATACACCCCACTAACCTCATAGATTTAATATTTTTGACTAATTCCAATTGTGTTGATCTTATTTTAATGTTGTCCATCTAAGAAAAATAATATTGGTCCCTGGAAGAACTAATTCTGGTTCGTTTATAAAAATGATATGCCACATAAAATGTTGTCCATTAAACACTTGTTTTATTTGATTTCCACCCAAACCCTTTTTCTTATAAAATTGGCCAATGCATGTTTTTACTTTGATACAACATATACCCCTGCATGTTTTACCATATTCTTTTAAAAACTTGACTCTTGAGTTATGTGTTGATTGTATGTTGCCCTTTTATTTTTGCGACGTTAGATACGAACGTGGGAGAAGCCGAAGGAGAAGATTTTGGAGAAGGTGTTGAAGAAGACCAGGGACTAGCCGGCCAAGGCAAGCCATTTACTTTGATCCCTTGTTCTCTATGTTCTTGATTGAGATATTGTCATCCTTTGGCCTCTTGATTCTTTGTGTTCCTTGGGTTTGGTTAATTCGTTTCTTTTACATACTTGCCATCAAGTGTGTAAGGTTCCCTCTTGATACTTTGTGTACTTACTCTAAGTATGTGAATTACATTCACCGCCATTTGACACCCCCTAACTCTAGTAAAAATATGGGTTAACATCATTAAACTGCTCCACTTTTTGATTATCTCCATTCATGCTCAATGTGAGTATGGACGTCTTTGTCACCCTTCATGGTATGATGGCAACCATTATGCTATTATACATCTTAGTTCACACATAAAACTTTAGGTTGGGAAAACCCTCAAGGTTTTACCTTGTTGTAAAAGTTTTTGTTAAAACCTTAGGTATGATGTTTTTCCCAAGTGAGAATTTATGAAAGGAAAGGATTTGGTAAAAATGATGAGGATAAGAAAGTGGTTGGGTTTATGAAAACTTTGGCGCCTAAGTACTCACCCATAACAATTAACTAGCGCAACCACATTACTCCAACGTGGGCACGGGGCTTAGCTTGACGTTTGTTCTCTTTAGCATGAGGCACCGCATAACTATACAAGGGTACGGTTACCCCCGAGTCCGGGTTGTCAAGTTTGGGACAATAGTATAACGGGAGGCCTTCGGGGCTGACCCGTCCGGAAGACACTATGGGTCTCCTGGCTTGGCGGTGGAGCCACGCTCAAAAGGAGGTGAGCTGCCATGGTGCCGGTGAGGTACATACTCCATAGGGTAGGACCTCTTGCTAATTTGAATGGGAGAAAGGCTTCGACTGATTATCCGATACCCACATACTTTCGTATGATGGACCGGGGATGATCCCGACGGATTTATCGGATCTTGTGGGGAAAGTGTGCAAACTCTGCAGAGTTAAATCTATTCGAATAGCCGCGTCCGCGATCATGGACGGTTGTAATGGTTGTTGCTTAGCCTGATGAGTTTTGGTTTTGAAAAAGGGTTTTGTGCAAAGAAAGAAATGAGATTTGTGTTGGAGTACTTAGAGTACTGGAAATATGGTGGTGACCATGATGAGATGGTTGGAAAGGAAACAAAATATGGGTCTACTCTCCCTAAGTGTTTTATGTTGTGAAGAATCCTCTTAGATTAAACCATGTAGGGATGTCTTAGATAAATCTTTGAGTATCTCCTTCAACCATGAAATTGAGATGCTAACTCCACCAAAAACACTTCTTCTCTTCTACATGTCATATTCTTAAATAAAAGTAGATGTTCCCTCTTGACCTCCTAGTTTAGTCCTTGGTACCTTGTTTCCTTGATATGTTACATTCTAAATGGTTTGCGAGTACAATTCGAAATGTACTCACGGCTTTGTCCCTGGCTATTTACTTGGCCAGACTATGAGGAGGATTTTGAAGATGATGGAGGTTATCAGGACGACTATGCGACTTAGGACGTTTCCCGGTCAGCTGCCTGTAGGGTTTAAGGCATGACTTGGGCCCGACGAAGTTGAATGTATCCGCTGCAATTTGATGTTTGAATTCAGCCCGAAGTGGCAATTTATGTAAGACTTGGTCATGAGACCATTTGTAAGACTATTTATTATTTTGGTACTATGTAATGGATGTTGTAACTCTGTTTATCAGTTCGGTTATGCGCTCATGTTACACTGATCATGGGATCATGAGTGAATGCATAACGGGTATTTCGGACAGTTGGTCCGGGGTGCCACAGAGCTGGTATCAGAGCCATCCTGACCCTAGGGAAACCCTTAGTTAGCATGGGCGTAATACTAGGCAAAACTATTTTTAATATCAAAAACGAGATGACTCTAAGCTGAAAGAATGCCTTGTCTCTCCTCTAAATTTTTCTCCTTAAAGATAAACTACTTGCATTAATCTTTAACAGTTTTATCTTATGTACCTTAAAATTTTGCACACTTGTCATGTTACTAATTTCAACCCTAAAATTTTGTGTAGATGGAGGAAGTTATGTACACCCGGAGCTGTCAGGTGGGAGAGTCGCAGCCTTTATACCTCTTTGAGACCGCCCTGATAGACGTCTGTCACGCCGTTGGTCGCCTCCGCCCCGAGGTGAAGGGCGGACAGATGGAGGACTGCCTGGACGGGGACTTGTCCTAGATGATAGTCTGCACTATCCGGGGCTCCCACGTCAGGCAGCTTCCGGAGATTGAGATCCAGATATTCGAGCGCACTTGGGAGGACGGTTTGGTTCGTGCGCTCCAGGCAGCCCTTGCTCGCCTCACTTTCCACCACCGTGCGGAGCTCGAGGAGAAGAGGCTCCCTTACGCTCACTTTGGGCGGCGTGATGAGGAGGGCCTTCCCACCGTGGTGCCTTATGTTTGCCCCCTCGGTCGCCACGCTGCCCAGATGGAGCTCGTCCTCGGCAAAACTCAGAACAGCCTCGACATCAGCATAATGGAAAACGAGATGATGAAGCATGAGTTGGACGAGGCCAAGAGGGACCTTGAGGAGATGAAGCGGAGGGCTCGCCGCCAGCGGAGGCTCAAGATCCGGGCAAGAGAGGCCAAGTACATGCTAAATGTGAAGGTGGCACACCTTAAGACGGCACTCCGCGAGGCTGAGACTAAGATAGAGAAGCTGGAGGATGATGGTGAGGATCTCCGCAAGGAGAATGCTGCCCTCCTTAGTGATGATGATGACTACATGGACGAGGAAGGGTACGATTGGAACAACCCGAGCGAGGAGGAAGATGAGGATGACCTGGACTTCATCAATGATGAGCCGGAGGAGCCAGCACCCCCTACCCCTCGCGAGTCGTCCGAGGAGGAGGAGGACCCTGAGGAGCCACCATTCGAGGAGCCACCGATCTAGGATGACACCGTCATCCTTGACGACGACTAGTTTGAGCACCCGCACCATCGCTAGTTATGTTATGATGTCCCTGATGTAATCGCGTAGAACGATGTTGGTCCTATGGTGACCTTGATTTGGTGAACTATGATCTTTTGGTGATATCTATGTTATGATGATGGTTGCATTTGCTTTTATGTTTTCTTTATCTTCCGAGTTTTTCAACAAGTTTTTATGCATCATGTCACCCCTCCCCCTTAGAAAGAACTCGCCCATCAAAGTTGTTTCCTTTTGTCTTATGTCTTCATCTCATCAGATGGTTGACACTCGCCGCGGAGCGCACCAGAACGACCCTCCACCTCCACCTGAGGCTAATATGGCTCAGATCCTTCGCCTCCTTATGGAAGACCGTCAAGCCGCTCGCGCTGAAAGCCAAGCCAACATCGCGGCCCTGTAGAATATTGCGCAGCTCGCCGCGGGAAACAACCACAATGGAGGTGATGGTGAGGAAGCCCCAAGATCCAAACTAAGGGACTTCCAGAATACCAACCCGCCGGTGTTCACCAAGTGCACCGCCCCTCTTGATGCGGACGATTGGCTCCGCACTATAGAGAACAATCTGGAAGTCGCGGCCGTGGGCGAGAATGAAAAGGTGGTCCTTGCAACTCACTTTCTCGCCATACCCGCAAGATCTTGGTGGGAGAATGTTAAGGCAATGCAAGCTGCTGACCATGTGATCACTTGGGAGGAATTTATCACTAAGTTCCGCAAAGCCCACATCCCGTCTGGTTTGATCAAGATGAAGAGAGATGAGTTCTTCAACCTTAAGCAGAACAATGGTAGTGTGGTCGATTACCTGGACAAGTTCAACACCTTGGCTAGATATGCACCTCAGGACACTAACACTGATGAGAAGAAGAGGGACTGTTTCCTTAATGGTCTTCATGAAGAGATTCAGAGTATTCTCGTGGCCGTCCCTTACCCTGATCTTGAAGCTCTGGTGGATGCCACCATCATGGTGGAATCCAAGCACAAAGCAGCCTATGAGACCCGCAAGCGCAGGATGCAGCAGCAGCAGAGTGGACCCAGCAATGCTAGGTTCCGTAGCCAACCTCCACCAAGGTCGGCGCCCCAACCTCAGCGAGCGCCAGCCCTCGCTTATCGCCCCTCCAACAACAACACCAACCGCCAGACTATGCAGCCTCGTACCGGAGGAGGAAACTTCAACAACAACCCCCGCAACAACCCTAATACTCGCACTCAGGGAGACGGATGTTTCGCTTGTGGACAGCCTGGACACTTCTCTCGTGAATGCCCCACCAAGATGAACCCTGCTCAACGCCCCAATGCACCAAGACCGAATCAAGGCCAAGCCCGTGCTGCAACCGGAAGGAAGCCCCCACCTAAGAAGCAGGCTAATACTGCTAGAGGACACCTAAACCATCTCAATGCTGAAGAAGCTGAAGAATCTCCTGACATTGTGATGGGTATGTTCCTAGTCCACTCCACCCCCGCAAGAGTTCTTTTCGATTCCGGTGCATCACATTCCTTTGTTACCGAGCCCTTTGTCAAGAAAAGTAAAATGACACCCACTCTCATGGATAGACTCATGCTAGTTCAAATACCGGGATCCACCGCTAAAACTCGCTTATCTTGCAAACAAGTTCCGGTAGAGATCTTAGGTGTCACTTTCCAAGCTAACCTCATTGTCCTAGGAGCCCAAGGGTTAGAGGTAATTCTGGGGATGGATTGGATGACTAAATACCAAGGCCACATTGATTGTGCCCAAAAATCTATTACCTTAACTAATAGTGAAGGGATCCAAGTAGAGTACACCGCCACCATACCTTCATCCAAAGCTTTTTGTAAACAGAGTGTCTCTGGAACCCCCATCGACCTAGTCCCAATCGTTTGCGAGTATCCAGATGTTTTCCCAGAAGAGTTGCCCGGTATGCCCCCTGATAGGGATATCGAGTTCATCATCGAATTGATCCCCGGAACAGCACCAATAGCACAGAGGCCCTATCGCATGAACCCCCAAGAACTGATTGAACTGAAGAAACAACTGGACGATATGTTGAGTAAAGGTCTAATCCGACCTAGTACCTCGCCATAGGGATCTCCCGTGATATTTGTGGACAAGCGAGACGGTACCATTCGCCTGTGCGTGGATTACCGAAAACTTAATGATGTGACCATAAAAAATAAATATCCCCTTCCCAAGATTGAAGATTTGTTTGATCAAATGAATGGAGCCCGAGTTTTCTCCAAGATTGACCTCCGTACGGGTTACCATCAGCTCAAAGTACGGGAGTCAGATATCCCCAAAACAGCCTTCACCACCCGATACGGATTGTTTGAGTACACCGTAATGTCCTTTGGCTTAACCAATGCTCCCGCCTACTTCATGAACCTCATGAATAAAGTCTTCATGGAATACCTCGACAAGTTTGTCGTAGTGTTTATCGACGACATCCTAGTCTATTCCAAGAGTGAAGAAGAACATGAAGAGCATCTACGACTCGTTTTGGGCACCTTGAGAAAACATCAACTCTTTGCTAAGTTTAGCAAATGTCAGTTTTGGCTCAAGGAAGTTGGATTTCTTGGCCATGTTCTGTCCGCTGGAGGAGTCTCTGTCGACCCCTCTCTCATCAAGTCTATCATGGATCGGAAGCCGCCAACTAACCCAACCAAGGTGAGATCCTTCCTCGGATTGGCGGGTTACTACCGCAAATTTGTCGAAGGGTTCTCAAGTATTGCCAAGCCCATGACCCTGCTGCTCAAGAAAGGCAAGAAATTTGAGTGGACACAGAAGTGTGAAGAAAGTTTCCAAGAACTCAAGAAGCGTCTTGTGTCTGCCCCTATCCTCACCATGCCAGATGTCACCAAGGACTTAGTAATTTACTGCGACGCTTCCAAGCTTGGACTTGGTAGTGTTCTGATGCAAGAAGGGAAGGTTATTACCTACCTCTCCCGACAGCTGCGGCCACATGAAGTGAACTACCCAACCCATGACCTGGAGTTAGCTGCCGTAGTTCATGCACTCAAAACTTGGCGCCATTACCTCATAGGAAATCGGTGTGACATTTACACCGATCACAAGAGTCTCAAGTATATATTCACTCAGAGAGAGCTGAACATGCGACAGAGGAGGTGGATAGAGCTGATAAAGGACTATGATCTTAGTATTCATTACCACCCTGGAAAGGCAAATGTGGTCGCCGACGCCCTTAGTCGCGAACCATGCTCACTGAATGCCCGCCTCAAGGTGGAGCAACCTTTGCTATACCAAGAATTTGAAGAGTTCGGTCTGGAACTTGTTAGCCATGGTTTTCTGGCCGCGTTGAAAGTTAAGCCCACCCTCCGGGATCAAATCAAGGAAGCTCAGAAAGGTCATGAGAGTATTGAAGGTATCAAACGCCGTATGGACAAAGAGGAAGTAGCTGGATTTTCCATTGATGGAGAAGGAATCTTATGGTATAATGGACGCCTCTGTGTACCAACCATCTCTGACTTAAAGCACCTGATTATGGAGGAAGCTCATAACACTCCTTACTCCATTCACCCTGGCGGATCAAAGATGTACCAGGATCTCAAGGAGATTTTCTGGTGGCATGGAATGAAGCGTGACATTGCCCTCTTCATCGCTAGGTGTGACGTATGTCAGCGCGTCAAAGCGGAACATCAACGCCCAGCAGGTTTACTTGAGCCATTAAAGGTCCCTGTATGGAAGTGGGAAGAAGTGGGAATGGACTTTATCACTGGACTCCCACGATCCAGCCGCGGGCATGATTCCATTTGGGTCATTGTGGATCGACTGACCAAGGTCGCTCATTTTCTTCCCGTCAAGACCACATTCAATGGACATCGCTTGGCAGATCTTTATATCTCACGGATCGTCAGTCTCCATGGAGTTCCCAAGAGAATTGTATCCGATCGCGGCACACAATTCACCTCTAGATTCTGGAACCAATTACATGAAGCCTTAGGGACCAAACTCTCTTTCAGCACCGCTTACCACCCACAAACCGGAGGACAGACTGAGCGAGTGAACCAGATTTTAGAGGACATGCTCCGCGCTTGTGTTCTAGCTTATGGGGCCAAATGGGAAGACTGCCTTCCCTTTGCGGAATTCTCTTATAATAACAGCTACCAGGCCAGCCTCAAGATGGCACCGTTTGAAGCACTCTATGGGCGCAAATGTCGCACCCCTCTCAATTGGTCTGAGACTGTAGAGCATCAAGTGTTCAGACCTGGTATACTTCGAGAAGCTAAAGAACAAGTTCAACTTATCCGAGACCGCTTAAAGGCTGCCCAATCCTGTCATAAGAGCTACGCTGACCCCAAACGCCGAGGAGTAACTTTCAGCAGCGGAGACTTTGCGTACCTTCGCGTCACCCCTCTCAAAGGAATGCAACGTTTCCATGTCAAGGGCAAGTTAGCACCAAGGTATATTGGCCCCTTCAAGGTCCTTGGTCGCCGCGGAGAAGTCTCATATCAACTGGAGCTACCTGCAGAACTGTCAGAGTTTCATGATGTCTTCCATGTCTCCCAACTCCCTAAATGCCTCCATGTACCTGACAAGCCCGAAGTGTTCAAGAACATCGACCACCGCTCTATCAACCTAAACCAGGATTTAACCTACCGTGAGAAACCACTCCGAATCCTGGAAGAGGCCGTGAGGATCACTCGCAGAAGAAAGATCAAGTTTTTTAAGGTCCAGTGGAGTAACCATTCCGAGGAGGAAGCCCCCTGGGAACGGGATGATTATCGTAGGAGCGAGTTCCCATATCTCTTCAGCTCTTAGATCCGGAATCTCGGGACGAGATTCTTTTAAGGGGGGAAGGTCTGTCACAACCCACTTTTCAAACCCTGCATTTTTACTAGTTTTAAAAATTGAGGGCCAACAAAAACATTTCATGCATTGCTACCTAGTGTTGCATAGTATATAGTTTTGCTTAAGAATATTTGGTAGTGTGTGTAAATAAATCACGACTCACTCTAAAACACTTAGTGCCAAAATTTTGTTCCCAGTTAAAAGAGGGAATTTTCTTTGTTAGCACCACTAGTGAGACAACTCATAAGTTTTTCCTTCTTCACCTCATATTGGAGCATGATACGTCTCAAACGTATCCATAATTTCTTATGTTCCATGCTACTTTTATGACAATACTTGAATGTTTTATACATACTTTACAACATTATTATACATTTTCTGGCACTAACCTATTAACAAGATGCCGAAGCGCCAGTTGCTGTTTTTTGCTGTTTTTGGTTTCAGAAATCCTAGTAAGGAAATATTCTTGGAATTGGACGAAATCAACGCCCAGGGTCCTATTTTTACACGAAGCTTCCAGAAGACCGAGGGGGAAAGGAAGTGGGGCCACGGGGCGCCGCCACGCTAGGGCGGCGCGGCCTGAGGGGGGCCCGCGCGGCCCTAGTGTGTGGGCCCCCCGTGACCCCTCCGACTCCGCCCTTCCGCCTACTTAAAGCCTTCGTCGCGAATACCCCTGTACCGAGAGCCACGATACGGAAAACCTTCCAGAGACGCCGCCGCCGCCAATCCCATCTCGGGGGATTCAGGAGATCGCCTCCGGCATCCTGCCGGAGAGGGGAATCATCACCGGAGGGGCTCTACATCATCATGCCCGCCTCCGGATTGATGCGTGAGTAGTTCATCCTTGGACTATGGGTCCATAGCAGTAGCTAGATGGTTGTCTTCTCCGCTTGTGCTATCATTGTTTAGATCTTGTGAGCTGCCTAACATGATCAAGATCATCTATTTGTAATGCTACATGTTGTGTTTGGTGGGATCCGATGAATCTAGAATACTATGTTAAGTTGATTATCAATCTATCATATATGTGTTGTTTATGTTCTTGCATGCTCTCCATTTCTAGTAGAGGCTCTGGCCAAGTTGATACTTGTAACTCCCAAGAGGGAGTATTTATGCTCGATAGTGGGTTCATGCCTCCATTGAATCTGGGATCGTGACAGAAGGTTCTAAGGTTGTGGATGTGCTGTTGCTACTAGGGATAAAACATCAATGCTTTGTCTAAGGATATTTGTGTTGATTACATTACGCACCATACTTAATGCAATTATCTGTTGTTTACAACTTAATACTGGAGGGGGTGCGGATGCTAACCCGAAGGTGGATTATTTAGGCATAGATGCATGCTGGATAGCGGTCTATGTACTTTGTCGTAATGCCCTGATTAAATCACATAGTAATCATCATTGATATGTCACTACTAGGAATAAGCTTATAGCCGCACTTATTACCACCGGCGAATCAGATTCAAAGTTGCCGGCGGTAAGATTTTTTAGGCCCTCCTCGCGTTACCGCCGGCGAGTACGCTTAGAGGTGCCAGGGATAGGCCATTTACCGCCGGCGAAACGGGCCAGAAAGCGCCAGGGATAAGTTGTGCCAGAGGCCCCCAGATGGGCCGGCCATTACCGCTGGCGAAAAGCTCTCAGGTTGGCCGGGGGTAAGTCAGCTACCGCCGGAGAAAATGAGGCACGCACGCGGGCCAATCAGACCAAATATTACCGCCGGCACCAACTGATTTTTTTCGCCGGGGGTATTTCGCTCGACCCACACGCTGTCAAAGGATTTATTGTGGCCCCGCCTCTCTCGCCAGGTCCGTCTCCCTCCTCCTCTCTCGCCAGATCCGTCTCCCTCCTCCTCTCTCCACCTTTCTCTCTCTACCCTCCCCCGTCCCCGTGATCTACCTGCGCCCGCCGGCCGCATGACCACCTTCGAGGAGAGCGAGTACGTCTACGTCCGCAAGGTATGCATCCTCAACCCTCCCTCCTGTCCCCGTCCCCTCCTCTGCACCGGCTGGATCGCGAGATCCGTCTCGTGGATCTCCGATGCGTAGATGAGGTAGCCTCGGTTCGGAATCGGGGTATCTCTGGATCTCTCCACCGTGCGCCTCTGCTCGCCTCGATCGAGAGGGAGCACGGGGATGTAAATTGGGCGGGTCGGGAGGGCTGGATTGGTGGGGAGATTCGTTGAATTGGGCGGATTGGTTTGGGATTCTGCTCACTGATTGGATCATCAGATGTGTGTTTACACTATTGGGTCAATGGGCTGCCTAAACTGGTGCGCCGAGAGGGTGTTCTAATCTCAGCTACCCAACTACATCCTGGAACTAGTGTCCTTGGGTTCGATTAGATCGTGAGTTCGCGCCTCCAGTACCGCCGTCGTTCTGATCCGCTGAATCTGCTAGCGCTAACAGCCTCTGGATCTTCCCAGCGAGGAGAGCTCATGTAGAATTGCTATTCCTCCGGTATCCAATTGTTTTGATTTCCCTAGCTTTTCCTATCACAAGATTACCAGATCTAATAACCTTTTTAATTTCTTTTTCTCCTCTCACTCGTTGACATATTGAGGTACAATCAGGTTGACGTAACTAGGCATCACGGCAAGCTGAATCGATCTTTTCTTGGCTTATTGGATGTACTATGTTTACTGTTACTTTGTTCTTAAGCTCAAGAATGCTCTTTTTTTATGCAATTTTCACTAGTATTATGTTTCCAATTCCTTTCTGCCATGTTCTCGCAAAAAAGTAACAAAGAGCATGTGATTTGGTGCTGGTTAATCATTCTAATCAAGGTTGCATCAACAGGCCTGCTGGTTATTTGGAGGTCGGAGAGGAAGCCTCTCCAGGGAAACTCTGGAAGAAGCTTGTGCGGATGTAGAGATAGTCTCTCCTTTTGCTCAGTTGGACATTTCAGTGATTGTGCGTTGTAATATAATACATGTTATCTTTAAATAAAATAAAGAGACAACTTGGCCTTTACGTTGACTGTGTGGACCTGCTATTTTTTTTTAATCCTATACAAACTTACCGCCGGCGAATTGGCTTGTGTGCTAGCCT
The DNA here is from genome assembly GCF_022539505.1 of Lolium rigidum. Lineage (NCBI taxonomy): Eukaryota > Viridiplantae > Streptophyta > Magnoliopsida > Poales > Poaceae > Lolium > Lolium rigidum. The sequence continues at coordinate 284,583,035 of NC_061510.1, forward strand.
GCCAGGGGTAGTTGAAGGTAGTGCTGGCGAATAGGTAGGTGCCAGGGGTAACAAATACCGCCGGCGAATACAAGAAAGCGCCGGGGATAACGTCACGTTACCGCTGGCGAAACGGAAGGTGCCGGCGGTAAGCACTTACCACCGGCGAGGTGATCGCCGGCGAATGCGAAGGCGCCGGCGGTAGGCCTTTCTGGTGCGCCGGCGGTAAGTAAATTCCTAGTAGTGTGTATTGAATCTTGATTTGTCAATTGCCCACCTGTAATTTGTTCACCCAGCATGTTAGTTATCTTATTGGAGAGAAACCACTAGTGAACTGTGGACCCCAGTCCATTTTTTTACATCTGAATACATTCTACTGCAATTATTGTTCTTACTGTTCTTTGCAAACAAACACCATCTTCCACTCGATACGCTTAATCCTTTGTTTTCAGCAAGCCGGTGAGATTGACAACCTCACTGTTACGTTGGGGCAAAGTATTTTGATTGTGTTGTGCAGGTTTCACGTTGGCGCCGGTTTCACTGGTGTTGCGCCGCACTAAACTCCTCCACCAACAACCTTCACGTGCTTCTTGGCTCCTACTGGTTCGATAACCTTGGTTTCTTTCTGAGGGAAAACTTGCTGCTGTGCGCATCATACCTTCCTCTTGGGGTTCCCAACGGACGTGTACATCTACGCGCATCAGAGCATACTAGTGCACATGCACAAGCATGCCACTTTTTCCTCTTCACTCACCATACCCCTCTCTTTTTCTCTCTCCTTGGGGAAAACCCTAGGAAGGGGGGGAACACTTTCCCCTCTCATTTTTCTTTGTAACTTCTCCTTCTCTCCTTGTTTCATCCTCTCTCTCTTATGGCCGTGGTCATGTGACCCCTCCCATTTTTGCACCCCTCTCTTTCCCTCTCTTTTTGCCAAACCCTAGGGGTACACTACCCCATCTTCTTTGTTTCTTCCTTCCTCTCTCTCAAAAATTTGGCCGGGCCATGGTGCCATGTACCATCACCACTCCCTCTTTTTAACCAGGCCCGCACTCACCCCTCTCCTGGGCCCCTGGACTCCCCCTCCCTCTCCAACTCGGCCAAGGCCAAAGACACCAGCCCACCAAACCCTAGCCACAGACGTGCACGCTCTGGACCTCTTCCCGCGCACGCGCCAGACGAGCGGCCGTCGCCTCAATTCCCTCCCTCGCCTCGTGAACACGCGCACCCCCTCGGTTCCCCTCCCTGCTGACGCCATCAGCCCGACGTCACCCCGTCCCCACCAGGGTGACGCCAGCCCTCGCCCTCTGACTGGCGGTCGCCACCGCCCATCGCCCGCCCGTTGCCCTCCTCTGCCTATAAAAGGGGGTCGCCCGCACCACTCCCCCTCCCACACACCACTCTCCACTCACTTCCCCCACCCCACAGAACCCCCTGAGGGCGCCCAGGGCGCTGCTCGGGGCTGCACCTCGCCGGAGCCCCGCCACTGCCCGTGGTCACCGCCGGAGGCAAGGAAGACGCCGAGCCCTGCCTCGACGACACCACCCCTCTCCCTCCGTTCCGTTCCCTCCCTGGACGACCTAGACACTCACCCTGCTCCCCCTCTCTTCACCAGGCTCGCCGGACGACGCCGCCCCAAGCCCTGCTGCCGGACACCGTGACGGGGGAGGTGCTGCCGGAAGCCGGGAAGAAGGAGGAGACGCTGCCCGCCCGTTCTGCGACGACGCTGACCCACCTCGACCCCGCCGACGTGCCTCAGCCATCGCCGGTGAGTTCCCCGGCCACCCCTGCCCCTTCACTGCCAAGCCCGGCCGCCCGATCGTGCCCCAGCACGGCGAGGTGGAAACGATGGCCCTGGGCCAACGGATCGCCATCCCACGGCTGCATGGGCCATGCAGGCCAGCATGGCCATGCACGGCCTGGTCCACCGGGCCCCCTTTCTTTTTTATTTTATTTTTCCTTTTCTTTCTCTCTGCCCACGTGGAATTTCCCCCTGGGCCGGCCCATTTCTTCCACGGCACGGCCCAGGATCTTTCTCGCCCACCTCCCGTTTAAAATTTGTTTAAACTTTTCTGTTTTTGAATTTAACACCTCTGCACCAATCTGGTAATAACTTGAGATCTAGAATTCGAAATCAAATGAAACCAAGTGCGTTAGAACCAGATTTTCAAGATCCTTCACATGCCACTAACCTCATATTTTTAGGATTTTTATACGAATATTAGTGTAATAAACATGCTCTATGTATTCTATACACCCCACAAAAATCCTAAAATCATAGATTTAATATTTCTGACTAATTCCAATTGTGTTGATCTTATTTTAATGTTGTCCATCTAAGAAAAATAATATTGGTCCCTGTAAGAACTAATTCTGGTTCGTTTATAAAAATGATATGCCACATAAAATGTTGTCCATTAAACACTTGTTTTATTTGATTTCCACCCAAACCCTTTTTCTTATAAAATTGGCCAATGCATGTTTTTACTTTGATACAACATATACCCCTGCATGCTTTACCATATTCTTTTAAAAACTTGACTCTTGAGTTATGTGTTGATTGTATGTTGCCCTTTTATTTTCGCGACGTTAGGTACGAACGTGGGAGAAGCCGAAGGAGAAAATTTTGGAGAAGTTGTTGAAGAAGACCAGGGACTAGCCAGCCAAGGCAAGCCATTTACTTTGATCCCTTGTTCTCTATGTTCTTGATTGAGATCTTGTCATCCTTTGGCCTCTTGATTCTTTGTGTTCCTTGGGTTTGGTTAATTCGTTTGTTTTACATACTTGCCATCAAGTGTGTAAGGTTCCCTCTTGATACTTTGTGTACTTACTCTAAGTATGTGAATTACATTCACCGCCATTTGACACCCCCTAACTCTAGTAAAAATATGGGTTAACATCATTAAATTGCTCCACTTTTTGATTATCTCCATTCATGCTCAATATGAGTATGGATGTCTTTGTCACCCTTCATGGTATGATGGCAACCATTATGCTATTATACATATTAGTTCACACATAAAACTTTAGGTTGGGAAAACCCTCAAGGTTTTACCTTGTTGTAAAAGTTTTTGTTAAAACCTTGGGTATGATGTTTTTCCCAAGTGAAAATTTATGAAAGGAAAGGATTTGGTAAAAATGATGAGGATAAGAAAGTGGTTGGGTTTATGAAAACTTTGGCGCCTAAGTACTCACCCATGACAATTAACTAGCGCAACCACAATACTCCAACGTGGGCACGGGGCTTAGCTTGACGTTTGTTCTCTTTAGCATGAGGCACCGCATAACTATACAAGGGTACGGTTACCCCCGAGTCCGGGTTGTCAAGTTTGGGACAATAGTATAACGGGAGGCCTTCGGGGCTGACCCGTCCGGAAGACACTATGGGTCTCTCGGCTTGGCGGTGGAGCCACGCTCAAAAGGAGGTGAGCTGCCACGGTGCCGGGGAGGTACATACTCCATAGGGTAGGACCTCTTCCTAATTTGAATGGGCGAAAGGCTTCGACTGATTATCCGATACCCACATACTTTCGTATGATGGACTGGGGATGATCCCGGCGGATTTATCGGATCTTGTGGGGAAAGTGCGCAAACTCTGCAGAGTTAAATCTATTCGAATAGCCGCGTCCGCGGTCATGGACGGTTGTAATGGCTGTTGCTTAGCCTGATGAGTTTTGGTTTTGAAAAAGGGTTTTGTGCAAAGAAAGAAACGAGATTTTTGTTGGAGTACTTAGAGTACTGGAAATATGGTGGTGACCATGATGAGATGGTCGGAAAGGAAACAAAATATGGGTCTACTCTCCATAAGTGTTTTATGTTGTGAAGAATCCTCTTAGATTAAACCATGTAGGGATGTCTTAGATAAATCTTTGAGTATCTCCTTCAACCATGAAGTTGAGATGATAACTCCACCAAAAACACTTCTTCTCTTCTACATGTCATATTCTTAAATAAAAGTAGATATTCCGTCTTAACCTCCTAGTTTAGTCCTTGGTACCTTGTTTCCTTGATATGTTACATTCTAAATGGTTTGCGAGTATAATTCGAAATGTACTCACGGCTTTGTCCCTGGCTATTTACTTGGCCAGACTATGAGGAGGATTTTGAAGATGATGGAGGTTATCAGGACGACTATGCGACTTAGGACGTTTCCCGGTCGGTCTGCTCGTAGGGTTTAAGGCATGACTTGGGCCCGACGAAGGTTAATGTATCCGCTGCAATTTGATGTTTGAATTCAGCCCGAAGTGGCAATTTATGTAAGACTTGGTCATGAGACCGTTTGTAAGACTATTTATTATTTCGGTACTATGTAATGGATGTTGTAACTCTGTTTATCAGTTCGGTTATGCGCTCATGTTACACTGATCATGGGATCATGAGTGAATGCATAACGGGTATTTCGGACAGTTGGTCCGGGGTGCCACAACCCCCCTCCTAGGCCGCGCCGCCCTGTGGTCTGGAGGCCCTGGGCCTCGTCTCCGTCTCTCCTTCGGTGTTCCGGGTCCGTCTCGGTAAAATAAGATGTTTGGCTTTTGTTTTGTCGAATTCCGAGAATATTGCCCGAACAGCCTTTTACGGAACCAAAAACAGCAGAAAACAGGTGACACCTCGGCATCTTGTTAATAGGTTAGTTCCGGAAAATGCATAAAATCATTATAAAGTGTGAGCAAAACATGTAGGTATTGTCATAAAACTACCATGGAACATCAGAAATTATAGATACGTTGGAGACGTATCAACCACAGGGATGGTCCCTGTCCAAATAGGCAAAATAATGGTCCAAGGTTCTAGAGGTCGTACATATCTCCCGAAGATATGATGAACGGACCATGCCAAATGCACTTTTATCTCGACAACAATGGAAAGAGGCAGTCAGGACACTTGCAGAAAGACTGCCGAACTTTTCAGGCGTTGAACAGGTTTGCAGGGCATGCCAACGCACAGGCAGCAAGCAGATACCCTCAGGGGCCAAGGAGCGAGGTTCATCTTCCACCTCCTCCCGCAATTACGGACGAAAATCGGCATCAGCTAAGAATAGCGGCAGCTCCACACCCGCCTACTTATATCGACACCAATGGTGCGGTCTCGATGATTCAGAAAAGCCAGGCCATCTAACAGAGCTCAGAAAGTAATTTCGCGACAAGTTTTCATGGCAGAGAAGATGCCTCTACCAACAATAGAGTATCTAAATTGGTCGGACAGGACATTGGCTTCACCATAGCGGACCACCCGCAGCAAGTTCCTCGACCAGGGCAATCAGCTTTAATCTTACCACCGGTGATTGCAGGATTCGACGTGTCGCGAGTATTTATAGATGGAGGCAGCAGTTTAAACCTTATGTACGCAGATACATTGAGGAAGATGAATATATCCTTGGCGAACTTAAAACCAACGGATACGCGTTTCCATGGTATCACACCAGACAAGCCAAGTTATCCACTGGGGAAGATTAATCTCGACGTTCAGTTTGGAACCCGAGAGAATTACAAGATCGAAAGGCTGGAGTTCGAAGTCTTGGATTTCCCATCACAGTACCATGCTTTATTGGGACGACCCACATATGCCAGATTCATGGCAGTACCCTACTACACGTACTTGTTGTGGAGGCTCCCTGGACCCAAGGGACCAATTACAGTGAAAGGCAGTTTTGCGCTAGCAGATAAGTGCGACAAGGATTTTCATCGCCTGTCAGAAACTTTCGGGATGCAGGCAGAGTATATGGCATCAAAACTGACAACAGACTACGACGTGTTGCCAGATGTCGGGAGGCCGCTTAGGGAACCAACTTTTATACTACCAAGAACTCGAAGGAAGTACAGATACACCCGACAGATCCCAAGAAGACGACAGCTATCGCCACAAACATGGACCTCGCATAGGAAAGCGCGCTCGTCGAGTTCCTCCGTGAGCGCTGGGAAATCTTCAAATGGTGTCCAGCTGACATGCCAGGAGTACCCAGGGAACTTGCCGAGCACCCCCTTAACTTGGATCCATTGGCCAGGCCAATTAGACAACCTCTGCGGCGTTTTCGGAGCCAAACCGCAAAGCTATGCTGTCAGAAATCAATCAACTCAGAGAAGTTGGGTTCATCAAAGAGATACACATAGAAGCCACGTGGGTAGCAAACCCAGTGCTGGCCCCGAAGAAAAATACAGAGGTCCTTCGCATGTGCGTCGACTTCACGTGCCTCAATAAACATTATCCAAAGGATCACTTTCCCCTCCCAAGGATCAATCAAATTATCGACTCCACGGCAGGTTGTGAACGTCTTTCCTTCCTGGACGCATATTCTGGTTACAACCAGATTCGACTGAAGGAAGAAGATGAAGTCAAAACAGCTTTCATTACCCCTCATGGTGTGTTCTGCTACAGAACAATGTCTTTCGAGTTGAAAAACGTGGGTGCAACATACCAGCGGATGACGCAGAAGTGCTTGGCCATGCAGATTGGCAAGAACGTCCAAGTGTACATTGACGATGTCGTCATAACAACAAAGAAAGGATCAACATTGATCGATGATCTCAGAGAAACTTTCGACAACCTCGACAAATTTTGCCTCAAGCTAAACCCGACGAAGTGCTCTTTCGGTGTCCCTGCGGGAGAACTTCTCGGGTTCCTGGTGTCAGCGAGAGGAATCTAGGTTAACCGGGAGAAAATTCAGGCCATCGTGACGATGCGGAAGCCAACAAAGTTAAAGGAGATACAACAGTTAACTGGACGAGTCGCAACTTTAAGTAGATTCGTTGCCAGGCTAGGAGAAAGGGCGTTGCCGTTTTACGCCTTGATCAAGCAAGGAGAAAAATTCGAGTGGACCGAAGAGGCGGACAGAGCTTTCGAGGATCTCAAGCGCACAATCTCGACACCTCCCATATTGGTGGCACCCAAGGAGAAAGAACCTCTCCTGTTATATATTGCGGCCACACCTCAGATGGTCAGCACGGCACTTGTGGTTGAACGAGAAGAAGAAGGGAAACTCCATGGAGTACAAAGGCCGGTATACTTCATTAGTGAAGTTTTATCGCCTTCGAAACAGCGGTACCCGCATTATCAAAATTTGGCGTATGGAGTGTTCACAACAGCAACAAAGTTACGACACTATTTTTCGGCAGATCCGATAATAGTGGTCAATGAGGCACCATTGTCAAATATAGTAAACAACCCGGAAGCTACGGGCCGTGTCTCCCTTTGGGGAATAGAGCTTTCCCCTTGGGACAACACATATGAAAAAATAAAAGCGATAAAGTCGCAGATCTTACCAGACTTCGTCGCAGAGTGGATGGAGCTGCAAAATACGGGACCTCCTGATTTATCGAGAACCTGGACCATGAACTTCGACGGGTCCAAGAGGTTAGATGGAGCTGGAGCTGGCGTAATACTAGTCTCACCCTGTCAACACCCGAATTTTTAAGTCCAGATGCCTATTATGTCGTTCATCGCAATCCCAGGAATAATGTTGTTGCGAGACATAACAGTTGATATCATAAGTCATCATTCATTACAACCCATAAATGTCTTACAAAAGAGGATCACATGATCCAATATTACACAAATAGTTGATCTAGTGATCAACAAACAACATAGTAGCGGAAGCGTAATAAAAGTGGACTATCTAGTTCCACAGGACAACGCTTGACGTTAGGCGACTCCTAGTTTGTCAACACCCGGATTTTTAAGTCCAGATGCCTATTATGCCGTACATCGCAATCCCAGGAATATTGTTTTTGCGAGACATAATAGATTGATATCACAACACATCATTCATTACACACATAATTGTCTTACATAGAGGGATCACATGATCCAGTCTTAATACATCATAGTGGATCTAGAGATCCTATTACAAAACACATAGCGGAAGCGAAGTAACGGTTGCGGTCCATCTATTCCACATGCAACTGTTGACGTCAGGAGTGATCCTAGTTGTCGTAGACGTCCTGATGTCCATCTTCCTCGTATCTTCTGTTCTCCTTCATAGTCCGGCCATTTGAATAGCCAGGGACAAAGCCATGAGTACTTTAAAGTACTCGCAAACTAATACTAGGGTAAGCACTATCAACTATAGTAAGGGGGTGCTAAGCTCTAAGTTTATTTGCATAAAGCCAATTTTATTTCATAAGCGTTTAGTAAAAGCCTCTTCATTTGCTAACTAACTCAAGTGGTAACATTAGTGTCATTCCCACAACTCTGTTGTGATCCAAGTCAAATTCACCATTCACAGAGGTCGTACACTTGTGCCACAACATTTGCAATAATCCGTCAGGGTTAACTGGCCCTGATTTATCACACTCCGTGTGCGGACTACCAACCATAACCTTTCACTTACATACCCTAGTATAGGCACCTCTCCCCATGAGCTTGGCCTCCCAGTGAAGACAGACAGTCAGCCTGGGAACTGCACAGGGCTTGGGCCGGACAATTCACCTCATTCACGTCATTTCACATAAATTCACTTTTAACGGAGGCAGCCTCAGCATAACCCCTATGACGCTTGTTTAGAGGGAACCCATACTAAGATACATAAACTTCCAGTTAAGCCCTTACCCATAATCAGGTATTGTGGGGGTACTTGTAAAATTGGAATGGCATCGCATCCGAACCCAACCATCCGTTTTTGTAAAATTCACCATGTCATTCACAAGTCATATTCACCTTCAAAATCTTTCAATAGAATGACTTATCATTCCAAGGTTTTCAAAGTCATTTCATTTCACCTGTTCCCATCTAGAGTAGTCAATTTTATTTATTAGCACTAGCAACTAATCATGAGGGGTGCTAACTAGCTTTGATTGTTCTGGGCTAACTTTGATACTCTTGTAGTATTCTATCTCTAGACCAAGTTAACTATAAAAGCAAGTTATAATAATCAAAGCAAAAGCTTGTAAGATTAAAACTGGGGATGGGATCATGAAGCATAAAGTAAATTGGTGAGTGTGCCTTGCTCTAGTAGAGCTTTGCACTTTGCAAGAATATTAGCTTGCCTTGAGTGGTATAGTGGTCAAAGTTCTCTTCTTCTTCAAAGTAGACCTCCTCCTCCTGGTACTCCTCGGTACTAGCGTCTATAAACGAATACGAGGTATACAATCACCAAACAATACTTAGGTGCTAGACTAATCACACCAATGGTTCACACAAGCTATTCTAGCATCACAACATTATTCACATGTTGGTTGACTTTGTTTTCTTTTTAAGAAAAATAATTTCCTCTCATTACAAATATTAATTTAGGGTTTCTATTTAATTCTTTGAGAAATAATTTCCTCTCATTGTAATATTTATTAGTGATTCTACTTATTTATTTTGAGAAAATAATTTCCTCTCATTATCTTATTAAGAGTTAATTTCTCTCATGAATAAGATGTGACCTAGGTTGACTAAAGTCAACCTCTTCACACTTATCACTTAAGAAAATGATTTAAATGAGGTGAGCACCTCATACCATTTTAATACACATTGCAATGATTTAGTATCATCAACTAATTTAATATGAGTTTTAATTGACCATGGTCCCTACCTCATATTAACTTAGTTGAGACAAGATTTAAATGAGACCAAAACATCTCATATGATTTAATAAGTAGTTTTAAACAATTTAAATACTACTATGAGAATGATTTAATATTTTCAAATAAGAACATATGGGTCATTAATACATGTGTCATCAACTCACATTGAATCACTTGGAGTAATGATTTAAATGAGATGCTACACCTCATATAATTTAAATACTATTTTTGAAATAGTTTAAATGAGCTTGAAATGGCCATATAGCCACTATTTGAATCTAGCCCATGGTCATATACAGTACCCATATCATATTTTTGCATAAACAATTAGGGTATTTGAATTGTGATTTATGAGAATTTGAATCACCTCAAAATAGTTTATGGTTGATTTTAAATAATTATTTGAAGTTTGAAAACGCCCTGCCTTGTTTATTTTGTCACATTTATTTTATAATAAAACTAAGGTTGAGGCTGTTGGAGATATGCCCAAGAGGCAATAATAAATGGTTATTATATATCTTTGTGTTTATGATAATGTTTATATACCATGCTATAATTGTATTAACCGAAACATTGATACATGTGTGATATGTAAACAACAAAGAGTCCCTAGTAAGCCTCTTAACTAGCTTGTTGATTAATAGATGATTAGTTTCATAATCATGAACATTGGATGTTATTAATAACAAGGTTATATCATTATATGAATGATGTAATGGACACACCCAATTAAGCGTAGCATAAGATCACGTCATTAAGTTATTTGCTATAAGCTTTCGATACATAGTTACCTAGTCCTTATGACCATGAGATCATGTAAATCACTTATACCGGAAAGGTACTTTGATTACACCAAACGCCACTCGCGTAAATGGGTGGTTATAAAGGTGGGATTAAGTATCCGGAAAGTATGAGTTGAGGCATATGGATCAACGAGTGGGATTTGTCCATCCCGATGACGGATAGATATACTCCGGGCCCTCTCGGTGGAATGTCGTCTAATGTCTTGCAAGCATATGAATAAGTTCATAAGAGACCACATACCACGGTACGAGTAAAGAGTACTTGTCAGGAGACGAGGTTGAACAAGGTATAGAGTGATACCGATGATCAAACCTCGGACAAGTAAAATATCGCGTGACAAAGGGAATTGGTATCGTATGTGAATAGTTCATTCGATCACTAAAGTCATCGTTGAATATGTGGGAGCCATTATGGATCTCCAGATCCCGCTATTGGTTATTGGTCGGAGTGAGTACTCAACCATGTCCACATAGTTCACGAACCGTAGGGTGACACACTTAAAGTTGGATGTTGAAATGGTAGAACTTGAATATGGAATGGAATTCGAATATTTGTTCGGAGTCCCGGATGAGATCCCGGACATCACGAGGAGTTCCGAAATGGTCCGGAGAATAAGATTCATATATAGGAAGTCATATTCCAAGTTTGGAAATGATCCGGTGCATTTATGGCAGGTTCTAGAAGGTTCTAGAAAAGTCCGGAAGAAACGCACTATGGAAGGTGGAGTCCCGGAAGGACTCCACAAGCTTGGCCAGCCAAACCCTAGAGGGGAAAGTCCAAGGTGGACTTCCCCCAAGGTGGCCGGCCACCCCCTCATGGAAAGGTGGGAGTCCCACTTGAGGTGGGAATCCCACCTTGGGTAGGTTTCCCTACACATGGAAGGTTTTGGGTTGGGGTCTTATTCGAAGACTTGTACACCAACTCTTGGGTGTTCCACCTATATAATGAGGGCCAAGGGAGGGGGCCGGCTACACCAAAGCCATAGCTTGGCCGCACCCCTTAGTGGCCGGCCACCCCTCTCCCCAAACCCTAGCGGTCTCTCTCCTCCACCACATCCCGCACGCTTAAGCGAAGCTCCGCCGGATTTCTCCACCACCACCGACACCACGCCGTCGTGCTGTCGGATTCAAGAGGAGCTACTACTTCCGCTGCCCGCTGGAACGGGGAGGTGGACGTCGTCTTCATCAACAACCGAACGTGTGACCGAGTACGGAGGTGCTGCCCGTTCGTGGCGCCGGAAGCGATCGTGATCAAGATCTTCTACGCGCTTTTGCAAGCGGCAAGTGAACGTCTACCGCAGCAACAAGAGCCTCATCTTGTAGGCTTTGGAATCTCTTCAAGGGTGAGACTCGATATCCCCTCGTTGCTACCGTCTTCTAGATTGCATCTTGGCTTGGATTGCGTGTTCGCGGTAGGAAATTTTTTGTTTTCTATGCTACGTTCTCCTACAGTGGTATCAGAGCCGTATCTATGCATAGATGGTTGCACGAGTAGAACACAATGGTTTTGTGGGCGTTGATGCTTATGTTGTCTTTAGTTTGAGTACTTTGCATCTTTGTGGCATAGTGGGATGAAGCGGCTCGGGCTAACTTTACATGACCGCGTTCATGAGATTTGCTCCACGCTCGACATGCAACTTGTATTGCATAAGTGGCTTTGCGGGTGTCTGTCTCTCCTACTATAGTGAAGATTCAATTTAATCTTCTATTGACAACACTAGTATCACCGTTGTGGTTCATGTTCGTAGGTAGATTAGATCTCACTCGAAAACCCTAAACCACGTAAAATATGCAAACCAAATTAGAGACGTCTAACTTGTTTTTGCAGGGTTTGGTGATGTGATATGGCCATGATGTGATGATGAATATGTATGAGATGATCATTATTGTATTGTGGCAACCTGCAGGAGCCTTATGGTTGTCTTTAAATTTCATGTTGAGTAGTATTTCAAAGTAGTTGTAATAGTTGCTACATGAGGTGAACAACCATGAAGACGGCGCCATGGACCTTGACGCTACGCCGACGATGATGGAGATCATGCCCGTTGATGATGGAGATCATGTCCGTGCTTTGGAGATGAAGATCGAAGGCGCAAAGACTAAAGGGCCATATCATATCACATATGAATTGCATGTGATGTTAATCCTTTATGCATCTTATTTTGCTTAGAACGCGACGATAGCATTATAAGATGATCCCTCACATTAATATCAAGATAATAAAGTGTTCTCCCCTCGTATGCACCGTTGTACAGTTCGTCGTTTTGAAGCATCTCGTGATGATCGGATGTGATAGATTCAACGTTCACATACAACGGGTGTAAGCCATGTTGCACACGCGGAATACTTGGGTTTGCTTGACGAGCCTAGCATGTACAGACATGGCCTCGGGACAACGGAAACCGAAAGGTTGAACACGAGTCATATGGATGATATGATCAACATGTTGATGTTCACCATTGAAGCTACATCATCTCACGTGATGATCGGTTTTGATGTAGTGGATTTGGATCGTGTACCACTTAACAACTATGAGGGATGTTGTATTAAGTGGGAGTTCATTAGTAATTAGATTAAAACATGAACTAATTATTATAAACATAGTCTGAGTAGTATTTTGAATTAATTTTGTAGTATTGGTATCCGTTTTCTACCTTGCGCTAGTCTTGTAATTGAGATAGAAATACTGTTAAAATCTGACAAGAAACTTTACGGACTAGTACCGTATTGTTAAAGAATCAAGAATTGATTAAGTCCTATTGCAAACTTTTAGTAAACCTCACATTGTTGATTCAAAGAACAATGGTTTCAATTAGTACCTAAAATCATCTTGTCTCCATGAAACTTGAAGTTCAAATCCGTTTGAAATTAAAGTAAGGAGCTGGAAATTTTGTTTTCAGAATAAGCAAGGTATAAGATATATGTGATATCTAAGACCTTATTGCAAGTTGATAGAATATAATTTGGTGAGAGTACATAAACTCATAAGTTTTATGGGAATGTACGAAGGTTGAAGACGCCAGGCGTCCCAATCCTCCAACTATTGGGGCACTAATGATATTCGCATATCCATGAAGTGATCGTCTTTAGTATGCACCGTTGCTAAGACTCGTCGTTTCGAAGCATCTCGTGATGATCGGGTGTTATAGATTCCACGAGTGCATACAACGGGTGCAAGCCAGATTTGCACATGCGAATACTAAAGTTAAACTTTACGAGCCTAGCATGTACAGACATGGTCTCGGAAAGTCGTCATGATATGATAGATAAAATTATGAGTGAAATTGTTCATCATATTACAAAGTTACTAATAGTGAAATCTGGAACACTTGTCATATGATGATCAACTTTGAAGTAAGAACCTCAAGGTTATTGGTATTTTGACCAACAAACCTAGAAGTTATTGAAGGTGAAGTGTTTTCTGAGAATGAGGAAAACTAAAAGAGAAACTACAAAGGATATTTTGGCAGAAAGAAAAGAAAAGACTAGAAAGTCTAGCTCAGGTGTATATAAAAGATATACATGTTATGGATGTATTCCTCATTTGGTCACACAATAAAATTCTTGGGTATTTGTACCATATTGGTTGGTATGAAGTGTCATACAAAACAACACAATACAAGAATACAATGGCCTAAGTGACTGACAAGGAATATGATAGGAATGCACGTCTGGAACAAAAATAAAAAGTTATTATGTTCATCGTTGGCATTCTATCTAGCTCTTAGAATTTATAATAAAGAACTTAATAATTGTTATTTTGCTCTGGTCAAATGAAAACAATGAGTTGTTCAAATTATGACATTACTCCATGTATGATGGATAAGTTATTATAAATCTTAATGGTGAAACACACATACATAACACTGACGCTAAAATGCCATAAGGCAAATGATTTGAATTCCACTTATTTGTGGAACCGCCATTTAGGTCATGTTAGAAAGGAACGCATGAAGGAACTCCATGCAAATGGATTTTTGGAGTCACTTGATTTTTGAATCATTTGACGCTTGCAAATCTTTTCTAAAGAGAATGATTAAAATACCGTTCATAGGCCAAAGGTTGAACGGGCAACTAACTTAGTGGAAAAATACATGATGATGTATGTGGTTCACTGGGCATAGTTGTGTGCGGGAGATTCTTTCTACTTCATGAAAACTTTCAACAATGAATTGAGTATATATATGTGGATATATTCAATAAGGAAGAAGTTTGAAACATTTGAATGGATTCAAATAAATTTCAGCATGAAGTGGAAATCATCGTAATAGAAAAGTCAAATATCTATGATTGGATCATGGTAGAAATATTTGAATTACGAGTTTTAGCGAACATCTAAGAGAGTTATGAAATTGTTCTACAACTCACATTTCTTGGAGTATCATAATGATGATATAGTATCCGAGATATGTATCCAAACCTTGTTGGATTAATGATGAGATAAAATATTATGACGCCATTATATTTTTGTGGATTATGCTTTAGTGACTACCGCTTTTACACTGAATAGAGCGTCATCATGATCCGTTGAAATGACACCATACGAGTTATGGTATGGGTATAAACCCTAATAGTCTTTCTTTAAATTTTGGTCTAAGAGTTTACAACCAAAATCGGATGAATGTCTTTGTTGGTTATCCCAGAGATTTAGTTGGGAATTCTTCCCACGAGACAAAGACAAAAGTGTTTGTCAATGTTTCTTATTTCCGAGAAATTGTTTCTAGTGAAGTATTTGAGTGGGAGGACAATATAATTTGATAAGGTTTATGAACCTGAGCATAATGATCAGAGTAGCGCAGCATCGGAATTTGTTTCGGAAGCGGCCACGACAATCATGGCTCCCATAACTACAAAGTGTTTTAGCCATGGAAATCGAAGTACATATTGAACCTTGTAGGTATGGTTTACTTTGTGATCAAATAAATGATTTGTGAACAAAGGATTGATTTTGAACAATGATAAACCAACTACAAACAAAGAAGTTATGATGGGCCCTGACTCCGTTAAAATGGCTATACGCCATGAAATCCAAGATAGATGAATATTTTTTGAAAGTAAATGGATCTATGAAATTGATGAACTTGGATGGAATATCCTTGAATAAGCTCGACTTGTCGAAAAGTTGTTTACGACAAAGTTCAAAGAGTTGACTACGATAAGATTAGATCTTCCGTAGCAATGCTTATAGTCTATGTGGATTATTCTAGTAATCGCTACATATTTCTTTCATGAGATATGATAGTAGGATGGCAAAATACATTACTTAACAGAAGTGTGTATTAAAGGTATATACAAGATACAACCAATTGTTTTGCTAGTCCGTGGAATACTAGATAAGAATACGAACTTCAATTTGATGAAATGAGTATTGCGGAGTTGGAATCTTCACCGGATGAAATAGTCAAAGAGTTTTTGATTTCATCAGAAACGATGAAGATGCTTGCATTTGCAAGAAATTAAGTGGGAGCACTGAGACATATTTGTAATACTTTATGTAACTGACATATCGTTGATTATAAATAGTGTAATTATATAATTGATTAAAAGGTTTCATTGAAAATTAGTTTCAATGAAAGGATATGGACTAAAACATATTTAGTGTCAAGATCTATGAAGATAGATTGAAACACATAATAAGTTTAAGTCAAAGTACATAGAATGAATATTGAAGTAGTTCAATATTAAGAAGGTGTTCTTTTCATGAGAAGGATTAACAAGACTTGAGTGTATATGACACTCAATGAGTTAAAACACATGAGTGATTATAGATCACGTATAATATGTACATAATCAGATGTCCTATGCTCTAAAATGTTATGAGCATATACCAGAATGATACATGTGATGATCATTGAACAACAGTAAGAATATCCTTGAGTACTTTAGAAGAACCAAAGATATATATTTTTTTTGTATGGGTTAATGACAAACAAATCGTTGTAAAGTGTTGCACCGATATTAGTTTGGTCACATATAAAAATGAATTTCAAATTTCAATTAGGCTAAGTGTTGTTAAAAAGGTAGCACAATGCAAGATTTAGAAGAGTTCTAAATATTGTGACGGATTCTACAAAAGAAGGCAGAGTATGTCATTGTTTTTGACAATGATTGAGGATGTTGAGTCAAGAAGTTCTTTGAGAACTTGGTGTAGTTCCGATAGTGTCAGAACTTTGAAGCTATATTGTATGTGAAAATATTAGTGACATATTTCAGACCGCGGAATTAAGGTTCCACCAGAAGACCAAACATAATTAATGCCGACTCATTTGGAAAATGAGTGATGCGTGAAGACGCAAATGAATTGCAAAATACAGACGTTTTCTGAGTGTGTCAGAACCGTTGACTAAAACCTCTCCCGTGAGCAAAACATGATAAAGCACCAGAAGGCCAAGGTGTTATATCTTTACATATGTAAACTAGATTATTGACTCTAGTGCAAGTGGGAGAGCTGTTGGAGATATGCCCAAGAGGCAATAATAAATGGTTATTATATATCTTTGTGTTTATGATAATGTTTATATACCATGCTATAATTGTATTAACCGAAACATTGATACATGTGTGATATGTAAACAACAAAGAGTCCCTAGTAAGCCTCTTAACTAGCTTGTTGATTAATAGATGATTAGTTTCATAATCATGAACATTGGATGTTATTAATAACAAGGTTATATCATTATATGAATGATGTAATGGACACACCCAATTAAGCGTAGCATAAGATCACGTCATTAAGTTATTTGCTATAAGCTTTCGATACATAGTTACCTAGTCCTTATGACCATGAGATCATGTAAATCACTTATACCGGAAAGGTACTTTGATTACACCAAACGCCATCTGCGTAAATGGGTGGTTATAAAGGTGGGATTAAGTATCCGGAAAGTATGAGTTGAGGCATATGGATCAACGAGTGGGATTTGTCCATCCCGATGACGGATAGATATACTCTGGGCCCTCTCGGTGGAATGTCGTCTAATGTCTTGCAAGCATATGAATAAGTTCATAAGAGACCACATACCACGGTACGAGTAAAGAGTACTTGTCGAGAGACGAGGTTGAACAAGGTATAGAGTGATACCGATGATCAAACCTCGGACAAGTAAAATATCGCGTGACAAAGGGAATTGGTATCGTATGTGAATAGTTCATTCGATCACTAAAGTCATCGTTGAATATGTGGGAGCCATTATGGATCTCCAGATCCCGCTATTGGTTATTGGTCGGAGTGAGTACTCAACCATGTCCACATAGTTCACGAACCGTAGGGTGACACACTTAAAGTTGGATGTTGAAATGGTAGAACTTGAATATGGAATGGAATTCGAATATTTGTTCGGAGTCCCGGATGAGATCCCGGACATCACGAGGAGTTCCGAAATGGTCCGGAGAATAAGATTCATATATAGGAAGTCATATTCCAAGTTTGGAAATGATCCGGTGCATTTATGGCAGGTTCTAGAAGGTTCTAGAAAAGTTCGGAAGAAACGCACTATGGAAGGTGGAGTCCCGGAAGGACTCCACAAGCTTAGCCAGCCAAACCCTAGAGGGGAAAGTCCAAGGTGGACTTCCCCCAAGGTGGCCGGCCACCCCCTCATGGAAAGGTGGGAGTCCCACTTGAGGTGGGAATCCCACCTTGGGTAGGTTTCCCTACACATGGAAGGTTTTGGGTTGGGGTCTTATTCGAAGACTTGTACACCAACTCTTGGGTGTTCCACCTATATAATGAGGGCCAAGGGGAGGGGGCCGGCTACACCAAAGCCATAGCTTGGCCGCACCCCTTAGTGGCCGGCCACCCCCTCTCCCCAAACCCTAGCGGTCTCTCTCCTCCACCACATCCCGCACGCTTAAGCGAAGCTCCGCCGGATTTCTCCACCACCACCGACACCACGCCGTCGTGCTTGTCGGATTCAAGAGGAGCTACTACTTCCGCTGCCCGCTGGAACGGGGAGGTGGACGTCGTCTTCATCAACAACCGAACGTGTGACCGAGTACGGAGGTGCTGCCCGTTCGTGGCGCCGGAAGCGATCGTGATCAAGATCTTCTACGCGCTTTTGCAAGCGGCAAGTGAACGTCTACCGCAGCAACAAGAGCCTCATCTTGTAGGCTTTGGAATCTCTTCAAGGGTGAGACTCGATATCCCCTCGTTGCTACCGTCTTCTAGATTGCATCTTGGCTTGGATTGCGTGTTCGCGGTAGGAATTTTTTTGTTTTCTATGCTACGTTCTCCTACAGAGGCCAGTGTAGTCTTGTAGATAATTTATCAAGGTTTCCAAATATATAAAATTTGTTCAATTTGGTTTGGTAGATTTTATTCTATTTAGTTTTCAAAACAGCATCTGAGAAGAAATAATTAAATTCGAAAATCCTTTATTTGAATTGTGCGCTTAGGCGGGAAACGGTGTTGGGCCAGGGAGAGAATGAGAGAGGTGGGTCGGCCCAGCTACGCTGGCGATGCTCGTGGGCCGCCTGACAGGGGGGGTCTACATGTCAGCGGCTTTAAACGCCGAAGCGGTACCTGTTAACGTGCGCCGTAAGATCAGAGGCTGATCCGACAGTCGATCGGCGTCGTCGTCGTCGACGAGTGGCAGGGGCTGGCACGGCGGAGGTAGGGGGTCGGCGGTGACCCTGGGCTCCGGCGAGCGGCGGCGTGGACGCGAGGCGATGTTGTCGATGCCGGCGAGCCTAACGGTGGTCGTGGGAGCTCCGGGGATGGACTAAATCGTCGGCGGCTTCTGCGGCGGTGTGCGGGCTACGGTGATGCAATTGGGCGGAGCTAGTGGGCAATGTGCGGTGGCGAGTGGACGAGAAGAGGTTGTGATGAGAGGGGAAGGCGCTGGTGTGGTGAATGGAGCGAGGGGAGCCCTCCTTTTATAGCATCGGAGCGAGGCCGAGGCGCAGCGGTGAGGTCGTTCATGGCGACGCGTCTACAGGGGCGCAGAGGGTGGATCGATGACGCACGCGTGTCGGTGACGTCAGCGCGGTCACGACGAGCTTGACTACGGGGAAAACAATGCAGTGACGAGGGCGGGCGCGTGACGGAAGCTCACGGTACTGCGGCGGACGTCGGCGATGGTGGCGTCGTCTACAGGCGTCGAGCGGTCCAATGGGCGTGTCTAGGAGGTAGCAGGGTCAACGGCGAGGCGACTGGCGCGCGGAGAGAGCGAGGGGAGGACGAGGGTGACGTGCGGCGATGACGCTCTGACGCGTCGTGGACGTCACTGGGCGCGCGCGTTCCGGCCGTTGCCAAGCGTCTACTGGCCAGGGCTTGGCACGAGCGTGACCAGGGCGTGATGGAGAGTCCCCAGGACATGGTGGTGCGTTGATGAGGTGAAGGGAGAGAGGGGTGGCATGATGAGGTGCATGTCATGCACGGCATGACATGGTCTTGGATTATTTTGTGCCTTTCAGTGTGTCTCCAGGCCTGGCATCGTGCAAGGAGTGGATAGGGGTACTAATGGTGACATAGGATGGATGGTTAGGGCAAAAACCCACTGGACAAAAGCAGGTGTGGAGTTGGCAGAAATGGTGCCTGCCATGTGTTCGACCAAATGCCCACAAGAGAGAAATTTTGGAATTTTGCAATGATTTTTGATGGAGTTGATTCATATCATATTTGAGACACAGTGGTGGTGGTGGTGTGCAAAAATGATGTTGGTTTGCAAAAATTCAAATGTGGCATAATCTTGAATCTGTTTGAGGGTGGCTACTTTGCTTGATGATAATTTGACATTGAGAAAGAATTTGCAGGAGTGGCTTTGAGAAAAGTTGTTCACCTTGATGAGGTCTTGGATGAGGTGCAAAGAGTTGAGATTGTTTGGTTTAAAAATATCTTAATACAGAGGCTCAAAGTAGGTGTCATGATATAAAATGCAATTTTGACCATTATCTTATGTGAGCTCAATTTGAATTCTAATTTTATTTGATTTGAGTTTCTTTGATTCCAAAAGTTTTTATAAGTGTTTAGTAACCATCTCTAATCAATGGTGCAAGCCAAAAAGGTCTAAGTTAAAGATTTGCAAAATTGGCCATAGCCACATATATGTGATGAAGTGCATTTTTCTTAATTTCTTATTTTCCTTTTCCTTGCTTCACTTAGGCATGGTCTAGGGTCCATTTAGGATTAGATTAGGTCTAGAGATGGTTTCACACCATTTGGACAAAGTAGGAGTGCATAGGACAAGATTTGATAAAATGGCTAAGTGCCACATATGCTTCTATGCATATGTTGAAATTTCTTTTATTTCTTTTTGTTTCACCTTGGTTTTGATTGGGGAAGTACTAGATTAGGTTTGTTGATGTTTTCAAAGCATCTAAACAAGGTAGAAGGGTCTAGGTAGAAGTTTCACCAAAATAGTCATAGGCACATAGGCCCTTTTCTTATTTAATTTCATTTCTTTTTATTTTGTTTATAATGGATGGTGAGAAAAGGGGTGAGGTTTAGGGTTTAGTGGGGTATCCCAATGGTTCACCACTATTTAGAAAAGTAAAAAGAGTATTAGTCAAGGTTTGCATACTAGGGCTATATGCCCACATATTTTATTTTATTTTAGTTCCTTCTTATTTGATACTATTTTGTTTTGAGAAGATTAGGGTTTTAGGGTTTTGGAATTAGGTTCAAAGCAATAAATAAACACACAGGGCAATATCACAACATATAAGCATGCTCACTAGGCACCAAACATAATTTAATAAAAGTTTTTTGTTGGTTCTCATTTTTGGAAAAAGGAAATTCATTTTCTCTTTGTTTTAAATTTTTGGGATGTTACAAACCCTTCCCCCTTAAACAAATCTCGTCCCGAGATTTTAAGAAAAGTTAGGTTCCTAAGAGGGATTGAGCAATTTGATTAACAGAAAAACATATTTGGCATGGCCTGAGGTGCTTCCTGTGCTTCTGCTGCATTCATGTGGTAGAGACGGCCGTTATTGTTGTTCTGGTTCCTTCTACCTGCGAAGCGGCGCTGTTGCTGGGCAGGTGCAGCAGTGTTGGCGGCAATCTTGGCAAGCTTCTTGGGGCACTCATTGGAGTATTGACCCACAACTCCACATTCATAGCAGTTCTTGTTGACTTGTCCTTCGGGGTGACGGGGATGGCATTGCTTCCAGTCCTCGGGCCAGTGTTGGTGTTGTTGTTGTTCCCATTGGGGTGGTTGTTGTTAATGTTGGGGTTGCTTTGGTTGTTGTGGCTGTTGTTGTTGTTGTTGTGGTTGCCTCCGGGCTTCGGGGGTCCTCCGTTGTTGTTGGGGTAGCTGGGGCGATAATTCTGAGCAGGGGGCTTGTTGTGTCTTGGGGTGAATCCTCCAGAGGAGTTGTTGCGGTGCTTCTGTGTATGGTGGGGTCCATTCTGGTTCATCATTCTTCTCTTGTGGTTCTCGTTGGCTTGATGCAGCTTTCCTTCCATCTGTATGGCTGAGTCCACAAGGGCTTCGAGGTCAGCGAACGGAATGTTCACTAACACAGTTTGCATCTCGTCATGCAGTCCGTTCAGAAATCTTTCCTTTCTTTTCTCATTGGTGTCGGTCTCATCTAGGGCGTACCTTGACAGTGTAAGAAACCTGTCGCGGTATTCCACCATGGACATCCTTCCTTGCTTGAGTTCGCGGAACTCGTCTCTCATCTTCTTGATCAGTCCTTGGGGCACATGGTATTTGCTGAACTTCAGCTTGAAGTCTTCCCAGGTCATCATCTGTCCTGCATTCATGGCACGGGCACTTGTCCACCAGGCTCTGGCAGGTCCTGATAGGTAGTGGGTGGCAAACAGTACTTTCTCTGCGGCTTCTACTCCCGAAACTTCTAAGTTGTTCTGCATTGTCTGGAGCCAGTTATCAGCGTCAAGTGGTTCTTCGGTCTTGCTAAACATCGGAGGGTTGGTGTTCTGAAAGTTCTTCAGCTTTGATCCTGGGTGATCATGGTTTTCGTGGCCTTGATTGTTTTGAGCTATTTGTTGCAGTGCCGCTATGTTGGCTTGTCGTTCAGCTCTCGCGGCTTCGCGATCTTCCATCATCATCTGGATCATCTGCATCATTGCGTCTTGGTTGGCGCTGCGGTTTGGTGGGGCCATCTGATCATTGGAGTAAATGATAAGATAAGAGGGAAATTTCTATGGTTTGTTTGAGTTAAATTCAAAAAGGTTCAAAACTTCAGTAGTGTTGAGGGGGTAGAAACCAACAACACTTTTTCATTCATACCAAGCATCACACATTACAATTCTAACACACCGTTGGTTTTAAGAACCATTCATTCGCTCTACGATACAAGGGATCCTGATACAACTCACACCTACTCAAGTGCTTTAATGACACTACTCTTCAGGGGGGAATTCTTCGTCTTCGCGGTTATGGTGCTTGGCGAAGGGCGAGGGCGTTGTCCAAATCCCTGCGGGTTTTGTACAGCCTGAAGTCTTGGTGTGGTACATAGTGGTTCATCTCCGGGTGTGGTGGCATGGTCATCGATCTTCCCATGGAGTCATGTCTTGGGTAGTAGATGAAACGAGTGTTCGGGATCTTGTTCTCATTTTTTCCACACAGACGGGCGATTGCTTCTTGCATAGCTCTGACTAGTCCTTCCTTCCAGGTGTTTCCTGTTACAGAAAACCATATGGTTTCCCATACTGGGGCTCCAAGCTTTCTTCCTAGATCAGCAGAAACTTCCCACCGAGGTGGTCCTCCCAACTGATTATTGCGGGGTGTTCCAAAGAACTCGGGATACGGGTGTCCTAGATATTCTGCTAGTTGCTTCAAATCCTTTTCGAACCTCAGTTCTCCTCCGTGACCAAGCTGATAGCACTCCCATTGGTATTCCATCTGTGAGCAATTAGGATAAGTAAGTTAGTGGAGTGATAAAGTGTGCAAGATTTTATGTAAGATTACAAAGAAAGGTAGAGCAGGGGTTTCTTATTTTGGAAAAGATCTTAAGGATAAGAGTAAGAATAAGTTTTCAGAAATATTCACTTCCTTTGTTTTTTTTGAAACTAAATTTTCAGGACGTCCATTCTAACTAGGGTCTCCTAAGGTCAACAATGGCTCTGATACCAACTTGTCAACACCCGGATTTTTAAGTCCAGATGCCTATTATGTCGTTCATCGCAATCCCAGGAATAATGTTGTTGCGAGACATAACAGTTGATATCATAAGTCATCATTCATTACAACCCATAAATGTCTTAAAAAAGAGGATCACATGATCCAATATTACACAAATAGTTGATCTAGTGATCAACAAACAACATAGTAGCGGAAGCGTAATAAAAGTGGACTATCTAGTTCCACAAGCGAACGCTTGACGTTAGGCGACTCCTAGTTGTTGTAGACGTCCTGCTGACCGTCATCCTCATATTGCTGCTCCTCTTTAGATTCTGGCCATTTGAATAGCCAGGGACACAGCCGTGAGTACTTTAAAGTACTCGCAAACTAATACTACTATCAATTTTAGTAGAAGGGGGTGCTAAGCTCTAGTTTTATTTGCATAAAGCCAGTTTTAGTTCATAAGCATTTCATAAGGACTAATCATAGGCTAACTAACTCAAAGTGGACTATCTAGTTCCACAGGACAACGCTTGACGTTAGGCGACTCCTAGTTTGTCAACACCCGGATTTTTAAGTCCAGATGCCTATTATGCCGTACATCGCAATCCCAGGAATATTGTTTTTGCGAGACATAATAGATTGATATCAAAACACATCATTCATTACACACATAATTGTCTTACATAGAGGGATCACATGATCCAGTCTTAATACATCATAGTGGATCTAGAGATCCTATTACAAAACACATAGCGGAAGCGAAGTAACGGTTGCGGTCCATCTATTCCACATGCAACTGTTGACGTCAGGAGTGATCCTAGTTGTCATAGACGTCCTGATGTCCATCTTCCTCGTACTGCTGTTCTCCTTCATAGTCTGGCCATTTGAATAGACAGGGACAAAGCCATGAGTACTTTAAAGTACTCGCAAACTAATACTAGGGTAAGCACTATCAACTATAGTAAGGGGGTGCTAAGCTCTAAGTTTATTTGCATAAAGCCAATTTTATTTCATAAGCGTTTATTAAAAGCCTCTTCATTTGCTAACTAACTCAAGTGGGAACATTAGTGTCATTCCCACAACTCTGTTGTGATTCAAGTCAAATTCACCATTCACCTTTCAATTCACAAGTCACCCTTCACAGGTCACATTTTTGAAAAGTTCTGATGACGGAACAGTATGGCCTTTCCAATCGTCCGTAACCATGGACACGGCTATTCGAATAGTTCTACACTCTCCAGAGGTCGTACACTTGTGCCACAACATTTGCAATAATCTGTCAGGGTTAACTGGCCCTGATTTATCACACTCCGTATGCGGACTACCAACCATAACCTTTCACTTACATACCCTAGTATAGGCACCTCTCCCCATGAGCTTGACCTCCCTGTGAAGACAGACAGTCAGCCTGGGAACTGCACAGGGCTTGGGCCGGACAATTCACCTCATTCACGTCATTTCACATCAATTCACTTTTAACGGAGGCAGCCTCAGCATAACCCCTATGACGCTTGTTTAGAGGGAACCCATACTAAGATACATAAACATCCAGTTAAGCCCTTACCCATAATCAGGTATTGTGGGGGTACTTGTAAAATTGGAATGGTATCGCATCCGAACCCAACCATCAGTTTTTGTAAAATTCACCATGTCATTCACAAGTCATATTCACCTTCAAAATATTTCAATAGAATGACTCATCATTCCAAGGTTTTCAAAGTCATTTCATTTCACCTCTTCCCATCTAGAGTAGTCAATTTTATTTATTAGCACTAGCAACTAATCATGAGGGGTTCTAACTAGCTTTGATTGTTCTAGGCTAACTTTGATACTCTTGTAGTATTCTATCTCTAGACCAAGTTAACTATAAAAGCAAGTTATAATAATCAAAGTAAAAGCTTGTAAGAATAAAACTGGGGATGGGATCATGAAGCATAAAGTAAATTGGTGAGTGTGCCTTGCTCTAGTAGAGCTTTGCACTTTGCAAGAATATTAGCTTGCCTTGAGTGGTATAGTGGTCAAAGTTCTCTTCTTCTTCAAAGTAGACCTCCTCCTCCTGGTACTCCTCGGTACTAGCGTCTATAAACGAATACGAGGTATACAATCACCAAACAATACTTAGGTGCTAGACTAATCACACCAATGGTTCACACAAGCTATTCTAGCATCACAACATTATTCACATGTTGGTTGACTTTGTTTTCTTTTTAAGAAAAATAATTTCCTCTCATTACAAATATTAATTTAGGGTTTCTATTTAATTCTTTGAGAAATAATTTCCTCTCATTGTAATATTTATTAGTGATTCTACTTATTTATTTTGAGAAAATAATTTCCTCTCATTATCTTATTAAGAGTTAATTTCTCTCATGAATAAGATGTGACCTAGGTTGACTAAAGTCAACCTCTTCACACTTATCACTTAAGAAAATGATTTAAATGAGGTGAGCACCTCATACCATTTTAATACACATTGCAATGATTTAGTATCATCAACTAATTTAATATGAGTTTTAATTGACCATGGTCCCTACCTCATATTAACTTAGTTGAGACAAGATTTAAATGAGACCAAAACATCTCATATGATTTAATAAGTAGTTTTAAACAATTTAAATACTACTATGAGAATGATTTAATATTTTCAAATAAGAACATATGGGTCATTAATACATGTGTCATCAACTCACATTGAATCACTTGGAGTAATGATTTAAATGAGATGCTACACCTCATATAATTTAAATACTATTTTTGAAATAGTTTAAATGAGCTAGAAATGGCCATATAGCCACTATTTGAATCTAGCCCATGATCATATACAGTACCCATATCATATTTTTGCATAAACAATTAGGGTATTTGAATTGTGATTTATGAGAATTTGAATCACCTCAAAATAGTTTATGGTTGATTTTAAATAATTATTTGAAATTTGAAAAGGCCCTGCCTTGTTTATTTTGTCACATTTATTTTATAATAAAACTAAGGTTGAGGCCAGTGTAGTCTTGTAGATAATTTATCAAGGTTTCCAAATATATTAAATTTCTTCAATTTGGTTTGGTAGATTTTATTCTATTTAGTTTTCAAAACAGCATCTGAGAAGAAATAATTAAATTCGAAAATCCTTTATTTGAATTGTGGGCTTAGGCGGGAAACGGTGTTGGGCCCGGGAGAGAATGAGAGAGGTGGGCCGGCCCAGCTACGCTGTCGATGCTCGCAGGCCGCCTGACAGGGGGGGTCTACATGTCAGCGGCTTTAAACGCCGAAGCGGTACCTGTTAACGTGCGCCGTAGGATCAGAGGCTGATCCGACGGTCGATCGGCGTCGTTGTCGTCGACAAGAGGCAGGGGCTGGCACGGCGGAGGTAGGGGGTCGGCGGCGACCCTGGGCTCCGGCGAGCGGCGGCGTGGACGCGAGGCGACGTTGTCGACGCCGGCGAGCCTAACGGTGGTCGTGGGAGCTCCAGGGATGGACTAAATCGTCGGCGGCTTCTGCAGTGGTGCTGCGGGCTACGGTGATGCAATTGGGCGGAGCTAGTGGGCAATGTGCGGCGGCGAGTGGACGAGAAGAGTTTGTGATGAGAGGGGAAGGCGCTGGTGTGGTGAATGGAGCGAGGGGAGCCCTCCTTTTATAGCATCGGAGCGAGGCCGAGGCGCAGCGGTGAGGTCGTTCATGGCGACGCGTCTACAGGGGCGCAGAGGGTTGGGCGATGACGCACGCGTGTCGACGACGTCAGCGCGGTCACAACGAGCTTGACTACGGGGAAAACAATGCAGTGACGAGGGCGGGCGCGTGACGGAAGTTCACGGTACTGCGGCGGACGTCGGCGATGGTGGCGTCGTCTACAGGCGTCGAGCGGTCCAATGGGCGTGTCTGGGAGGTAGCAGGGTCAACGGCGAGGCGACTGGCGCGCGGAGAGAGCGAGGGGAGGACGAGGGTGACGTGCGGCGATGACGCTCTGACGCGTCCAGGGCATGTCGTGGCGCGCTCTGGCGCGTCGTGGACGTCTACGGGTGCTTTTATTCTTGTAGACAGTGTTGGGCCTCCAAGAGCAGAGGTTTGTAGAACAGCAGCAAGTTTCCCTTAAGTGGATTACCCAAGTTTTATCGAACTCAGGGAGGAAGAGGTCAAAGATATCCCTCCCATGCAACCCTGCAACCACAAAGCAAGAAGTCTCTTGTGTCCCCAACACACCTAATAGGTGTACTAGTTCGGCGAAGAGATAGTGAAATACAAGTGGTATGAATGAATATGAGCAGTAGTACGGCGCCAGAAAATAGCTTACTGGCATGCAATTGATGGTAGTAATATTGCAGGAAGTAAACAAGCAGTAGTAACTCAGCAGTAGTAACGCAGTAAAACAGTAAACAAGCAGTGATAGCAGTATTTAGGAACAAGGCCTAGGGATTAGACTTTCACTAGTGGACACTCTCAACTTTGATCACATAACAGAATAGATAAATGCATACTCTACACTCTCTTGTTGGATGATGAACACATTGCGTAGGATTACACGAACCCTCAATGCCGGAGTTAACAAGCTCCACAATTAAATGTTCATATTTAAATAACCTTAGAGTGCATGAAAGATCGAAACGACTAAACCAAGTACTAACATAGCATGCACACGGTCACCTTCATGCTTATGTAGGAGGAATAATACACATCAATACTATCATAGCAATAGTTAACTTCGCAATCTACAAGAGATCATGATCATAGCATAAACCAAGTACTAACACGAGTGCACACACTGTCACCATTACACCGTGTAGGAGGAATAAAACTACTTTAATAACATCACTAGAGTAGCACATAGATAAAGTGTGATACAAAACACATTGCAATCATAAAGAGATATAAATAAGCACTTCACTATGCCATTCATAACGGTGAAGAAGTATTCTGTGAAATATAGCCTAAGAGACCCACACGGTGCACACACTGTCACCTTTACACACGTGGGACAAGGAGTCTCCGGAGATCACATAAGTAAAACTCACTTGACTAGCATAATGACATCTAGATTTCAAGCATCATCATATGAATCTCAATCATGTAAGGCAGCTCATGAGATTATTGTATTGAAGTACATAGGAGAGAGATGAACCACATAGCTACCGGTACAGCCCCGAGCCTCGATGGAGAACTACTCCCTCCTCATGGGAGCAGACAGCGTTGATGAAGATGGCGGTGGAGATGGCAGCGGTGTCGATGGAGAAGCCTTCCGGGGGCACTTCCCCGTCCAGCAGGGTGCCGGAACAGAGACTCCTGTCCCCCAGATCTTGGCTTCGCGATGGCGGCGGCTCTGGAAGGTTTCGCGTACCGTGTCTTCCTCCGTCGGTGTTTTTAGGTCAGAGACAATTAAATAGGCGAAGAGATGGAGTCGGAGGGGCCACGGGGTGCCCACACCCTAGGGGGGCGCGCCCCCCCTGGCCTGCGCCGGGGTGTGGTGTGGGGCCCCCCTGGCTCCCCTCTCGTCCTTCTCCGGTGCTCTGGAAGCTTCCGGGAATTATAAGGTCTCCGGTCTTTATTTCGTCCGATTCCGAAAATATTTCTTTACTAGGATTTCTAAACCAAAAACAGCGAGAAAACAGACAAGCGGCCTTTCGGCATCTCGTCAATAGGTTAGTTCCGGAAAACGCATAATAATGACATATAATGTGTATAAAACATGTAGATATCATCAATAAAGTAGCATGGAACATAAGAAATTATCGATACGTCGGAGACGTATCAGCATCCCCAAGCTTAGTTCCGCTCGTCCCGAGCGGGTAAAACGATAACAAAGATAATTTCGAAGTGACATGCCATCATAACCTTGATCATACTATTGTAAAGCACATGAGATAAATGCAGAGATTCGAAGCAATGATGAAGATAATGAGTAAACAAATGAATCATATAACAAAGACTTTTCATGAATAATACTTTCAAGACAAGCATCAATGAGTCTTGCATAAGAGTTAACTCATAAGCAATAAATTCTTAGTAGAAAGCTTTGAAACAACACAAAGGAAGATATAAGTTTCAGCGGTTGCTTTCAACTTTAACATGTATATCTCATGGATAATTGTCAACACAAAGTAATATAACAAATGCAATAGGTAAACATGTAAGAATCAATGCACACAATTTACACAAGTGTTTGCTTCTAAGATAGAAAGAATAGGTAAAGCTGACTCAACAATAAAGTAAAAGAATGGCCCTTCAAAGAGGAAAGCATCGATTGCTATATTTGTGCTAGAGCTTTGATTTTGAAAACATATAGAGAGCATAAAAGTAAAGTTTTGAGAGGTGTTTGTTGTTGTCAACGAATGGTAGTGGGCACTCTAACCCCCTTGCCAGACAAACCTTCAAAGAGCGGCTCGCATTTTATTTTATTTTTGTGTGGCACTCCTTCCAACCTTTCTTTCACAAACCATGGCTAACCGAATCCTCGGGTGCCTGCCAACAATCTCATACCATGAAGGAGTGCCTTTTTATTTTAGTTTTATTATGATGACACTCCTCCCCACCTTGTCTTTCTCAAGCCATGGCTAACCGAATCCTTCGGGTGCCGTCCAATAACCACATACCATGGAGGAGTGTCTATTTTTGTTAATTAATTTGGGACTGGGAATCCCATTGCCAGCTCTTTTTGCAAAATTATTGGATAAGCGGATGAAGCCACTAGTCCATTGGTGAAAGTTGCCCAACAAGATTGAAAGATAAACACCACATACTTCCTCATGAGCTATAAAACATTGACACAAATAAGAGGTAATAACTTTTGAATTGTTTAAAGGTAGCACTCAAGCAATTTACTTTGGAATGGCGGAGAAATACCATGTAGTAGGTAGGTATGGTGGATACAAATGGCATAGTGGTTGGCTCAAGGATTTGGATGCATGAGAAGTATTCCCTCTCGATACAAGGTTTAGGCTAGCAAGGTTTATTTGAAACAAACACAAGGATGAACCGGTGCAGCAAAACTCACATAAAAGACATATTGTAAACATTATAAGACTCTACACCGTCTTCCTTGTTGTTCAAAACTCAATACTAGATATTATCTAGACCTTAGAGAGACCAAATATGCAAATCAAATTTTAGCAAGCTCTATGTATTTCTTCATTAATAGGTGCAAAGTATATGATGCAAGAGCTTAAACATGAGCACAACAATTGCCAAGTATCACATTATCCAAGACAGTTTACCAATTACTACATGTAGCATTTTCCAATTCCAACCATATAACAATTTAACGAAGCGGAAACTTCGCCATGAATATTATGAGCTAAGAACACATGTGTTCATACGAACCAGCGGAGCGTGTCTCTCTCCCACACAAGCATTTATTCAAACAAAAACAGAAACAAAAACAAACAGACGCTCCAAGTAAAGTACATAAGATGTGACCGAATAAAAATATAGTTTCAAGAGAAGGAACCTGATGATGTTGTCGATGAAGAAGGGGATGCCTTGGGCATCCCCAAGCTTAGACGCTTGAGTCTTCTTAAAATATGCAGGGATGAACCACGGGGCATCCCCAAGCTTAGAGCTTTCACTCCTCTTGATCATAGTATATCATACTCCTCTCTTGACCCTTGAAAACTTCCTTCACACCAAACTTCAAGCAAACTCATTAGAGGGTTAGTGCATAATCAAAAATTCACATGTTCGGAGGTGACACAAACATTCTTTTCACTTCGGACATTGCATAAAGCTACTTGGACATTAATGGATCAAAGAAATGAATCCAACATAGCAAAAGAGGCAATGCGAAATAAAAGGCAGAATCTGTCAAAACAGAACAGTTCGTAAAGACGAATTTTAAAATGGCACCAGACTTGCTCAAATGGAAAAACTCAAAACTAATTAAAGTTGCGTACATATCTGGGGATCACGCTCGTAAATTGGCAGATTTTTTCGAATTTTCTACAGAGACTTGTGCCAGAATTCGTGACAGACAGCAATGCTGTTTACAGCGCAGCGATCCCAAATATAACATCAACTTTAACATAGAAACTTTACTTGGCACAAAAACATGATAAGGAGAGGTTGCTACAGTAGTAAACAACTTCCAAGACTCAACAAAACAAAAATTGCTGTAGTAAAATAAACACATGGGTTATCTCCCAAGAAGTTCTTTCTTTATAGCCATTAAGATGGGCTCAGCAGTTTTAATGATGCACTCGCAAGAAATAAGAGTTGAGGCAAAAGAGAGCATCAAGAGGCAAATTCAAAACACATTTAAGTCTAACATGCTTCCTATGCATAGGAATCTTATACACAAATGAATTCATGAAGAGCAAAGTGACAAGCATAAAAGGATAAAACACGAGTAACTTCAAGATTCTCAACATAAAGAGGGGAAACTTAATATTATTAAGATGAATATAACCATGTTTCCCTCTCTCATAATAACTTTCAGTAGCATCATTGATGAAATCCACAATATAACCATCACTTAAAACATTCTTATCATGGTTCATATGCATAAAGGTATCATTATTTTTGTCATAAGAAAAACTCTTCTCATTAATAGTAATTGGAGCAGGATCATTATCAAGAATTTGAACATGGTAAACAAGTTGCATACTAAGGGAATGGTTTTTGGCAAGCCCATCATAACTATGACAAGTTTCATAAGGATAATTGTAACATGTGTCATATACATCTCCATAGCAATTATCTAAACCAGAATATGTAATATCATCATTTTCACTAAAAGTAGAGGTCTCAAATACAGGATCTTCAAGCACAACATCCCCAAGCTTAGAGCTTTCAATATCATCGTTTAAGGGGACATGAATAATGCTATCATCATTACTTTCATAATCAGTACCAAAGAGATTTTCAATATCAAAGGTAGTGTGCTCATTCAAATCATGATCGCTAATGTATGTAAAGGGCATAGGAAGATCATCGTATTCGGATTCATTATCACAATAATCATTAGGAGCAACATACTTACGGTTACCTAGCGTTATCTCATTCACGCGGGGATACGTCGTTACCTCTTTCTTTTTATTCTCCTTCTTCTTCTTCTTCTTCTTCTTCTTCGTTCCCTTCTTCTTCTTCTTCTCTTCTTCCCTCTCCTCGCTCCCTTCTTTAGGAGGAAGAGGCTTGAAGGGTGGCTTGTCCGCATAACCTGATTTACTTTCAAAAACAATAGAAGAAACTTGGGAGGATCCCTCCTTTTCATTAATTAATTGAAAACACACAGCGGTCCTATCATATTTTGGCAAGGTGTCATCTTCTAAAATATTCTGTATGTAAGTATTTGTATGGCAATTATTAATGCAATAAGAAAGACACCCATGCAGGACATCATCAATATCAAGATCGTTAATATTTAACAAAGAAATTTTTCTTGATAACTCTTCACACTTCAAAAATAAAGTAAGTTCATCATGCTGATTAGGAGTAATTTCATCATCACAATACAAATTTGCAGCACTCATGGGGTTCGAATTATCATTGGAGGAGCATTGAAAATTAAAATGACCAACTCTATGGCAAAGTTCACAAATAAAAGGATAGAGGGCACACACTTTTTCTCCAAGATCATCTAGAGCTCTAAACCACTTTCTAGTTTTTTCATTTCTGTGATGGATACAATATTCATCTTCTATTTGATTAATTCCACAAGGTCTATGTATTCCACAAAAATTAACATGCTTATAGGAAATAGTATTTTCGAAGTTTCAACATGTTCATTGCAATCATTAATAACAGTTTCATCCTTCATGCAAGCGTCTTTAAAAGGTTCATGATACTTATCAAAATTCTTCCTAGGCAATTCAATGTGAGAAGCAAAAGCTTTATAAAGATTTGCAGCAACTTGAGAGTCAAGACCATAAGTAGCACTCATATTTCGAAATTTACCACTATCCATAAAAGTTTCAATGCATTCATAATCCTAATTTATACCTGACTCTTTACCTTTGTCGTTCTCCCAATCTTCAGCGTTCTCCTTAATCCGATCAAGAAGGTCCCTTTTAAACTCTTCTTTGTTGCGCGTGAATGATCCAGAACAAGTAGTATCCAGCAAGGTCTTATCTTGAAAAGAAAGTCTTGCATAGAAATTATCAATGATGATATTACCTGGAAGCTCATGATTGGGGCATTTGAGCATTAAAGTCTTCAATCTCTCCCATGCTTGGGCAATACTCTCTCCATCATGAGGCCAAAAATTATATATATAGTTTCGATCTTTGTGAATTTCACTTGGAGGATAGAACTTGGAATAAAATAGAGGCACAATATCCTTCCAATCAAGAGAGCGCCCGTCCTTCAGCAGTTTATACCAATGCGCCGCTTTACCGGACAGCGACATAGAGAATAGTTTCGTCTTCACTTCATCCATAGAGATACCTGCACACTTGAATAACCCGCATAATTCATGCAAAAACAGTAAATGATTTCCAGGATGGACAGTTCCATCCCCTTCATAGCGGTTATCCATAACACATTCAATAATTTTCATAGGTATTTTATACGGAATACTTTCAGCAGGTGGATTTAAAATATCAGAAGCATCATTAGAGTTATCGCATATGGGAGATAAAGTATTATCGAGCAAAATATTTCTTCCAAAGCGGAGGAGCTAAAAAGATTATTTTTATGTAAACTAGCTTCCCCAAGCTTAGACTTCTTCATAGCATTAGCGATAATTGCATTCATACTAATAACATTGCTACTATCATGTAAATAAGGTTCCATAGGTTTTTTAATTTTCGCATCAAATAATTCTAAATTAGGAAAAAGATTAAAAAGCTCACTAATTTTTTTGTTGTTTTCCATTATGCCTAACTAGTGAAAATAAAAACAAGAAACAAAAAGATGCAATTGCAGGATCTAAAGGAAATAGCTTCGAGCACACACACAATGGCGCCAGAAAAGTACTGTTACCTGGAACCGGAGTATGAGTGCCTTTTACCTTTCCTCCCCGGCGACGGCGCCAGAAAAGTGCTTGGCGCGTAGTTGACGAGGGAGGAAAAGTGCTTAGTTGTCGGGCTTGCCAATGTGTGAGTGCCGTTTACCTTTCCTCCCCGGCAACGGCGCCAGAAAAGTGCTTGATGTCTACGGGTGCTTCTATTCTTGTAGACAGTGTTGGGCCTCCAAGAGCGAGAGGTTTGTAGAACAGCAGCAAGTTTCCCTTAAGTGGATTACCCAAGGTTTATCGAACTCGGGGAGGAAGAGGTCAAAGATATCCCTCTCATGCAACCCCGCAACCACAAAGCAAGAAGTCTCTTGTGTCCCCAACACACCTAATAGGTGTACTAGTTCGGCGAAGAGATAGTGAAATACAAGTGGTATGAATGAATATGAGCAGTAGTACGGCGCCGTGAAAATAGCTTACTAGCATGCAGTTGATGGTAGTAATATTGCAGGAAGTAAACAAGCAGTAGTAACTCAGCAGATAGTAACGCGATAGAAACAAGTAAACAAGCGAGTGATAGCAGTATTTAGGAACAAGGCCTAGGGATTAGACTTTCACTAGTGGACACTCTCAACTTTGATCACATAACAGAATAGATAAATGCATACTCTACACTCTCTTGTTGGATGATGAACACATTGCGTAGGATTACACGAACCCTCAATGCCGGAGTTAACAAGCTCCACAATTAAATGTTCATATTTAAATAACCTTAGAGTGCATGAAAGATCGAAACGACTAAACCAAGTACTAACATAGCATGCACACTGTCACCTTCATGCTTATGTAGGAGGAATAATACACATCAATACTATCATAGCAATAGTTAACTTCGCAATCTACAAGAGATCATGATCATAGCATAAACCAAGTACTAACACGAGTGCACACACCTGTCACCATTACACCGTGTAGGAGGAATAAAACTACTTTAATAACATCACTAGAGTAGCACATAGATAAATTGTGATACAAAACACATTGCAATCATAAAGAGATATAAATAAGCACTTCACTATGCCATTCATAACGGTGAATAAGTATTCCGTGAAATATAGCCTAAGAGACCCACACGGTGCACACACTCGTCACCTTTACACACGTGGGACAAGGAGTCTCCCGGAGATCACATAAGTAAAACTCACTTGACTAGCATAATGACATCTAGATTACAAGCATCATCATATGAATCTCAATCATGTAAGGCAGCTCATGAGATTATTGTATTGAAGTACATAGGAGAGAGATGAACCACATAGCTACCGGTACAGCCCCGAGCCTCGATGGAGAACTACCTCCTCATGGGAGCAGCAGCGTTGATGAAGATGGCGGTGGAGATGGCAGCGGTGTCGATGGAGAAGCCTTCCGGGGGCACTTCCCCGTCCGGCAGGGTGCCGGAACAGAGACTCCTGTCCCCCAGATCTTGGCTTCGCGATGGCGGCGGCTCTGGAAGGTTTCGCGTACCGTGGCTTCCTCCGTCGGTGTTTTTAGGTCAGAGACGATTAAATAGGCGAAGAGATGGAGTCGGAGGGGCCACGGGGTGCCCACACCCTAGGGGGGCGCGCCCCCCCTGGCCCGCGCCGGGGTGTGGTGTGGGGCCCCCCTGGCTCCCCTCTCGTCCTTCTCCGGTGCTCTGGAAGCTTCCGGGAATTATAAGGTCTCCGGTCTTTATTTCGTCCGATTCCGAAAATATTTCTTTACTAGGATTTCTGAAACCAAAAACAGCAGAAAACAGCAACTGGCCTTTCGGCATCTCGTCAATAGGTTAGTTCCGGAAAAGGCATAATAATGACATATAATGTGTATAAAACATGTAGATATCATCAATAAAGTAGCATGGAACATAAGAAATTATCGATACGTCGGAGACGTATCACGGGCGCGCGCGTTCCGGCCGTTCCCAAGCGTCTACTGGCCAGGGCTTGGCACGAGCGTGACCAGGGCGTGATGGAGAGTCCCCAGGACATGGTGGTGCGTTGATGAGGTGAAGGGAGAGAGGGGTGGCATGATGAGGTGCATGTCATGCACGGCATGACATGGTCTTGGATTATTTTGTGCCTTTTAGTGTGTCTCCAGGCCTGGCATCGTGCAAGGAGTGGATAGGGGTACTAATGGTGACATAGGATGGATGGTTAGGGCAAAAACCCACTGGACAAAAGCAGGTGTGGAGTTGGCAGAAATGGTGCCTGCCATGTGTTCGACCAAATGGCCACAAGAGAGATATTTTGGAATTTTGCAATGATTTTTGATGGAGTTGATTCATATCATATTTGGTACACAATGGTGGTGGTGGTGTGCAAAATGAAGTTGGTTTGCAAAAATTCAAATGTGGCATAATCTTGAATCTGTTTGAGGGTGGCTACTTTGCTTGATGATAATTTGAAATTGAGAAAGAATTTGCAGGAGTGGCTTTGAGAAAAGTTGTTCACCTTGATGAGGTCTTGGATGAGGTGCAAAGAGTCGAGATTGTTTGGTTTAAAAATATCTTAATACAGAGGCTCAAAGTAGGTGTCATGATATAAAATGCAATTTTGTCCATTATCTTATGTGAGCTCAATTTGAATTCTAATTTTATTTGATTTGAGTTTCTTTGATTCCAAAAGTGTTTATAAGTGTTTAGTAACCATCTCTAATCAATGGTGCAAGCCAAAAAGGTCTAAGTTAAAGATTTGCAAAATTGGCCATAGCCACATATATGTGATGAAGTGCATTTTTCTTAATTTCTTATTTTCCTTTTCCTTGCTTCACTTAGGCATTGTCTAGGGTCCATTTAGGATTAGATTAGGTCTAGAGATGGTTTCACACCATTTGGACAAAGTAGGAGTGCATAGGACAAGATTTGATAAAATGGCTAAGTGCCACATATGCTTCTATGCATATGTTGAAATTTCTTTTATTTCTTTTTGTTTCACCTTGGTTTTGATTGGGGAAGTACTAGATGAAGTTTGTTGATGTTTTCAAAACATCAAGAAAAATAGAAAGGTCTAGTTAGAAGTTTCACAAAAATAGTCATAGGCACATAGGCCTTTTTCTTATTTAATTTACTTTCTTTTTATTTTGTTTATAATGGATGGTGAGAAGAGGGGTGAGGTTTTAGGGTTTAGTAGAGTATCTCAATGGTTCACCACTATTTAGAAAAGTAAGAAGGGTATTAGTCGAGGTTTGCATACTAGGGCTATATGCCCACATATTTTATTTTATTTTAGTTCCTTCTTATTTGATACTATTTAGTTTTGAGAAGATTAGGGTTTAGGGTTTTGGAATTAGGTTCAATGCAATAAATAAACAATCATGGCAATATCACAACATATAAGCATGCTCACTATGTACCAAACTTACTTTAATAAAAGTTTTTGTTGGTGCTCATTTTTGGAAAAAGGAAATTCATTTTATCTTTGTTTTAAATTTTTGGGATGTTACAGACTCTTTCAGTCTGTCCGTCAGTCTGACGGTGGTAGGCGGTGCTGAAATTCAGACGGGTTCCAACTCCTTCATGCACTTTCTGCCAGAATCTTGAGGTGAACTGAGATCCTCTATCTGACACTATTGACTTCGGGGTTCCGTGCAGGGCGACTATTCTTGAGATGTATAGCTCCGCTAGCTTCGGGCCTTGATAGGTGGTCTTGACAGGGATAAAATGGGCTACCTTGGTCAACCTATCGACCACTACCCAAATAGAATCATTCCCTTTGCTATATTTGGGCAGTCCAGTGATAAAGTCCATTCCGACTGAGTCCCACTTCCATTCCGGAATCTGTAAGGGTTGCAACAGGCCTGCGGGTCGCTGATGTTCTGCCTTGACTCTCTGACAGATATCACACTTGGCGATGTAGCTCACGATTCCATGCCACCAAAATTGTTCCTTCAAATCTTGGTACATCTTGGTACCTCCGGGGTGGATAGAGTATAGTGTGTCGTGGGCCTCCTTCAGTATGACTTGCTTCAATTCTGAGTCTGACGGCACACATAGGCGACCGTTGTACCAAAGTACTCCTTCTTCATCTTCGGCGAATCCTGGTGCCTTTCCTACATCCATTTGACTCTTGATTCCGTCAATGCTGGCATTTCCCTTTTGGGCTTCCTTGATTTGGCTAATCAGAGTAGGTTGCAGCTCTATGCTAGCTAGGTATCCCTCACTAACTAGCTCCAGTCTAAATTGTTCAAACTCTTCATACAGGCTAGGTTGTTCTGCTGCTATCATGGAGTTCAGCTGACACGGCTGTCTACTCAAAGCATCTGCTACCACATTGGCCTTGCCGGGGTGATAGTGAATCTCCAGGTCATAATCCTTTATCAGTTCTATCCATCTTCTATGTCTCATGTTGAGTTCCTTCTGGGTGAAGATATACTTCAAACTCTTGTGATCCGAGTAGATCTCGCATCGATTACCCATGAGGTAATGACGCCAAACCTTCAAGGCTAAAACTACGGCTGCAAGCTCGAGGTCATGGGTTGGGTAGTTCTGCTCATGCTGCTTCAATTGTCGGACAGATAAGATATCACCTTTACTTCTTGCATCAACACACATCCAAGACCAATCTTAGATGCGTCACAATAGACGTCAAAGGGCTTGGTGATGTCCGACATGATTAGGATGGGGGCTGTGGTTAGTCTTGTCTTGAGCTGCTGGAAGCTCTCTTCACATCTATCAGTCCATTCAAACTTCTTGTCCTTCTTCAACAGTTGTGTCATTGGCCTGGCAATGCTTGAAAATCCTTCAACAAATCTGCGGTAATATCCAGTTAATCCAAGAAATGCACGGACCTCGGTCTGTGTGGTTGGGGCTTTCCATTCTTCAACTGTTTTGATTTTGGTGGGATCTACAGCAATTCCTCCTGCAGACAGGATGTGTCCCAGGAATCCTACCTCTTTCAACCAAAACTCGCACTTGCTGAACTTGGCATACAACTTGTGCTGTCTAAGGGTTTCTAGGATAACCTCCAAATGTTGCTCATGTTCCTCTTCGGTTTTGGAGTAGATAAGGATGTCGTCGATGAAGACAACGACAAACTTATCCAGAAAGTTCATGAAAATCTTATTCATGAGGTTCATGAAATAAGCAGGGGCATTGGTTAATCCAAACGACATGACGTTGTATTCATACAACCCATATCTGGTGGTAAAGGCAGTCTTGGGGATATCCGTTGCACGGATCTTCAGCTGATGGTAACCAGTCCTAAGATCAATCTTAGAGAACACGGTGGCACCGGTCAACTGGTCAAACAGGTCTTCTATCTTTGGCAGGGGATATTTGTTCTTGATGGTGACATCGTTAAGCTTACGGTAATCCGTACATAAACGACTGGCACCATCCTTCTTATCCACAAACAAAACTGGTGATCTCCAAGGCGACGCACTTGGTCGAATCAGACCCTTGGCTAACAAGTCATCCAATTGCTTCTTCAGCTCCACTAGTTCTGCCGGGTTCATGCTATAGGCTCTTTGGGCTATAGGTCCTGTTCCAGGGATTAACTCGATAATGAACTCGATATCCCGATCTGGGGGCATACCGGGTAAATCATCAGGAAACACATCAGGGTATCGACAAACGACCCTAATCTGATCCAAGGTTGGCTTGGCAACACTCTGGTTGCAGGTGAATTTTCTGGGTAATCTTTCAGATACTCGTTCCACTAGTATTCCAGTGCTACTGGTCATGGTGATGGCCTTCTTGGCACAGTCTATCAATCCATGGTGCTTGGACATCCAGTCCATACCCAATACTACTTCCAAACCTTTAGTTCCCTATACAATCAAGTTTGCATAAAAATCTATTTCATGAATTCTGATGGGAACATCTTTGCAAATTTTTCTAGCTTTGGTTGTTGATCCAGGTATTTGAATTACCATAACATGTTTCAAACTGATTGGTTGAATTTTACTTGTGCATGCAAAGTCTTCAGTGACAAATGAATGCGATGCTCCAGAATCAAGCAACACTCTGGCAGGTACTGAGTTGATAGAAAACATACCCAGTACGACGTCTGGTGCTTCCTGTGCTTCTTCCGCACTCATATGAAAGAGGCGGCCATTGCGGTTGTTGGGGTTGTTGGGGGCGAACTTCTTGCTGGTGGTGACACGGCGCTGCTGCTGAGCTGGGGCAGAGGTGTTGGCGGCGATCTTGGCTAGCCTTTTGGGGCACTCATTGGAGTAGTGTCCCACTATGCCGCATTCATAACAGGTGATAGTGGCCTTGTCCTTGGGAGTGACGGGGATAGCATTGCTCCCGATCCTCGGGGCTGTGTTGGAGTTATTGGGGTTGTTGTTGGCCTGGGCTCTCTGCGGAGCGCGGTTGTAGTTGTTGTTGTGGTGCACATAGTTGCTGTTGTTGTTGTGGTGGTGGGGGCCTCCTGGCCTTGGGTTTCCTCCGCTCCGGTTCTGAAAACTGGGGCGTGACATCTGGTTCCGGGGCTTGGTATTTCTGGGGTTGAAACCACCGCTTGAGCTGGGGCGATACCTTGGGGTATTGCTGGGCCCGCTTTGATGCATCATGCGGCGCTTTCGGTTCTCATTTGCTTGGTGCAATTTTCCTTCCATCTGGATGGCAGAATCCACTAGGGCTTCGAGGTCGGCAAAGGGGATGTTGACTATTACTGTCTGCATCTCGTCGTGCAGACCGTTCAGGAATCTCTCCTTCCTCTTCTCGGTGGTGTCGGTTTCATCGGGGGCGTACCTTGACAGGGTGAGGAACCTGTCGCGGTATTCTACCACCGACATCCGTCCTTGCTTCAGTTCACGGAATTCATCCCTCATCTTCTTGATCAATCCTGGTGGTACATGATACTTGCTGAACTTGAGCTTAAAGTCAGCCCAAGTCACTATCTGTCCTGCGTTCATGGCACGGGTGCTGGTCCACCAAGCTCTTGCTGGTCCGGCGAGGTAGTGCGTAGCAAATAGCACCTTCTCATTTTCATCAACTCCAGCTACTTCCAAGTTGTTTTCCATTGTTTGCAGCCAATCATCTGCATCTAAGGGCTCTTCAGTCTTGCTGAAGACAGGTGGGTTGGTGTTTTGGAAATTC
Organism: Lolium rigidum; assembly: GCF_022539505.1. Classification (NCBI taxonomy): domain Eukaryota; kingdom Viridiplantae; phylum Streptophyta; class Magnoliopsida; order Poales; family Poaceae; genus Lolium; species Lolium rigidum. The sequence continues at coordinate 284,624,296 of NC_061510.1, forward strand.
TTGAGTTTGGACCCTGGATGATCATGGTTCCCATGGCCATGCTGGTTGTTGGCTAACTGTTGCAGTGCTGCTATGGTGGCTTGGCGTTCAGCTCTGTCAGTTTCCCTGTCTGTCATCAGGGTCTGCAGCAGTTGCATCATTGCATCCGGGTTCGCGTTGCCATCTGAACAGGTAGATAGATCATGAGACGAGAGGGAATTTTCTATGGCTTGTTTTGGGGTATGTTTTAACACTTAAAACTTGAAGTCTTTTGATGATGCACATAACACACAAACATTCATTCATAACAAACAACACATCTTACATGCTAACACACTAAGGGTTTTAAGAACCCTTCTTCTCCAAGTTACGATACATGGGGCGGGATACAACGCACACCTACATAAGTGAAGCTAGTGCAACTACTCCTCCACATCGACGTCCACATCGATGGGGATGATCTCATCCTCGGCATACTCCAGTTACTCGTAGTCCACCTCCTCGGGGTCCTCTTCCTCCTCGAAGTCGTCATCATCACTCAGGAAGGCTTCTCCTCCCTGAAGGTCGATGCCTCCATCGTCCTCCTCAATCTCTCTCAGCTGGTCCTCCTGGGCCTTGACGGTGATCTCCAAGGCTGCTATCTTGGCGCGAAGGTGCACTATGGTAGCATCCTTCTTGGCGCGCTGCAAGCGGAGTGACTTGCGGTCCTTGTTGAGCATCCTGATGGCCTCACCATGCTGAGTCAGTGCAAAGTGAGTCTGGTTCGCGTAACCACAAGAGTTATCCAGATCCTTCTGGGTCTGTTACAGCATGTAGTCCAGATGGTCCACATGGTGCCTCAGCTGGGGGTCCATCGGTACCTGCATGGGTACTCCAAGGGCATCACGCCTTGCATGGTGAGCAAAGCGAGACGCGAGCACAGCTACCACGTTCTGTCCGCACAGACGCGCAAGTCCCTCCTGAAGGGCACGTGCGAGTCCGTCCAGCCAGCTGCTTTCCCTGAAGGAAAAGAGGATCCTCTCAGAAGTAGGAGGCTCCACTTTGCCCCTCAAGTCAGCGGTGATAACCCACTGAAGCTCCCCTCCGTGCTGGTCGTTGACCTAGACTCCGTGAAACTCGGGGTGGGGGCGCCCAAGGTGTTCCGACAGACCGTCAAGATCCCTCTCGAAGATCAAGTCCCCTCCGTTCCCGAGCTGGTAAAACTTCACGTTGGCCAGCTCCATCTGAAAGTGAATTGGATGAGTAAGTTAGAGAGGGAACAAGTGTGTCAGAATTTTATGTACTTTTATAAGGAAGAGCATGGCATATCATTTTTTTTGAAAGATCTCAAGGAAAAGAGGGATATAATTTTTTGCAAATATTCATTTCCTTTGTTTTTGTGAAACTAACTTTGTCAGAACGTCCATTCTAAACTAGGGTCTCCTAAGGTCAAACAATGGCTCTGATACCAACTTGTCAACACCCGGATTTTTAAGTCCAGATGCCTATTATGTCGTTCATCGCAATCCCAGGAATAATGTTGTTGCGAGACATAACAGTTGATATCATAAGTCATCATTCATTACAACCCATAAATGTCTTAAAAAAGAGGATCACATGATCCAATATTACACAAATAGTTGATCTAGTGATCAACAAACAACATAGTAGCGGAAGCGTAATAAAAGTGGACTATCTAGTTCCACAAGCGAACGCTTGACGTTAGGCGACTCCTAGTTGTTGTAGACGTCCTGCCGACCGTCATCCTCATATTGCTGCTCCTCTTTAGATTCTGGCCATTTGAATAGCCAGGGACACAGCCGTGAGTACTTTAAAGTACTCGCAAACTAATACTACTATCAATTTTAGTAGAAGGGGGTGCTAAGCTCTAGTTTTATTTGCATAAAGCCAGTTTTAGTTCATAAGCATTTCATAAGGACTAATCATAGGCTAACTAACTCAAATGGGAACATTAGTGTCATTCCCACAACTTAGTTGTGTTTCAAGTTCAAATCACCACTTCAAATTCAACCAACATTTCAAGTAAAGATCTAATGACGGAACAGTATGGCCTTTCCAATTGTCCGTAACCGTGGACACGGCTATTCGAATAGTTTGACACTCTGCAGAGGTTGCACACTTGTGCCACAACATTTGATTACGTCCGTCAGAGATAACTATGAATAATCGTAACTCAGTACGTGGATCATCAACTCTAACCGTTCACTTACACATCCTAGTATAGGCACCTCTCACCATGAGCTTGGCCTCCCGGTGAAAACAAATCGTCAACCCGGGAACTGCACAGGGCTTGGGCCGGACAATTCACCTCTTTCACGTCATTTCACATCATTTCACATTTAACGGAGGCAGCCTCTGCATAACCCCTATGACGCTTGTTTAGAGGGAACACATACTAAGACATATAAACTTCTAGCTAGACCCTACCCATAATCAGGTATTGTGGGGGTACTTGTATATTGGAATGGTATCGCATCTGAATCCAACCATTAGTTTTTAGCAAATTCACCAAGTCATTCATTTCATTCAAGTCATATTCACCTTCAAATCCTTCAAGGTCATTTCATTTCACCATGTTCCAATCTAGAGTAATCATTTTTATTTATTTAGCACTAGCCACTAGTCATGAGGGGTGCTAACTAGCTTTGGTTACCATAGGCTATCTTTAATGATCTTGCTCTACTCTAGACCAAGTGAATCAGGAATCAAAAAGTGCTTGATAAAGTAAAGAAGTAAAAGCTTGTAGTGAAAAATGGGATGGGCTTAGTAAACATGAAGTAAAATGTGGGGTGCTTTGCTCATGGAGCTTGGCACATTGCAAGAATATTAGCTTGCCTTGAGTGGTGTACTGGTCAAAGTGGTCTTCTTCTCCTTGGAAGTAGACCTCCTCCTCTTCTGGGTATTCTTCGGTACTGTTGACGTCAGAAACCCACCGGCGGGCAGCGACTGGTCAACACCGTAGAGCCGGGAACAACTAGGGCTGCGGCTGGCCCCAGTCCCTCAGAGCGACGGCCCGCAAAGCCTCCCGGTCGCGCGCCGATGCAAATTGCAAGGGCGTGCCACCCGACCTATACCCGGTCGGGAAGGTGTGGATGATGCCTCGCTTAGTTTCCTGCGGGGCACACACGTACACGTTAAATACGAGCCTCGATCGGCTCTCGGGTTATCCCGTGAATCGGCTCATGGAGCCGATCCACCCATGATTCGTCCAAGGTGGCCGAATATATGGTGGTCCTGCTTGATCAAGATAAAGCATATGAGATCCACGACGATTTAGGGTTTTCACCGCATAATAGGATCATCCTACTCACGATTGGGCCTCGCGCTCGCGCACGGTGATCGTAAGCCAAACCTAGACAAGGCCTAAAAACCAACACGAGGTTGATCCTCGGAACGTCCTGCCTAGGGCCAGCAAACTACACCCTACACGCCGCCGGATCCTCCAACCCTTTGTAAGGCCTAACTATTGCAGATGTTAAACTAATCCTTGATGAATCAAGGAGCAACCGTAACGGATCAGATCTACTAAATAATGATCAAGCGGGGTGCCGCCCCTGCACCCATGATGAGGTACAAGGACGGCTAGACGCGCAAGGGTTGCACTACGACAGCATGTGATACTAAGAACAATGCTAACCCTAACACATCTATGATAACTACGTTGCTCGCCATCAAAAAGGCTTCAGCACGAGCAACGCATGAACAACGTAGGCAGGCTCGTGCTGCCTAGATCGCAAGATGCGATCTAGGCAGCATGGTGCTTACCGGAGAAACCCTCGAGACGAAGGGGTTGGCGATGCGCCGAGATTGGTTTGTGTTGAACGTTGGTTGTTGTTTATTCCATAAACCCTAGATACATATTTATAGTCCAGCGGACTTTCTAATTTGGACGTGCACCTAACCGTGCACGAGTAAAACTCTAACTTTTAATCTAAGATGCGATCTACTATATTACAGATACATGGGCAATTTAGCCCAACTTCGTGTATAAGGCCAATTCTTGTTCTTCCTTCCATGTATATCTTCAAGTCTATCTCAATCGTGGCCCACCTCTGACTCGGTCAAATTCTGGTGATAACACATGCCCCCTTGGTTTTGGAATTGGTAATTCCAAAATCACTCGTTGGGTCATGTCGTGGCAGAACCGTTGCAGTATCCTTCATCATGATGCCCTGCCTTCTCAACTTCTCCGCGTGACCTGGCAGTTTTTTTTTTTGTTTAGGCACCACTTCCTCGGAAACTGCTGTGGTATTGAATTTCCACTATATCCCCTTTTATTTAACCGCTACGAACAGTTCTCCTCTGCATCTCCTTCGCATTAGCACTCCAAAAGCCCTCCTGCGCCACTATGTCTTCTTCCTCCTCTGCTCCATCGGATCCTTCCAGCCAGTCCTCCACATCCCGTGAGCCGACGCCGGAGTACAACCCGGCGGAGGTCCACGCGGCCAACATCCGCCGCGCCATTGCGGCCGGGGAGGAGTCAGACCATGACTTCTCCATCTGGTCCGAGGACGACCAGTCCTCGACGGACGGGGAGCGCGACCTCCGCTTCCTCGCCAACAGGGAATCGGAGGAGGAGAGCGATGACGATCGCTTCTCCTGGGATGACTTCACCTCCTCCGAGGGGGTGGAGGAGGAGGAAGAGGAGGAGGAGGACGACGACGACGACAGCTCCTCCGACGAGCCGCCGGCCAAGCGGTTCTGCCCTTGGCCGGGCAACCTTAGCGACCTCGACAGAGACGAGGACGACGCTGACGAAGAAGATGAAGACAACGAGGACCCGGTCGGCGGCCATTGGAGCGACGACGAGCCCGCCGGGAGCAGCGCCGACAGCGGCGACGACGGCGACGACGAGGGCAGTGATGGCCCGTAGATAGGACCTCTAGAATAGGGCCAGCAGTAGTAGATGGGGCAATGTATCCCCTAGTATTTCCTTTTGAGAGCAATTAGCTCTTTATGTAAGAAATCTCGCCTATCAATGAAGAACTTTTCCCCAATTTGATTTTGCCGATTTCTTCTGAGTTTAATTGAGCCGATTCCCTCTTCTACTGACCTTGCCGATTCGTCCCCTTTGCCAATGCGTAATGAGCCGATAGCACCGCATCGGTCCTTTGAAACTCGCCCTTCCCTTCTTCAACTGATGATTTTCTAAATCTGGCAGAAAATGCAGGATCTTCAGGAAAACCTTTGAACTTTTCCAACCAAACCCAATAATCCTCTTCAGTACTCATCATTTGTGAAGAAGGTTGCAATGAAGGGTCAGCCGATGGTATCCCAATCGGCTCTTTAAACAGAGCAAAACAGAGTATCCAACAGGCCTGCTGCCCCCCGAGCCTTACCCGAGCCTGCTGCCCCCCGAGCCTTACTCGAGGCGAGAATGTCAGAGAGAATGCGCCAAAGCCGATCCCCTTTCTTCCTCAGACAGCCGATAACCTTCCGTTTCAGCTGAACTAGCCCCAAAGATTGGAAATCCTCGACAAAAAGGTTCAGGAACCCAGATCGGCTCGAAGCAGCTGAAGAAATTTCCATTGTTTTATTCCCTCAAAGCAACATAAGGCACCACCGCTGGCCTGGATTTGGTGGAGACTCGATAAACATCGCATAATTCCACTAGAGTCGATGGCTGCGCATCGGCTACTTCTCAATTCTAAAGTCGATGCCCTTGCATCGGCTGTAAAAATTTATCGGCCGATTTTCTCCTATCGGCCCCCAGTATTTCATTGCACACATGTACCCCTGCATCTGTTCCCATGTTTAGGTGCCCCCCGAGCCGAATCTGTCAAAGAATGGCAGATATCGGCTCTGTAATTCGCACGTCGGCTCCTGATAGGGTCAAGGGCGAACACAAGCAGAACATGTGGTGAGGGTAATTTTGGCCGATTGCTGGGACCGGCCTCCATAATGATTGGAGCGCTGACTGAAGGTTCTGTAATGTCCCTTCATAGACCTTTGGGGCCGATCACAAGGATCAGCCTCGCCAAGTTGCACATCGCTTTGCTTATTGACGTAGTCTTGCTACTCGTCCAGGCCGGTGGATAAAACCAGCCCAATCTCTGACTTTATCACGTTGGTGCACTTGCTGTTGTCCACCTCGGGTGCATCGTGTAATCGTGGAGCTCTACACTTCGCCGGACGAACGAGCACCATGTTTGTGCCAGCCGATGTTTCATCATCGGCTTTCCTTTGCTTGGGGCGCCACTCTTTTCTTTGCGGCAGTCCCTCCTCATCCAGGGTTCGCTGGACTTTCGCAGCCAGATCGGGCCGTGCCTTCCTTAGCGTATACAAGTACAACCTTTCGGCTTCCTCCAGACCGCGCAATCGCTGAACCCTGCGCTTTTGTGAATGGCTGAGACCATCAGGGCACCACCTTGGACGGTGGTACCTGTCTTCTTCGTCTTCCCCCTCGTCTTCCGAATCCTCGAGATCTTCCAACCGAGGGGTCTCAGCACGTCTGCTTTGTGGTGGGAGAGGCCCTAAGCGCTCGAACACGGACACGTTGGCTGCCTCCCTCTTCTTACGATTGCATTCTGGGCAATTGCCGATCGTAGGCAATCGACTCATTCCTGAATCCCAGCAGTGTCTGAAGAAGGGGCAGTCCCAATGCCTGCCCGTGTCGTCTTGCTCCCTAGCGCGGCGCTCCTGCCGCTCCTCATCGTGATTATGCCGACGATGCCTTCTGTCGTTTCGGCCGGACGATCTCTTTCATCATCGTCGCCGTGTCGCCGGCGTTGGTCATACCGACTCACATACTTGTTGAGGAGGTGATCAGAGAGGGGTCGTTGATATCTTATGTTCTTCACTTCTCCCTCTGTGACGTAGCGCTTGCCATCTTGACGGAGCCGATCGCATGGAGCGGCCTCCTCTGTGTCTTTGCTATGAGAGCAGCTGCCCTCATCTCCATCTTTGCCAGGGTGGTTCCCAGGTCCTACCATGTTGATGCTGAACGAGGGACCTGGCTGGCAACCCTCAGGGTAGGTGACTTCTACCATGTTAACGGCGGGGAAGGGTTGGGTGTCGACCTTCATGGCGTACTCGGTTGAAAATTAGACGCCCCTTCTCTATCGCCGCTTGGATGTGCCGACGCCACGCCCGCGGTCGTTGGTGGCATGGGAGAGCGAGTTGTGCCATTTGCGGTATGGCTTTCCGTTCAGCTCTTGCGCCGTGGGGAACTTGAGACCTTCAGGAATCGTCAACTCGTTTCTCCTTGAGCAGGAGGTCGAAGATTTGCTCAGTCTTGGTCACGTCAAAATCAAATCCCCGGGCGGCCCTGGTGGCTTTACCCATTTGCAGGACACGGGGGTTCCTCCCCGAGTCCACTCAGCCACTGCTACTTCTTGGTCTCCCGCAGGAACTTCGTCTTCCTCTGCATCGACCAGGACTACTGCACGCTTGAACTTGTCTAGGTATAGGTCCGGGTGGCGCTGTTCATATGCCGACAATTTCTGAACCATATGCGCCAGTGAGGGATAATCTGCTTGGGAGGCCATGTCCTTGAGCTGTGTTGCAAGGCCCGCTACCGCCAACTCGATCGCTTCCTTTTCAGCTTATACGAACCGAATAACATCGGTTCCTAAGATTCCTCGAAGCGCCGGATGTATTCTCGTCACCGTTTCTCCGCGCTTCGACGTAGTTGTGCTAGATCGACAATGCTAGACTCGGAAGCTTCGAATGGTATTGCATATGGAACTGTTCTTCCAATTGCTTCCAAGACCGGATGGAGTTTGCTGGCAAAGAGGTGTACCATCCGAAAGCCGATCCCGTGAGGGATTGTGAGAAGAGCCTCATGCGTAGCTGATCCGACACTGAAGCCGGTCCCACCGGGCGTGCCAGAATGTGTTGACGTCAGAAACCCACCGGCGGGCAGCGACTGGTCAACACCGTAGAGCCGGGAACAACTAGGGCTGCGGCTGGCCCTGGCCCCTCGCAGCGACGGCCCGCAAAGCCTCCCGGTCGCGCGCCGATGCAAATTGCGAGGGCGTGCCACCCGACCTATACCCGGTCGGGAAGGTGTGGATGATGCCTCGCTTAGTTTCCCGCAGGGCACACACGTACACGTTAAATACGAGCCTCGATCGGCTCTCAAGGTTATCCCGTGAATCGGCTCATGGAGCCGATCCACCCATGATTCGTCCAAGGTGGCCGGATATATGGTGGTCCCGCTTGATCAAGATAAAGCATATGAGATCCACGACGATTTAGGGTTTTCACCGCATAATCGGATCATCCTACTCACGATTGGGCCTCGCGCTCGCGCACGGTGATCGTAAGCCAAACCTAGACAAGGCCTAAAAACCAACACGAGGTAGATCCTCGGAACGTCCTGCCTAGGGCCAGCAAACTACACCCTACACGCCGCTGGATCCTCCAACCCTTTGTAAGGCCTAACTATTGCAGATGTTAAACTAATCCTTGATGAATCAAGGAGCAACCGTAACGGATCAGATCTACTAAATAATGATCAAGCGGGGTGCCGCCCCTGCACCCATGATGAGGTACAAGGACGGCTAGACGCGCAAGGGTTGCACTACGACAGCATGTGATACTAAGAACAATGCTAACCCTAACACATCTATGATAACTACGTTGCTCGCCATCAAAAGGCTTCAAGCACGAGCAACGCATGAACAACGTAGGCAGGCTCGTGCTGCCTAGATCGCAAGATGCGATCTAGGCAGCATGGTGCTTACCGGAGAAACCCTCGAGACGAAGGGGTTGGCGATGCGCCGAGATTGGTTTGTGTTGAACGTTGGTTGTTGTTTATTCCATAAACCCTAGATACATATTTATAGTCCAGCGGACTTTCTAATTCGGACGTGCACCTAACCGTGCACGAGTAAAACTCTAACTTTTAATCTAAGATGTGATCTACTATATTACAGATACATGGGCAATTTAGCCCAACTTCGTGTATAAGGCCAATTCTTGTTCTTCCTTCCATGTATATCTTCAAGTCTATCTCAATCGTGGCCCACCTCTGACTCGGTCAAATTCTAGTGATAACAGGTACTAGCGTCTAAAAACGAATACGATACACACCATCACCACACAAGCTTAAGCACTAGGCTATGCACACCCATGAGTCACACAAGCTAAGCTAACATCACAACATGCTTATTATATGAGTTGGCTTTGTTGTATTCTTAAGAAAAATAATTTCCTCTCATTACAAATATTACTTAGTGTTTCTATTTAATTCTTGAGAGAAATAATTTCCTCTCATTGAATCTTGTTAAGATTTAATCTCCTCAAATAATATTATATGACCTAGGTTGACCAAGGTCAACCTCTTCATAAGTATTACTTGGGAAAATAATTTAAATGAGGTGATGCACCTAATGCATTTTAATAACCCATAGTAATGATTTAATACCATCAACTAATTCAATATGAGATTTAACTAACCATGGTATCTACCTCATGTTGAATTAGTTGAGACAAGATTTAAATGAGAGGGAAACTCTCATACATTTTAATAAATTATCTTGCCCAATTTAAATGATCTAGAAATAGCCATAGAGCCAATCTTTAAACTAGACCATGATCATTCAAATAACTATGTCATATTTCTATATATTCTGGTAGATAATGTGACATATGATTTTTGAGAGTTGGAATTATCTTAAAAGCATTTTTATATAATTTTTAATAATTATTTGATGTTGAAAAAGGCCCTGCCTTGTTATTTTTGTCACATTTATTCTACAACTAATCTAGAGTTGGGGCCAGTGTAGTTTTGTAGATAATTTAGCAAGGTTTCCAAATATATAAAATTTGTCAAATTTGGTTTTTGTAAATTTTCTCCTATTTAATTTTGAAAACAGCATCTGAGAATAAATAACCAATTTTGGAAAATTCATATTTGAATGGTGGGCTTAGGCGGGAAACGCTAACGGGCTAAGCAGAGGAGGAAGGAAATGGGCCGGCCCAGTACTGCGTCTGGCGCAGCGGGCCGCCTGACAGCGTGGGGTCCACGCGTCAGTGTGTTTAACACAGCGAAACGGTACGCGAGATCTAAGCCGCACGATTAGACGGAGATCGAACGGACGACGAGCGTCGTCGTCTCCGGCGAGAGGGGAAGGCACCGGCGGCGTAGGTAGGGGGTCGACGGGCTCACTGAGGCTCCAGCTAAGGTGGGCAGTAAGCGTGGGGAGGTTGTCGACGACGGCGAGGCGCCTGGTAGCAGTGGCGTCGCCTGAGGTGCTTTGCAACGGCGGCGCCCTTCTCAGCACCTCCGCGGGCTCCGGCGGTCAAATTGCTTGTCTACGGTGGTGAATCGAGCAAGGGAAGTGGACGAGGAGCTTGAGAAGGGAGAGGGGAGAAAGATTTGTGTGGAGAGTTGGGCACGGGGAGGTCTCCTTTTATAGTTGCGGGAGGTGGCCGTGGTGCGCGGACGAAGTCGTCGTCGACGACGTTGCTACAGGCGAGCTGGTGGCCTGGTGATGACGCTCGTGTGTGGCCGACGTCAGTGCGGTCATGCTGGGCCTGATTGCGGTGAAAACGAGGGCGAGACGAGGACGAGAGGGTGACGGGAGCTTGCAGGTCCGTGGCGGACATCGTCGGCGTGGGCGAGGTGCACGGTGTTCCTGTCGTTGCCTAATCGACGGTACCCCGGAGGAGGGATCCTCACGAGGGGGGAAAGAAGTAGGGGCCATAGGGCGGAGTCCACACGGGATGGTAGTACGCGAGTTACCCAGCTTCGGAACACCTGCACGATGACAGGGCCTACTGCTGCTTGTCTGGAATTATCAGGGCGCTTGCGAGTTGTTACAATGGTTGTGGTTGTGCCTCTAGGGCTCCCGGGATCCGGCTTATATAGACGCACGGATCTAGGGTTTACATGGAGAGTCCTAGCCGGAATACAACTTGCCTAACTACGGTACAATATCTTGCCGTGCCCTATAAAGTATCCGGATCCGGCACAGCCAAAATGGAAGGCGGATCCGGCCTCCTTCATAGGTCAGTTGAGATCCGGCTCCTCGTTCCTGGGCTGGACTTCATCCTTCATGATCAACAGCAACTGGGCCGCCCGATGGGCCACATGCCACCATCACCATCTGTGGGCCACCCGGGCTTGCCGGATCCAGGCCATGTCGTTGATATACCCATAAAGTATACCCACAACAGTAGCCCCCGAAGTTCTCCGAGATTCATCATTCCCCCAACTTTAATTAACTTGGATCCGAAGAGAATCTTGAAGAGCTTCCAAACCTTCTTGTTTCCGACATCATCTTCTCGGAAATCATCTGTCCTTCAATAATCGATAATGTAACGGAGTTTCCTTCTTTCCCGCGCACAACCTCCTACTTTCCCGCGCTAAATTTTCAGAGATGCGAATCTTCAGCCGGAAATTTCGGGACGCTCGGTTAAGTTACCTCCACGTCATTTTACCGTTTTTAACCTAAGACACGCGTCATGCATCCAACGGCGAGACCATTCAGTTTCCACCGTTGGATCCGAAACACGAATCTCCGCGCTGGGTCTATAAATACCCATCGCGTGCGGTAACTTCTCATTCTTTTCACCTTCTCACCCGCATCGTCTTCCTCCTCGCGCCGCCCGACAGATCTCATCTCCGGCGAACTCCGCCTCAGAGAGCTTCGTGCGCCGCCACTCCAAGCCTCCCCTCGCGCCAAGATCATCTCGGTTGAACGGGAAATTTCTCCCGCCGCCAATTCGTGGTCACGCGGGTTGATTCGCAGGAAGTCCGACGACCTTTGCCTCGCCGGAGCTCCGTCGAGCCACCGCGCCATTAACTGTACGTGCACCGGCCTCGTAGAAGATAACCTTAGCGTAGATCCGGTTACTTAAATACTTTGCATGGGTGCAGCCGGAAGCATGCCACTTGATTCACCGCATTGTACTGGTAGTTCTCCGAATAGCCCGGATCCCAGTTCGTTAGAACCAATCTGCCCGGATCCCATAGCATATCTACCATCATACATTTCCGACATTAGACTTGCTCAACCATTGTCCGCCTCTTCCAGTTCCAAACTAAGCCGGATTCCAACCGCTCAAGAGCTCGAAGAAGAACTTCAAGGCCAAGCTAGAATGGCAGCCAAAGTTCAGGAGTCGGAGAATAAGAGGGCGTCCAAGGCCCGGATCCGCGAAGGAGAGCAGGGTCAATGGTGGCCCTGCGAAACTACCGATGTGGAGCTTAGAGAGCTCCAGAACGAGGGTATGATCTCCGCCCACTGGAGCTTCATACGCGACACCGACGTCCCCAAGCCTGGAGCCGGAGAGGTTGTCATGACCAAGGCTTGGGTAGAGCGCGGATTATCGCTCCCCTGCTCGGAGTTCTTCCTCTCCATCCTCAACACATACGGGCTCCAGCCCCACAACATCTGCCCCAACTCATACCTCCTCCTCTCCAACTTCGCGACACTTTGCGAAGGGCATCTTCGGATCCGACCAGATGTCAGATTATGGCAGTTTTTCTTCCGAGTGAAGAAAGAGACGAAGGACAAAGCTACGTTGAACTGCGGGAGCATGACGTTCATGCTCCGACCTGGCCGCATGTATCCCCCTCACGATTCGCACGAATCCGTCTGGTACTGGAACGCGGGATGGTTCTACGAGAAGAACGCTTCGGTTCCGGAAGTCCACGACGGTTTGCCCAAGTTCGTCAACGAGCCTCCGGAAGAGCTCGCGAGCTGGAGCTTCGTCCCCTCACTCGCTCAGACCCCTATCTTGGAGAAGGCGGCGCGGAGAATCTCCTGGCTAGTCCACGACGGGCTAACCGGAGCTCAGCTTACCCTCAGCTGGTTCACTCGGCGGATCCAGCCACTTCGGTACAATGCGCGGTTAATCTGCGCATACACCGGGGCGGACGACCTGCTCCGAGCTACCCGCCACGACCTTCCGGCTGATTCCCTCAAAAGGAGAATCAAAACGCTCGTGAAGATAGGCTGGGGCCAACCGGTCCCGGAACTGATCAAGGATATCCATACAAACAGCCAGTGTCCTCCGGTAAGCCCTGAATCCTTTGTTACTTCAAACTTCACAGGTTTTTGGATGTTGACTAACTTATAATAGCTTTCCCTCCAGCTCGATACTTTGGCGGAGGAAAACTTTCGCACCATACTTCGTGTCCCTGTTAGCGGCGACGCGGCGGAGGAGGTTCCGGAAGACGAAGAGGAGGAAGAGGAACAGGCACCCCGCAAGGCGGCCCCTCGACCTTCGAAGCGTCCCCGCGCCAAAGCTTCCGGCTCCGAAGCCGGAGCCAGCAGCGAGGCCTCCGCCAAGAAGCCCAAGATCACCAAGCCACCTCCGCTGAACTCGAAGAAAGCAGAGCGTGAACGTCTGAAGATGCTTGCAACTGCAGGCAAACGCTCTCGCCCCATCATCCCCGGCGTCCCGTAAGTTTCCGAGTATGGCGCATCTCTATTTTGATGTAATTGTTTCTTATGTGATCCCTTTTACTTGTTTGCAGAGCTCCGACTACCGCCGCCACCCGGACCACCAGCCAAGAACCCATCACCAAATACATGACAAAGTCTCCGACTGTTGGCCCTCCTACACCAGCTCCGCCAAGCACCTCCCACACTGCTCCACCGCCGTCTCCCCCTCAGGCTGATCAATCTCCCCCTCCTGCCGCAAACACTCCACCAGAAATAATTCCGGTTAGCAGCGAGAAGATGGGCGGAGAAGGTCCTAAGGCCAAAGGCCCTGCCCAAGATGAAACAGAAGTACAAGGCCAAGGAGAAGCTGAGGTCACTTCTTCCGAGAAGATCGGAGTCGGCGCTGGCGACGTCGTCGTTTTTCCGAAAAACTTTGGAGATCCGGCTGACCTCACTTCCACACCCAAGGCATATGCTACCAAGTTTTTCAACAAGCTAACCGAGGCGGAGAAATGGGAGCTTGAACAAGATTTGCTCAACGCCATGCTGAACAATGCCTGGGGGAAGCCGGATGCCGGGACATCGGAGATCCAAGACTTCAAGAAGGACGTCGGCCAGTTCTTCGACAAGCTTATCTGCAAGCAAAAGGTATTCCCCAGTAGCCCCCAAGTATGTTGGCGGAAACTAGATACTAGTTAGCGCTTAGATGCTTTAGAATGAAGTCATTTCTGGAGAAATTTTTAAATTGTCGCAGTAGCCCCCAAGCATTATGTCGGAAGGATTCCGGCAATGATGCTTCAAAGGACCCACTATTGTAGGCGGAATTTTTACTCCAGCACTGATCTTATTTTACAGGAACCATAGGTGCTGCACTATGAGCTGCACAAGAACATTGCCCTTCAGCGCCGCGTTACCTTGGGTCAAGCGGAAAATATCCGGACCATGAAAAATGAAAATGCAGAACTGAACAAACAGCTGGCGGACGCCCAAGGTTGGTTTCCGCCCTTTTTTTTCATTAGTTCACATTTCGATATTGAACTTGTTTTTGACTTGAATCCTTATAGGAGCATCCTCTTCCCTGGCTACGACCTCCTCCGAGCTTGAGAACCTGCGCTCCTCGTACCAAGAATTGGAAACGAAACTGATGGAGGCGGAGCAAAAGAAGGAGCAGGCCGAGAAGCAGCTGGCGGAGAAAAACTCCGAGCTCATCAAGGAAAAGGGCGAATTCTTGTTGAAGAGAAATGCTGACAGCGAAACCATCAAGAGGCAGCAGAAGGAGCTCAATGGACTCCGGAAATATATGGAGACTGCAGAACGTCACTGGGACTTGCTGAATGAACACATCCTCGGTACTTAACCGGAAACTTATCTAGATGTCTAAAAAAAAAAATTTGAGCTCAACTTGCATGCTTATATCTGATTGTCTCTTGCAGAGCCTCTTGGATACCCATAAAGTCGTCAGAATCTGTTCCCCCGGGACGATCTCCTTACACTTGCGGGCGACGATTGCAAGGATCTCATCTCCGCCTCCTGGAAGATATGCCACAACTTATCTCTTAAGAAGAGCCGCACCTGCGAACTGCGCAAGCTTGTTAAGAAGATGGATATTCTTCCGGAACTGGTGACGAATCTACAAGCTTCATCAGCCCGGGGCGCAGCTGCGATGACCTTAACGATGTGCTTGGCGCATAACCCAAAGCTTGATCCTGACCGGGTAACCACGGGCGTTCCTCCGGATGCTGATGTTGGTGCACTCCTGGATGCAGTGAGTGGCTATGATACCCGCATCGCGCGCAGGATCCGGCATGAAGAATTCTACGACAAGGTCGTTCTTCCTGCGGACGAGCCCCTTGAAACCGAAGTTCAAAAGGAGCGCGACGCGGAAGCCCGACCTGCGGAATCCGGAACTCAGTTTACCTGGACCAGCTCCAAGGATGCTCCCCAAGAGGAACCCAAGGCCAGCGCTGCAACTTCTGGAGAGGAAGAGGAAAGTGAGGAGGATGTGTCGTCTCCGGCCGAGGACGCCGAGGAAAAGGATCCAGAGGGCAATGCTCTTAACCTTGTGGTCGTGGGTTCGAGCCCCACGGTGGGCGCCAACTGTCGTTGCCTAATCGACGGTACCCCGGAGGAGGGATCCTCACGAGGGGGGAAAGAAGTAGGGGCCATAGGGCGGAGTGCACACGGGATGGTAGTACGCGAGTTACCCAGCTTCGGAACACCTGCACGATGACAGGGCCTACTGCTGCTTGTCTGGAATTATCTGGGCGCTTGCGCGTTGTTACAATGGTTGTGGTTGTGCCTCTAGGGCTCCCGGGATCCGGCTTATATAGACGCACGGATCTAGGGTTTACATGGAGAGTCCTAGCCGGAATACAAGTTGCCTAACTACGGTACAATATCTTGCCGTGTACGTCAAGGATCCGCCTTCCATCATGGCCGTGCCGGATCCGGATACTTTATAGGCCTCCACGGATCCGGCCTACTTCATAGGTTAGTTGAGATCCGGCTCCTCGTTCCTGGGCTGGACTTCATCCTTCATGATCAACAGCAACTGGGCCGCCCGATGGGCCACATGCCACCATCACCATCTGTGGGCCACCCGAGCTTGCCGGATCTAGGCCATGTCGTTGATATACCCATAAAGTATACCCACAACAGTTCCCGCGGGCCAATGGCCGTGTCTGGGCGGCTCACGGTGTCGTCGTGGAGCGTTTGGCGCAGAGAGGAGAGGGAGGGGTCAACGGGCGCGTCCTGGCGTCGTCGCTTTCTGGCGTGCCCGTGGCATTCGTCGTGCACGCTCTGGCGCGCGCGTGCACGTCACTGGGCCCGTCTGGGCGTCACGTTCCTGGCCGCTACGGTGCACGATTTTGTCGAGGGCTGTGTCGAGCAGGCTCAGGGAGATGTGTAGAGGCTAGATGGCAAGGTGGTGCACGCTGGGGAAGGACAGAGGGAGAGTTGGCATGATGAGCTCATGCCATGCCACGGCATGGCATGGTTTCCATCTGTTGATGATGCAAGGGTGTACCAAGGCTTGTCTGATGTGCTTGGCAGGGTAGAGGGAGGTCAATGGAGTACCAAGGATGACCTAGGGTCGATGGTTCATGCAAAAACATGCTGGATAATGCAATGTGTTGGTTTGGCAGAATGGTGCACACCAGGTGTTTGTAGAAATGGCCGCAAGAGAAAACATTTGGAATTTTTGAGTGAAATTTTGAGGGTTTGATTTGAACAATATTTGCAGTAGAGTGGTGGTGGTGGTGATCAAAATGGTGGTGAAATGCAAAAACTCAAATTTCACATGATCTTCATTTTGATTTCTGGTTCCAACTTTTCTTGATGATATCTTTGAATCCAGAAGGAATTTGCATGTGGTTGCTTTGACAAAGTTGTTCACTTTTATGTTGTCTTGTATGAGGTGCAAAGGTTTGTCAAAGTTTAGTTTAGAAATTTTTAAATAACATGGCTCAAAGTAGGCATCAGGTTATAATTGTCAAATGTGACCATATTGCATGTAACTTGGGATTTGGATTTAATTTTCATTTGATTTGAGTTTCTTTGAGTTCAAAAGTGTTTAAATGTGTTTAGTAACCAATTACAACTAATGGTGCAAGCCATTGTGGCCTAGATCAAGTATTTGTATAATTGGCCAAATTCATATGTGAGTGTGTGTGTGGAGTTTTTCTCTTTTCTTTCTTATTTGATTTTCCTTGAATTTGATTGATCAAGTGATCATGGAATTAGGGTTTTAGCACATGGGCACACACACAAACAATCATCATGGCAATATGCACACTTAGCACAAAATAAATATGAGTATATGCATAGCACTTGTGTTGTGAAAAAGTTTTTGTTGGTTCTCAAATTTGGGTTTTGGAAACTCTCTCTTTATCTCTTTATTGAATTTTTGGGATGTTACACACCCCAAGGAGACAAGTTGAAGTATGTACTACGGATGACGTTTCCCAACGCATCCAACAATGAGGTAGAGTATGAAGCACTTATACATGGGATGAAGATGGCGAAAGCTTGCGGTGCGACCCGATTAAAAATATACGGCGACTCCCAGTTGGTGGCTCAACAAGTAATGAATCAATGTGACGCAGTCAATGATACCATGATATCATATAAAGAGTTATACAATGAACTCGAGAAGCTTTTCGACGAGTGTGAGGTGAATCATGTTAGCAAGCTCAGTAATGACGAAGCCGATGTTCTGGCAAATATCGGGTCATAGTGTTTAGCAATACCACCCGGAGTATTTTGGGAAGAGATAAGTGAAATGTCTACTAAGGCAAGGAAACAACCAAATAAAAAAAGAAAAGGTCGAGAAAGACTCGGGGACTTCGGCAGTCCCCGAGGCAGGAGCATCTGAAGATGAAGGAGAGCCGCATGAGGTGATGGTAGTACAAATCCCTTGGATGCAGGCTTATATCGCTATATCTCAAGGAAGGAAATACCCGAAGATCCAGTAGAAGCAAGGCGAATTATTCAACGATCCAAAGCCTTCACTGTGGTTAAGGGCGAGCTTTGTAAGAAAAGTATATCGAGAGTCTTGCAGCGGTGCGTCACAGCTGAGGAAGGTTGCGTGCTTTTAAAGGATGTGCACGAGGGAGTATGTGGACACCACGCAAGCAGTCGAGTTATTGCGGCTAAGGTTTTCAGAGCAGGATTTTATTGGCTAACAGCCATCGAGGATGCAAAGGATATAGTGCGTACCTGTGATGCGTGTCAAAGATTTGCCGCAAAACCTCATTCTCCGGCAGCAGAATTGATGCCAATACCATTGTCCTGGCCCTTTGCTCAATGGGGTCTCGATATGGTGGGCAAATTGCACAAAGCGTGGCCAGGAGGATACGAGTATATACTTGTAGCTGTCGACAAGTTCACCAAGTGGGTTGAAGCAAAACCAATAAATTCGCCAGATGCAGCATCAGCGTTCAAGTTCATCAAGAGCATCGTTTTCCGGTTTGGAGTTCCTCATAGCATCGTCACAGATAATGGTAGCAATTTCACTTCAAAGGAATTCAAGGCTTATTGTGCGGAAGTAGGTATCAAACTACATTTTGCGTCAGTTGCGCACCCGTAAACCAATGGTCAAGTCGAGAAAGCAAACGGCGTCATCTGCAACAGCATCAAGAAGCGCCTGTTAGGACCATTGGAAAAAGCTCGGCACACTTGGCCGGAGGAGTTACCCAGTGTGCTATGGAGCATACGAACAACACCCAACACAGCAACATAGGAAACCCCGTTTTTTCTAGTTCATGGAGCTGAGGCGATGCTGCCGATAGAAATAGAACACAATTCCCCGAGAGTGGTGGATTTTGATGAAGAAACCTCGAGAAAGGCGCTGGAAGACGATGTGGACGCACTCGACGAAGCTCGCGACGAAGTATTGTCAAGAGTCGCCAAATATCAGCAAGATATGAAAAATTATCACAGTCGACGATTGCGACCAAGATCTTTCCAAGTTGGCGACCTAGTTCTTCAGCTCACGCAAGACAGCCATGAGAAATTTGAGTCGCCATGGCTAGGCCCCTATATCGTCACTGAAGTAATTGAAGGAGGAGCGTACAGGATAAAGGACAAGAAGACAAGGATTGCGGAGCCAAATCCCTGGAACGTGGCGCAATTTAGACGTTTTTACGCTTGAGTCAAGATATATATGTAAACATACAATGTACTGAATCGCCCGCGAGTTTTCAGACGCACTCTTTTCCTTTCAGGACATCGAGTGGGGCTGGAAGATTTTTAGCGAGACGGGCTCGCGGTGCTGCAATATAGTAAAGACACTGCAAGAAAATGATCATGTAGTTATAAGACGCATTTGTTTTCGTCCCTAGAACAGAAGAGCACCCTCATGTTGGGACGTTTCTTGAGACGTTCCACTCAATGTCCCAAAAAGTCAAGGTATTCAATCGATGATCTCTGGTTTTCCTATAAAATTTTGCTTTTGGCGCTATCATTTTTAGTTTTACCGCTTGAGAAAACATACGCGCTTTTCCTTTGGCGAAAAAAACTACAATATAGAGTTGCCCACCTTTTCCTCCTTGCCTCCAACTCTTCAGCCGCCATCTCCACCCCAGATCTTCAACCTCCACCCGAGATCTTCAACCGCTCATGGAAGATCCAGTCCACCGTCCTTGACCTTCCGCTTAGGTTTGTGCTCCATCAAGTTCGTCTCAATCAGATCTAGTTTGTCTACAGCAATTCACGATCCCCCTGGACCCGGTCGGCGAGACGGGCTTGAGGTCAACCTCATCACGGAGTTGCCATCACGCCGGGCGCGGGACTGCGGCGTGAATCCCATCGCCTGCTAGAGGCAGCTTGCAGGCCTTTTCCGTGAGTGCAGCATTGGAATACGGAGTGAACCCCATCGGCATGCCATCGCTGAGATGGCTTTGTCCTGTAGGCTGGGAAGAACGCACCCAGGTAAGATCTTACAAATTGTATTCTGCTACCTGTGCTAATGGCCAAAAACCTGATGGATTTTATTTTTGTCATGGCAGAGAAAGTATTAGTCTGGATTTCACGTTTATATTTTGCTTGGAGTGATTGTAGTCACCGAGAATAATTCAAGTGCTCTTGAGTTGTGATATGCTGATCTATTAATGAATTGTCACTTTATCGAGAATTTTTTTAATGAATTGTCTATACAACGCCTCTTTTTGTGTTTTTCTTTCCCAACGTCTACTAGAAATCTAGAATCTGAGGATTCATATTGTAATCAAGTTAGATCTAGTTAGCTTCATGTATTATTTTTATATTTTACAGAACAAAAGGGCTGACTGATTTTGTGTTCCTTTAGGAAAATGTACCATGCCGAGGATACCTAAGCAACCGTGGAAGACCAGTTCTCCAGGATGAGATGCAGAAAATGTACAACTCGACTAATATTGTTTACAAGGTCCTGCACAAATTGATAACATCTCACCAGCAATGCCTAATGAATCTACTAGCCCAATTAACATAATTTGTAAGTTTTGGTATATTTTTTCCAAGATATATATGGCTGTCATTTTCCACTGTTATGCAACAGAACTTCCACTCAGTTAACAGTAGGGGTGGGCATTCATCGTCCTTCAAGTATTTCGCTACGATTTTGCCGTGAATAACTTATTGAAAACAAGCAAGTGCGTGACCCCTAGCAAGCTTCTGGAGCTATCCACAATCCCCCTGGCGCACTGGCTCTGGAAAAAAAAAGCGAATCGTCGACTTGTACTGCAGTTGTACTACGCGCTAGCGAGGTAAAGAAAACCGGCTCTCGTCCCCACCCTCTCCCTCCCAAACCCTAACCCACTCTTGCTGGCGGCGGCTACCAGGAAGAGCACGACCAACGGGCAGCCGACTGCGGGGAACGGCGCCACCGGTGGTGGCAAGGAGAAGCACACGCGCGGAAGCGGCGGCGGCCTCCATCTCCGGCTCCTTTTCGTCGCCCACAGCAGCCGGCCGAGATCAGCCTCCTTCACCCCACCCTTCTTCGTTGCTCAAATGGAGGAGCATGAGCAACCCTGCTGCCATTGCTACTCTCGCATCTTCCTCGTCAATGATGAAGAGGAGCACGAGAAGCCATCAGAGTCATCACTACAAAAATAGGGATGGATTAGGATGTTAACCCGAGGTGAGCTGAGCCCTGCCCTTCTCCCCTATTCGCCTCCCCCATTTTCGAGCTAGCGCTGTTGTTTGGCTCCGCTCATTAGTTCTAGATGCAGGGGAGCTGCTGCAGCCAAAGGCTAAGATGAAATGCCTGATCTGTTGTGACCTCGGCTCCACCCGATCTTGCCGGATTTGCATCTTTCCCAGGTACCCACACCAATCTCTTGCTCTTTATTTTCCTTTTCCTATCCTCTCTTTTGATTTAATCCCCTTAACTTCTCATTTTACTGTGTGCAGATGCTTTTTAATCTATGCTAAGGTGCTTGATGAAATTCCAAGCTGACTGACATGGAAGATTTAGCTATGTGATATTTGTTCTTTGTGGTCTACCTACTATTTTCTTCTTCTGAATTGAGCTCCATTCAACTATAAATTTGTAGTCCATCTGGCTTTGGTCAGATCTAGGAAAGAAAAGAGAGAGAGAGAGAGAGAGAGAGAGAGAGAGAGAGAGAGAGAGAGAGAGAGTTCGGTGAAAAAGAATGTGTTTTTCCCCGGTGAACAGAATCAAGTTCGTTCTTGCCTTTTGATGTTATATGGTCTCGGTCTGTGGTACAGTAAACATGAGTATTGACCATAAATGTTTCTGTATATGAATGCTGGAAAGTGGAAACTAGACATTCTAATATTTGTTTGGATATCTTTTGCAGGAATTTGAGGCTGCTACATCATTCCATTTGGTTGAGCTTCCTAAAATCAGAGACATGTTGGACTTTCATCAAGATATAATATCTCAGTTCTTAAACTTCTCATTTCTGTTGCCAAACTATTTGAATAAGTTCGACTTTCATGTCTCTTAGACAGTTGACATCATTTGTTTAAATTTGTATTCATCTCTACAAGAGTTTTTTTATGGCAATTAAAGGAGGTTTTTGAAATTCGAATCTGACATGGTAAGCTACTAACTATAGTTTTAGATATATGCTCTTTACTATAGACATGGGAAATATAAAATATCTGCAGATAATTAGACAATGTGAGTCTTCCCCTATTCTCCCCCATTAGCCATTTGCATACCTTATTTATAATTAAGCACTTTCCTCTACTTCTAGGTATTGTGTTCATCACGTCCAGATTCATAGATTAGCTAGCTAATGGATATGTGCAATTATTTTCAGGTCAACTGAAAAAATAAACTTCTCGATTTCCTGATTTAACATGATCATCGAGTTTTCCATCATAGAGGTGGCCAACTTTATGCTAGAATGCTGAAGTAAGTTTGATTCATGAGGAAAAACTCTCAGAAGCAGCGTTCTTGGTAGCTTGGAGGTGCAGGTTTGTTTTTCTTGCAATTTTGATTCCTCGGAGTTCAGTGTGCACTTGGACTGATGGTATTTTATGCTTTTGGGTTGTTTATTGGTTTGCTTGCAAGGATTATAGGTTTAAAAAACTTAGAAGCGGTAATGGAGCTTCTCCATGTCCTATGTGAATGCATGTACAGTTGTACATTAATTGCAAGCTTTTTGTGATATAATGTGTCATAATTATCCTTCAACACATGGGGTTGTAATTGCAATTGTTCATTTAATTTTAGTATGCCTCCTTGAATTTCCCAAACTAATATCAGTGAGGTGATATGCCTGTTATGTCATGTTGTTGTGCATCAGGGGAAGATTTTGTGCTTGCAAACGAGTGACAAATGCTTTGTTAATTCACATTGAGATGTATTTCAGGTTATCAAAAGGACGACACAAATCTTTCTGGTTCTGCATCAAGTTGTTCCGTGTGGTTTGTAAAAAAGATAATGTGCGGTTAGAAGAATATAAGAATGTGGCTGTATGATTTATCTCATTAATATTTCACATCATTTGCGTTGGAACTCTCCCTTCAGATTCTTTGTGAACCTGTTGTGCCCAAGACAAACATCCCTTTCATATTTGTCTCCTCTCCCAAGTAAGTTAACTCATGCTTTTCTCTTGCATCTTGTGATACATATAATTTATATTTAAAACTATGTCTACTCAATTAGGATCAATTTCCATTTGCTGCTGAAATAATCTTTATGAACTATGTCTACAGCACTCTCATACATTTGCTACATGATCTTGACGCTTTATTTGGGCTCATGAAATAATTTACTTTATTTACTTTTGTATAGATGTCCTAAGGTTTTTTTTATATAAATGACTTCTGTACCATTATCCTTTCATACCCAGGTTCTTCTTTGTTGTGATATTGTTGAAAGCCTTTTCAGGTTTACGTAGTATATATATACTTTTACAAGGCTGTAGTTATCACCCTATTTCTCCTGGATCAGTTATTGCTCTTGAATTTCTCTACATGTGAGCAAACAACTATGCATAGGGCTGTATCATCTTCTGTTACATTGGATAAATCTTCTCGAAACGAAGTACATTCGATTAGTCTCTGTATAGGTCGTATTGCACTGTTGTGACCGTATCTGGTCCGTGATCAGTGTCAGTGATCCTAGCTCCTCTAGTGTGAATACTGCTCTAGGTCTTGTATATATATCATACTTCGCAAGCAGACAGTCAAACTGCATTAGCCCATCCATCTTACAATGTTGTTACTTAATACTCCCTCCATTCCACATTTGTTACCGAAGGTTCGTCTAGATTCACATCCATCTACACACTAAAATGCCTCTAGATAAATGTGAATCTAGATAAATCTGAGTCCACTAATTTGGAACGGAGGGAGTACACAATAAGCTTGCAAATATATGAACTGGTAAGAATACCAAACTATTCTTTACGATTTAAGTTTTTTTCCATTTACTGCAGCAGGTTCATGAATCATGAGTACCATAGGCAGTGCTGACTGCAGGATCTCTTGCCTTATGTCAGGACCTTTCGTCATCTTTGTTCTTCACAAATATGCACAGCCTGAGCAAAAGAACATTCCACAGCAAGGCTGCGAGAACAGCTAGGATGAAAACAGTGGTACCTGAGAAACAAATTCGAACATCAGGAGGCCTGAGACACTCTAGATGGGAGTGAGATATTACCTTAGAATGATTCAGGCCTTAGGAAGTTCGGTTTTCGAACAAACGAGCTAGAGCTGAACCAACTTTGGATGGCCCCCTTGTACTTCTTTCCCTTCTAGCTGACATCAGAATATTACTGAAATGGTTCTGCTCGGCATGTTTTGGTGTGCAGCAGATTACCTTCTTTTTCCGCGTTTTCTGTTAGCATTAGCATTTGTTTCAAGTTGTATTTATTATTGTATATGTAGAGCAGTGATTCATTCTTCAGTAGCACCCAACCTAACCTGATAGACTGTAGATGCTACCTAACTTTCTGTACCAGTAATGTTTCTGATTCTTGTGTAGTAAATTAGTAATGTTGTGTGACCTGGCTGCCTGGTGAAGTGCTGAGGCATCGATGCCAAAATAGTTAGAAATACAATCTAACCTAAGTTTGGCAGTTTGCTTTAAAATTATCTTGCATAGCAGAATGTGTCGAAGAGCGATGTTGTTTTCTTTAGATGGATGTTGGGTGGAACCTGCTGAAAGAAAATGGAAAAGCGACCAGAACCTAAATTGGGCCGCACCCGTGACAGACATACCAGGAAAAGAAAAGGAAGAAACCAACCAGATTGAAACTGGGCCAGGTTTAGGACTTAATTGGGACGCATATAACCAGTTAGGAGCCGCCCCAAGGGGCGGCCCAACTACTAGTATAAGTAAACTATGGTGGCATCAGGACATATAGTGAGGTCGTAGACATGAACGATCTGAACTAATTGTTTTATTCTTCGAGCTTGATATATAAGTTTTATGTTCCATTGTTCCGCAGCCCCGGTAGATTATTTGCATTTGATAATCGCTGTTCTGAACTGAAAAAATTGGTCCTTTAGCATGATGTACCTGTAAAGCCAAAGCCAAGTTACATACAACTTTCTTTTCTTCCGAGTTCTAAGCCTATTTCATTAGACACCAGGAGTTAATTATCTAAGTCTATAAAGTCTGATTTATCTAACTGCAACCATATATGTAATCTTGTGAAGACTTTCTTATTTTATCAAGTACATAACCAAATATTACTTTCAACATACATGCTTCACATGCTGAATCCTTAGTGTGGTGTGCGAACTAAGCTCTACATATCTTTTGTTTTATACACAAGCTCTCCATGTTTTCTACAGAACCAAGATCTACTTATTGTTTGTTTTCTACACAAGTAAGCACTATTTGTTTCTGTACAACTGTTAGTATTTAGTAACTATTTTTCTTGCACTAGCCGGTAGTATGTCGTATGCAACATTATGCCAACAAAAAGTCTAAATACCAATGTGAAGAGATAGCGCCTCACTGTGAGGATACTGCAGTGATGGTAAAACAGCCGTGCACTGGTGGAAAAAACGGCTTCGGTCGCGGTTCGCAACTGCCATTGGTCGCGGTTGCGCAACCACGACCAAGCAGGCGCGACTAAAGCCCACCCCCCTTTAGTCGCGGTTGCTTACGAACCGCGACTAAAGGCGCCTCCACGTGGCCGCCAGCAGTCCTTCGGGGCGGAGGACCTTTAGTCGCGGTTCTTCTGGCCAACCGCGACTAAAGGCCGCCGCAGGTTTAGGGTTTTAGCCCCCCCCCCCTAAACCTGTTTTTTTTATTTAGTTTGTATTGTTTTATTTTCTTTTCTGTTTTATTTTAATTTTGAAGGAGTTTCACATATTCTACGGTACTACATATACATGCATATGAACAAACAAATTTGAAATTAGAACCAAAAGGAATTCAAGAGGAATTGACAATATATATTCAATATCGGATGACCATATACAATTTTGAACAAGTTTCCATACATATGATTTACTGCATATGAAGTTCTACGTCCTCTACATAGTGTTCTCCTCTAGGATCGATGACTTCCTTCGCGATCCATCCAGCCTAGTTCCTCTTGAAGTGGTCGGAAGCGAGCTTCTAGACTAAGCGTCTTCCGGAGGTTATTCCTCTTGATGTTGTTCTCACACGAAACCCGCTCGGAGGTGTATCTCCGGATCATCTCACAAACATAGTATCCACATAGATTGGTCCCCTTTGGCTGAATATCCCCGAGTCCCGGACACTACCCTTTTAAATTGTAGCTCTTTTTTGAATTCACCGACCTTTGTGTTTACGAACCGTGTCCAAACCCTACGAGGCAAAGAAAATTAAATGAACAAGAGAGTTATTAGTTACTTGATATTAGGAAATGAACGAAATAGGCCGATCGATATAGAGCGCAAGTGAATGAAAATAACTACTTCCGATCGTGCCTTTTCCACTTAGTCTCCCCTCGTGCCGCGATCGAGGAAGACCAATCGGCTTAAGGTCAGGAACAAAGTCAACACAAAACTCAATTACCTCCTCATTTCCATAGCCCTTGGCGATGCTTCCTTCTGGCCTAGCACGGTTACGAACATATTTCTTTAATACTCCCATGAACCTCTCGAAGGGGAACATATTGTGTAGAAATACAGGTCAGAGCGTAGCTGGCACGACCTTGAAACCATTCCGGATGCTGGTCATCAGGGTCTTTCAAGCGTTGCTGGTCCTGCCGTGCTTCCTTTGTATCATTTGTCTTCCCATACACGCCCAAGAAGCTTAGCAGGTTCACGCAAATATTTTTCGTAACATGCATCACGTCGATTGCAGAGCGGACATCTAGGACTTTCCAATATTCTAGCTCCCGAATATAGATTTCTTCTTCCACATGGGTGCGTGCCCGTCAGCTCCCTTCGGAATTGATTGTCCGCCAGGACCCTTTCCAAAGATGACTTTCAAATCCTTGACCATATCAAATACCTCAGCACCAGTGCGTTCCGCAGGCTTCGGCCGGTGATCTGCCTTGCCGTTGTAATGCTTGCCGCGCTTTCTTACTGGATGAATTTTCGGAAGAAATCGACGATGCCCCAGGTACACGTTCTTCTTACAATTTGGCAAATGTACACTTTCAGTCTCATGTAAGCAGTGCGTGCATGCATTGTATCCCTTATTTGACTGTCCCGAAAGGTTACTAAGAGCAGGCCAATCGTTGATGGTTACGAAAAGCAACGCTCGTAGGTCAAATTCCTCTTCTTTGTGCTCATCCCACACACGGACACCAGGTCTGCCCCACAACCGTAAAAGTTCATCAACTAATGGCCTTAGGTACACATCGATGTCGTTGCCGGGTTGCTTCGGACCTTGGATGAGCACTCGGCATCATAATGAACTTCCGCTTCATGCACAACCAAGGAGGAAGGTTGTAGATGCATAGAGTCACGGGCCAGGTGCTATGGCTGGAGCTCGCTCGCCGAAAGGATTCATGCCATCCGTACTTAGACCAAATCTTATGTTCCTTGCGTCAGCAGCAAAATCTTTAAACTCTCTGTCGATCTTTCTCCATTGCGTTCCATCTGCGGGGTGTCTCAACTCCCCGTCCGACTTACGGTCCTCTTTGTGCCATCGCAACAACTTGGCATGCTCTTTATTCCTGAACAGACGTTTCAACCGTGGTATTATAGGAGCATACCACATCACCTTGGCGGGAACCTTCTTCCTGGGTTTCTGCCCTCGACATCGTCACCGGGGTCATCGCCTCCGATCTTATAACGCAATGCGAGTGCATACCGGGCATTCATTCAAATTCTCGTATTCACCGCGGTAGAGGATGCGATCGTTGATGCATGCATGTATCTTCGTAACCTCTAAACCTAGAGGGCGGACAACCTTCTTTGCTTCGTACGTACCGGAGGGCAACTCGTTATTCTTTGGAAACATATTCTTCAACATTTTCAGCAAGTTTTCAAATCCCGAGTCAGCTACACCTTCCCGTGCCTTCCATCTCAGCAAATCCAGAGTGTGCAGCCCAGCTTTTTCAGACCATTATCGCATCCCGGGTACAGCGACTTTTTGTGATCCTATAACATGCGATCCAAATTCTCCCTCTCCTTTTCAGTTTCGCAGCGACTCCGTGCATCAGCAATGGTCCGACCAAGATCATCAGCGGGCTCATCACGTGCCTCTTCTTGATCACCTTCCTCTTCACCTTCCCCACCTTCAGCATCATCCATGAAAGTATCACCGAAATGATCAAGATAGCTCTCATCGATGTCATCCCCTTCTTCATCTTCTTCCATTATAACCTCTCTTTCTCCATGCTTGGTCCAACAATTATAGCTTGGCATGAAACCATGCCGAATCAGGTGCAGGTGAACTTCCCTTGAGGAAGAGTAACCCTTCTGATTCTTACAGTCAACACATGGACGAGATAACAAAACCCCCCGCTTGTTCGCATTAGCCACTACGAGGAAATCTTTCAAACCCGTAGTGAATTCGCCGGAGAGTCGGCTAGCGTACATCCATTGCCGATTCATCTGCATTATTATAATACAAAATATATAATTAAACATCATGCATTTGTTAAACTAAATAGAAATTAAACAATGAACTACACACATATGCATATTTTATCAATGACACATATATATGAAAGGTTCAAGTGTTGTTGCTAACCGCGATCGAGGAGGAAAAAATAAATGAGGAAGCTCGATCAAGTGTGGCTCCGACACTTCATATCATGTTTGGTTCATGCTCTTGGGACATTTCATCAAACACCTTGTGTGCATAAGAGGAGCCAAAAGCAAACCCTACACCCCCTTGTGAAGTTTGTGAAGAGAAGTGGCACCAAATGGCTAAGTGCTGTGGGCTGGATGGTATATATAGGGGAGGGGTTTTAGTCGCGGTTGGCCAGGCCAACCGCGACTAAAGGCCTTTGGGCCAGGCCTGAGGACATTTAGTCGCGGTTGGCCAGGCCAACCGCGACTAAAGCCCCTCCCGTCCACCAGCTGGCCACCGAGCGCGCTGGGCCCAGGCCTTTGGTCGCGGTTGGCCAACCGAGCCGCGACTAAAGGCCCCATTGGTCGCGGTTTTTGCATTTCCGCGACTAATGGGGCTGGACGGAAGGCCTTTTTTCTACCAGTGGTGGTATGTGTTTCATTTGTGCATGTGGAAAGTAGAACTTGTTACTGAAATTTATTACATTTACTTTATGTTTCAGCTGACTTTGTCTAGAACAAATCTTTTGTGAAGGTTTATAAGCAACGACACAGAACACTGCAACACAAATCAACAGTGGTGGCAATGGAGAGCGGATGTACCATTTCTCCATGCGGAAGCTTGTAGACATATTCCAACTACTAGAAGAAAATGTACAAGATTCGAAGAGCTGTTCCTGGTCAAGTTTGTAATTATTTCACGGAAATGTACAAATCAATTGTAAATTATTGTTCTCAAGAAATAAAGTTATTTTACTCAACTAATTCACAGTATTTTTATGTTTCGTTATTGTCTGTGATAGCATCTGCTCCTTATATGGTTGTCATGATACCTAGCGTGAATTTGACCACAACAATAAAATAATCAGTTTTATGTAAAATAAGAAAATGTCCAGACGTTTTTAGGACGCAAGAATCATACTATAAAGACGATGTGTGGGGGAAATTTAGTAAAACGTCTCTAAAAGGATAGACATGCTTTTGTAAACGTCTCATGTCATATAAACACGCTTCGGAAGCGTCTTTTGAAAACTTGAGACGGTGCATAAGAAGACGCTCCTACGACGCTTTACACAAGCGGCTTTACAGGCGTGTAGTGATGCTTTAAAGCGTGTTTAGTACCTAAATTGAGCGTCTCTGCATGTCTTTTATGTTGTAGTGAGATATTGGTGATATACATCTTTTTTTCCTCGATAGGCTCGGGGGCTTTCTACCCGACAAAGTTCATCCATACAAGCTTACAGAACCTTTGCCTTGGTTTGAAACACCTCGCAAAAGCAACAAAATAAAGGTACAAGCCACCGAGATACTCGTGGGCTAAGGGAAAGAAAGAAAATAAAAATAGTTGTTTTACAATATATACAACACTTTACAAGTTTTTCATCAAGATAGATATCTACCGACGAAACAGATTCAGTCGTGACCTAACAGATCATCTATATTTACTCTGTCTTCTTCGACAGATGCACCCAGGAAATCGGCATAGTGGCCGTCCACAAAAAATTCGGCATCCATTCGAAGGAGGTCATCGATCATTTCTTTGGCTACTGGTGTAACTATTTCATCGATTTTGTCGACACCCCTCCGCCGTCGCCTAAGGTTGGTGTGGACAGTTTCAACCACCTTGGTCATCTCCAGTTTTGAGTGGCAGATCTGTAGCATAATGAGGGCAAATCTGGCACCCGCTATTAGTTGACCTTCACAAAACCATGGATCTGCTGAGAGTCCTTAAACTTGGTCATCAACTAGGAAGTGTTTTAGGTTGGATATTTCGAGGGAACATGGCGTTGTAGACCATGGATAATGTTTTTGTGCAAAATTCAAGGAACTCACGGACTTGACACGCGCGATCCTGAAACCTGACGATTTGTCGGGTGCGTTCAGGTGTAGCCCAAAAGAGGGAACCATGATCCAGCGCAAGATTGACAAGTAAATTTGATCTTGTGTCAACCCGTTGATCTTTGGGAGCGGCGTCCAAAAAGGAACCTGTTTGACGGCAGCACACTAGTCAGAGACAAAAAAACAAGCAAACAACAGAAGAATTTTAAGCTTGGGAAGTATAACCGCCATTTCCAGGCTTGCGTCAGTCACCAGTTCAAGCATAAAATTCTCCCGGGAAGTAGCCTATGCAGCTTCGGCGACTGCAACCTCTTTTAAAGTTATAGCTTCCTGGGCTTGCTGTCGTGCAATTTTTTTCCCTTTCAGATGATTTTCGAGACTGCTCCATTATTACGGGTGCATGTTTCTTCATTGATTGAAGTTGTTGTCGGAGCTCTTCCAAATCATGTGCTGAACCCGCATTCGAGGAATCTTCAATGAATTCATCATCGATTGACGTTTTCTTTGAGTAAGAGGAGGCAGGTAAAGCATCGGAAGGACGAGGAGTTGTGGTATAGTTGTCAAACACCAACTGGAAAGAAAATCTCGGCATCAATCAGCAAGCAAAATAGACTTCCATTGATTTTCAAGATATTTACATGGTCCTTACAAAAGGTTGGATCCTAGTGAACCAATAATACGCCGTCGCAAGCTACATCTATGGCGACAGGCGTCAAAAGAAACAAAAAAGAAAAGATAGGCAGGATGATCTACATCGTCCAAAGGAGGGGTCGTTGAACTACCGGGTATGTTAAAATCTTCGCCTAGTTCAGTCCTCGCCCTCTTTGGCGAAGAGGTTCGGGGGCTGGTGGCAGGAGTTGACCTCTGAAGATCTGGATGAGGAGTCGAGCTTTCTTCCGCCGTGCGGTGTGTTTCCGATAAAGCCAAAGTATGCGACATGCTCATAGGAGCAGTCACATTGGCGGCGGGTTCTTCTTCATCATCGCCACTGCGCAAAAAATAGAGTGAAATTACTCGACATACAATGGCTAAGGAGAAAAAGGCGATAAAATGACTTACGAGCTGACAAGGGCAGCGTCATAAGCGTTGAAGTGCTCCTCCTCTTCGGGAGCTGTTTCTTCTGGAACAGTTTCCTCGACAGGAGAACTGCTCAGCTTGGAGGTGCCAGAGCCTTCCGCGTCACCCCTTTTCCGTTTGTTCCTCGGAGAAACAGCGGAAGGGATAGACTGGGTTGACTCTGAAGCCTCGGATTCAGCTTCTATTTCAGAGGAAGCCGCGGATTTGCGGGAAACCGCGACTTCTCTCAAAGGATGAGAAGGGACCTGGGCGTCGTCGGTAACTATTGCTCGTTCTTCGACATCTCCACCTTTGGGAAGGGGAGGAAGAGACTATGTAGCTTGATGGTTCTGAACAAGATAAGAATATATTGACAAGAAATTATGTCAACAAACAGCAAAATAGCAGTCGAAGAAGTGAACAACAAACAAGCAGTCGACAAAGATAGATTACCTGGGGGAGGGCGTTGGTGCCGCTATATGGCACCACGCGGCAAGATGTCGGGATGGCGTCTTTCTTCCTTAGCGATGAGATCTTTCGGACAAGTTTTTCTAAGTCCTTGACCGATAGATCCTTCGACACGCGATCCACATCTTTGTCGCCAGCATACATCCAGAGGGGGTTTTTGCGAGCCTGTAGAGGCTGCACCCTAATCCTACGGAAATACGCCGTTATCTGGATACCCAACAACTCTTTGCCACGGGTATTCTGGAGCTCGTGGATGCGCTTCATCAGCGCCTCTGTCGCCGATTTTTCTTCGTCGGTAGCTTCTGCATCCCAGGAGCGGCGGCGGAGAATTTTTTCGCTGCTGTTAAAAGGGGGAATGTTGTGTTCCAGCGAGTCGGCGCATTCCTCGCGGACATATAACCATCTTTTGCGCCACCCTTGAACCGAGTCAGGGAATTTGACATCAAAATACTCGACATCAGGGCGGACGCAAATAAAAACACCGCCTATGTTGTAGGCAATGTTGTGGGAGCCATTACGGCGGAGGTAGAAGATGCGCTTCCACAGAGCCCAATTGGGATGGACTCCAAGGAAGCACTCGCAAAGGGTAATGAAAATAGAAACATGGAGGTTGGAGTTGGGAGTAAGGTGGTGAAGCTGCAGCCCATACACGAAAAGCAATCCACGAAGAAAATCATGGATGGGAGCAGAGAGGCCGCGGATGAGGTGGTCAACGAAGCTAACCCGATATTCAATAGGAGGCGACGGGTAGCTCTCTTCGCTGGGGAAGCACAGCACGTCCTTCTTCTTGCTCAGGCCGAGCTTCTTCAGCAGGTTGATGTCCTGTGCGGAGATCTTGGATCTCTCCCACTCCGACACTCCCAGATCTTGAGGCACCATCTTGTCTTCGGGAGTGCTGTGCCTCGTGAGTCTTGGCCGCGGTGGCATCAACAATGGCGCTGGGGAAGTAGAGCAGTGCGTGAGCGCTGGAGTTTTGTGGTTGCAGGGAGATTTTGGCAGAGAGGATGTGAGCGCGGCGCAGCGAAGGGGATTGACGGAGGAAGACGATGACTATTTATAGCAGGATCAGCCAAAACGTCGCACCCTTGGATGGTATAAGAATGGACTTGATGATTTACACGTGGCTCAAGGGGGCAGAAAAAGCGGAGGACTGTGTCCTCCACTTGCGTAACGTGTCAAAGTGGCGCAGATTTTGGGCCCGCAGGTCAGTGAAAGGACAGAACTCGCATCTTCCCGATACAGTGGTCGTGGCTATCGTCAGCACTGATGTCACCTTACCAATGGAAAAATCTCGGCTGCGGTATTCTGAAGATTGGCGACAGTAAAGGAATATTAATAATCTCGAGAGACTTTGACCAAATACAAGTTTTTGTTAAAATGCTCGGGGGCTACTTTTTATAGAAGTTTCGGGAAGTTTGATGGAGATGATTCAGAAGGGATGTTTCAAAATATTGCGACAGAGACAAATTGGAGCCTACAGCCGGGGGCTACTCGTATCAGAAGTATTGTTTATACTTCTGATAAGAGGTAAACGCGAATTATAAAATATAGAGTTCTTCATCAGTAAAACAAGTTGAGCCTACAGCCAAGAATAAAAACTCGACTGTAGCCTCGGGGGTGATACGCGTAGATGCACACGTCCGTTGGGAACCCCAAGTGGAAGGTATGATGCGTATAGAAGCAAGTTTCCCTCAGTATGAAACCAAGGTTATCAAACCAGTAGGAGCCAAAAAGCACATGAAGGTTGTTGGTGGAGGAGTGTAGTGCGGCGCAACACCAGTGAAACCGGCGCCAACGTGGAACCTGCACAACACAATCAAAGTACTTTGCCCCAACGTAACAGTGAGGTTGTCAATCTCACCGGCTTGCTGAAAACAAAGGATTAAACGTATCGAGTGGAAGATGGTGTTTGTTTGCAAAGAACAGTAGAATGTATTCAGATGTAAAAGAATGGACCGGGGTCCACAGTTCACTAGTGGTGTCTCTCCAATAAGATAACTAACATGCTGGGTGAACAAATTACAGGCGGGCAATTGACAAATAAAGATTCAATACATACCAATGATGATTACTATGTGATTTAATCAGGGCATTACGACAAAGTACATAGACCGCTATCCAGCATGCATCTATGCCTAAATAATCCACCTTCAGGTTATCATCCGAACCCCTTCCAGTATTAAGTTGTAAACAACAGATAATTTCATTAAGTATGGTGCGTAATGTAATCAACACAAATATCCTTAGACAAAGCATTGATGTTTTATCCCTAGTAGCAACATCACATCCACAACCTTAGAACTTTCGTCACCGTCCTGCATTAAATGGAGGCATGAACCCACTATCGAGCATAAATACTCCCTCTTGGAGTTACAAGTATCAACTTGGCCAGAGCCTCTACTAGCAACGGAGAGCATGCAAGAACATAAACAACACATATATGATAGATTGATAATCAACTTGACATAGTATTCTAGATTCATCGGATCCCACCAAACACAACATGTAGCATTACAAATAGATGATCTTGATCATGTTAGGCAGCTCACAAGATCTAAACAATGATAGCACAAGCGGAGAAGATAACCATCTAGCTACCGCTATGGACCCATAGTCCAAGGATGAACTACTCACGCATCAATCCGGAGGCGGGCATGATGATGTAGAGCCCCTCCGGTGATGATTCCCTCTCCAGCAGGGTGCCGGAGGCGATCTCCTGAATCCCCCGAGATGGGATTGGCGGCGGCGGCGTCTCTGGAAGGTTTTCCGTATCGTGGCTCTCGGTACAGGGCGTTTCGCGACGAAGGCTATTTGTAGGCGGAAGGGTAGGTCAGGGGGCGACGCGAGGGGCCCAGACCACAGGGCCTGCGGCCAGGGCCTCGTGGCCCCACTTCGTTATCCCTCCGGTCTTCTAGAAGCTTCGTGGAAAAATAGGACCCTGGGCGTTGATTTCGTCCAATTCCGAGAATATTTCCTTACTAGGATTTCTGAAACAAAAAACAGCAGAAAACAGCAACTGGCACTTCGGCATCTTGTTAATAGGTTAGTGCCGGAAAATGTATAATAATGCTATAAAGTATGTATAAAACATTCAAGTATTGTCATAAAAGTAGCATGGAACATAAGAAATTATAGATACGTTTGAGACGTATCAAGCATCCCCAAGCTTAGTTCCTACTCGTCCTCGAGTAGGTAAACGATAACACAAATAGTTTCGGAAGTGACATGCTACCAACATAATCTTGATCAACATTATTGTAAAGCATATGAGATGAATGGAGTGATCTGAACAAAAGATTGCTAACAAAGATAATGACTAAACAAATGAATCATATAGCAAAACTTTTCATGAATAGTACTTTCAAGACAAGCATAAATAAGAGTTGCATAAGAGCTAACTTATAAGCAATAAATTCTAAGGAGAATGCATTGAAGCAACACAAAGGATGATTAAGTTTCAGCAGTTGCTTTCAACTTGTAACATGTATATCTCATGGATATTTGTCAACATAGAGTAATATAACAGGTGCAATAAGTAAACATGTAAGAATCAATGCACACAGTTAACACAAGTGTTTGCTTCTAAGATAGAAAGAAGTGGGTAAACTGACTCAACATAAAGTAAAAGAATGGCCCTTCGCAGAGGGAAGCATGGATTACTATTTTTGTACTAGAGCTTTTATTTTGAAAACATAGAAACAATTTTGTCAACGGTAGTAATAATTCATATGTGCTATGCATAATACTTCCTACAAGTTGCATGTCTCATGCATAGAGTACTAGTAGTGCTCGCACCTTGTCCTAATCAGCTCGGAAAACACGGATTATCATCGCATAACATATGTTTCAACCAAGTGTCACAAAGGGGTACCTCTATGCCGCCTGTACAAAGGTCTAAGGAGAAAGCACGCATTGGATTTCTCGCTTTTGATTATTCTCAACTTAGACATCCATACCGGGACAACATAGACAACAGATAATGGACTCCTCTTTTAATGCTTAAGCATTCAACAACAAATAGTATTCTCATAAGAGATTGAGGTTGTATGTCCAAACTGAAACTTCCACCATTATACATGGCTTTAGTTAGCGGCCCAACGTTCTTCTCTAACATATGCATACTCAAACCATTTGATCATGAAATCGCACTTACTTCAGACAAGACGAACATGCATAGCATCTCACATGATATCCAACAAAGGTAAAAAGTTGATGGCGTCCCCGTAAACATGGTTACCGCTCAACAAGCAACTTATAAGAACTAAGACACATAACTACATATTCATCACCACAATAGTTTTTAAGCTATTTGTCCCATGAGCTATATATTGCAAAGATAAAGGATTGAAATTTTAAAGGTAGCACTCAAGTAATTTACTTTGGAATGGCAGAAAAATACCACATAGTAGGTAGATATGGTGGACACAAATGGCATGGATTTTGGCTCAAGGTGTTTGGATGCACGAGAAGCATTTCCTCTCAGTACAAGGTTTGGGCTAGCAAGGTTGTTTGAAGCAAACACAAGTACGAACAGGTACAACAAAACTCACACAAGAACATATTGCAAGCATTATAAGACTCTACACTGTCTTCCTTGTTGGTCAAACATTTTACCCGAAAATATCTAGAGTAGAGAGACCAATCATGCAAACCAAATTAAACAAGCTCTACGGTAGTTCTTCATTAATAGGTTAAACTACATGATGCAAGAGCTTAAACATGATCTATGAGAGATCAAACAATTGCCAAGTTAATCCAAACCATATGCATCATTTTCTGATTCCAACCGAATAGCAATTTAACGAAGCAATTTCAGCCTTCGCCATGAACATTAAAGCACAATTAAGAACACAAGTGTTCCATATGAAAAAGCGGAGCGTAATATCTCCTATATAAGAATGGTGGGATCCAACTTTATTCAAACAAAAATCAAAATAAAAGCAAACCGACGCTCCAAGTAAAGAACATAAGATGTGATGGAATAAAAATATAGTTTCACTAGAAGTGACCCGATAATGTTGTCGATGAAGAAGGGGATGCCTTGGCCATCCCCAAGCTTAGATGCTTGAGTCTTCTTAAAATATGCAGGGATGAACCACCGGGGCGTCCCCAAGCTTAGACCTTTCACTCTTCTTGATCATAGTATATCATCCTCTTCTCTTGACCCTTGAAAACTTCCTCCACACCAAACTTCAAGCAAACTCATTATAGGGTTAGTGCATAATCAAAAATTCACACATTCAGAGATGACACAATCATTCTTAA
This sequence comes from Lolium rigidum, assembly GCF_022539505.1. NCBI lineage: Eukaryota > Viridiplantae > Streptophyta > Magnoliopsida > Poales > Poaceae > Lolium > Lolium rigidum. The sequence continues at coordinate 284,661,369 of NC_061510.1, forward strand.
CACTTATGGACATTGCACAAAGCTTCTGAAAGTTAATGGAACAAAGAAACTCATTCAACATAGCAAAAGCGGCAATGCGAAATAAAAGGCAGAATCTGTCAAAAACAGAACAGTCCGTAAAGATGAATCTGGCAGGGGCACTTAACTTGCTCAAATGGAAAAACTCAAAACTAATGAAAGTTGCGTACATATATGAGGATCACGCTAGTAAATTTGCAGATTTTTTCGATTTTTTTACAGAGAGCTCTGCGAGAATTCGTGACAGACAGCAATGTTGTTTCTTCGCAGCAATCCAAATATAGCATCAACTTTAGCATAGAAACTTTACTTGGCACAAAAACATGATAAGGAGAGGTTGCTAAAGTAGTAAACAACTTCCAAGACTCAAAAATACAGTAAATAAAATAAAACATGGGTTATCTCCCAAGAAGTTCTTTTCTTTAACGCCTTTCAGCTAGGCGCAGAAAGTGCAAATCAAGTAACATCAAGAGAAGAAGCATCAACATTATTATTTTTCTTACAAACACAACTTGTTGCAGAGGGTACCTTAGATGCTCCATTATCTAAATTTTCTATGGTGGTGCTAGGGGTTTTATCAATTTTAGGCCTATAATAATTCTTTGGTTTAGGCACCTTAGAGGCATACATGAATTTTTGCTCTTTTCCCACATAAGCTTTCTCCTTATACTTAAGAGAAGAAAAAGTTGAACCCAAGGTTCCCATAGCTTTTTCAAGTTCACCAATCCTATTGATTTCATTATCATGGACAACACAAGTTCCTAGGACACTAATTCTTTCATCAATTCCTTCTAAGGATTTATCAAGTTCATCAGTTTTATCTAGTAACATTTCCAATTTAGTTTCAACACTTGGAAATTTTTTCTCTATGGTTTCCAATTTTTCATAACATCCTCAAGAGAGATTTCAATTTTAACTTCATTAACAAGTGGTATTCCAACTAGACTCTCAATGATGCAACTAGCTTCTAAAGCGGGAGTACCTAGGAAATTACCTCCCGAAAGAGTATCAAGAACATACCTATTCCAACTAGATAGTCCAACATAAAAGTTTCTAAGAAGGACAATAGTGGAGTGTTTCTTAATGCACCTATGATGAGCATTACTAATTCTGTACCAAGCATCTTTAAAACTTTCTCCACCTTCTGGCTTAAAAGAACGAACTTCAACTTCAGGATTACTTATTTTAGTAGTAATAAAGTAAGCAAAGACAAGTAACTAATTTTTTTGTGTTTTCGATATAGCGCTAGTAAATAAGACAGAAAGTAAAGTAACTAATTTTTTTTGTGTTTTTTAATATGAAGCAAACAAGACAGTAAATAAAAATAAAGTAAAGCAAGACAAAATCAAAGTAAAGATATTGGAAGTGGAGACTCCCCTTGCAGCGTGTCTTGATCTCCCCGGCAACGGCGCCAGTAATTTAGCTTGATACGCGTAGATGCACACGTCCGTTGGGAACCCCAAGTGGAAGGTATGATGCGTATAGAAGCAAGTTTCCCTCAGTATGAAACCAAGGTTATCGAACCAGCAGGAGCCAAGAAGCACGTGAAGGTTGTTGGTGGAGGAGTGTAGTGCGGCGCAACACCGATGGAAACCGGCGCCAACGTGGAACCTACACAACACAATCAAAGTACTTTGCCCCAACGTAACGATGAGGTTGTCAATCTCACCGGCTTGCTGAAAACAAAGGATTAAACATATCGAGTGGAAGATGGTGTTTGTTTGCAAAGAACAAGTAAGAACGATGAGAATGTATTCAGATGTAAAAGAATGGACCGGGGTCCACAGTTCACTAGTGGTGTCTCTCCAATAAGATAACTAACATTCGGGTGAACAAATTACAAGCGGGCAATTGACAAATAAAGATTCAATACATACCAATGATGATTACTATGTGATTTAATCGGGGCATTACGACAAAGTACATAGACCGCTATCCAAGCATGCATCTATGCCTAAATAATCCACCTTCAGGTTATCATCCGAACCCCTTCCAGGTATTAAGTTGTAAACAACGAGATAATTGGATTAAGTATGGTGCGTAATGTAATCAACACAAATATCCTTAGACAAAGCATTGATGTTTTATCCCTAGTACCAACAAGCACATCCACAACCTTAGAACTTTCTCGTCACTCGTCCTGCATTAAATGGAGGCATGAACCCACTATCGAGCATAAAATACTCCCTCTTGGAGTTACAAGTATCAACTTGGCCAGAGCCTCTACTAGCAACGGAGAGCATGCAAGAACATAAACAACACATATATGATAGATTGATAATCAACTTGACATAGTATTTTAGATTCATCGGATCCCACTAAACAAACATTTAGCATTACAAATAGATGATCTTGATCATGTTAGGCAGCTCACAAGATCTAAACAATGATAGCACAAGCGGAGAAGACAACCATCTAGCTACTGCTATGGACCCATAGTCCAAGGATGAACTACTCACGCATCAATCCGGAGGCGGGCATGATGATGTAGAGCCCTCCGGTGATGATTCCCCTCTCCGCCAGGGTGCCGAAGGGGATCTCCTGAATCCCCCGAGATGGGATTGGCGGCGGCGGCGTCTCTGGAAGGTTTTCCGTGTCGTGGCTCTCGGTACAGGGGGTTTCGCGACGAAGGCTATTTGTAGGCGGAAGGGTAGGTCAGGGGGCGACGCGAGGGGCCCAGACCACAGGGCCGCGCGGCCAGGGCCAGGGCCGCGCCGCCCTATGGTCTGGCCACCTCGTGGCCCCACTTCGTTATCCCTCCGGTCTTCTGGAAGCTTCGTGGAAAAATAGGACCCTCGGCGTTGATTTTGTCCAATTCCGAGAATATTTCCTTACTAGGATTTCTGAAACCAAAAACAGCAGAAAACAGCAACTGGCACTTCGGCATCTTGTTAATAGGTTAGTGCCGGAAAATGTATAATAATGCTGTAAAGTATGTATAAAACATTCAAGTATTGTCATAAAAGTAGCATGGAACATAAGAAATTATAGATACGTTTGAGACGTATCAGGGGGCTACTCCCATCGGGAGCGCTGTTCGAGGCACCCGATAAACATGAAGAGGAGCATGAAAAATGACATAGTGGCAAAGATGCTAAAAAGGTGAGCCTACAACCAAGTACAAGCACTTGGTTGTAGCCTCGGGGGCTACTCCCATCGGGAACGCTGTTCGCGTGCCCGATGAAATTTAATAAATCCTGGTGAGCATATTTCGAGTTATCAAAATAACTCTTCATATACTACCATCGGGAAGATAAGTTAAAATAATATAAGTCATCCGTTGACTCGAATAAATGTGCTATTCCAGCAGCCGAAAAAGCACTCGACAATATATTCTCAGAGCACCTCAGTCGCGATAATCTCCGAATGCCGCAAAACTCTGCGAAGGTAAGTCCCCGGGATCCATCATGTGCGACGTGGCACCGCCTCAGACGGCGCTTTGCTATTTTTCCCGTATCAACAGATACGAAGAAAAATCCTAACGGACGCGTTAGGTACCCGATAAAACATGACTGGAAGTCGGCATCTGGTAAGACTTTAAGCGGCACATGTCGAATTACGCCAGTATCCCGAGATCATGTCCAGGGACGTGATTTTGAAGTAGGTTTTTGCGGATTGCCACAAGAGCAGTTAACTGGTACCTGATCCGTCAGATGAACCAGCCCCATTACCGTTATCCCTGTACAATATATAATTACTTTATAAAGATTATTTGTTGAGTGGAAGAAATCATGTGTTAATTGTAAAGATGGAGATTTTCCCTGATTCTTCGATTCAAGTAAAATCTCGGGGGCTACTGACATAGACATCCCCAATGAGCATGCCGAAGAAGGTACCCGGGGTTTACTGGAGGCCCACGACCCGAAGTTTTACGAAGCTTGGAAGCCCAGTCGAGAGATAGTTTGGAAAGATAGAGTTGTATTAGAAATATCGACTTGTAACTATTACGGGACGGTTCAGAAACCTTCCCGGACTCTGTAACTTGTACATTACGAAACCCTCGGCTCCACCTCCTATATAAGGGGGAGTCGAGGGACAAAGAAAGGATCGATTCATTGTTTCGTGCAACCCTAGTTTTCATAGCAGTCGAGTAATTTTCCGGCTGAAACCCTCGAGATCTACTTTCCCTCTACTTCCAACTAAACCCTAGTCAACAACTTGTAGGCATTGATAAGTTAATCCCTTATCAACCGGCTCATAGGGGTCAAATCCCAGCGGGATCTGACCGCCACCGGCGGCAGCAGCCTCCGATGCACCGGCGGCGGTGGCGGTGACGGCCGTTGAGGGGACGGCTTCGAAGAGAGAGGCGTCGCGCTTGGAGCCGACGCCGTCGTGGACGATGGGATTGGTATTCTCCTTGTCCATCTCGCCGGTAGAGGGAGAGGGTTTTTTGCTTGGGAGAAGATGATGGGACGTGAGAGAGTTGGCGTTGCGTGAGCGAGTGAGAGTGACAGAGATAGTGCTAGGAGGCGTCTATAAAGGCGTGGGGTGGTTAATGCGACCCGCGTCCTACGCGTCCACAGTTGCACGTCTGCACGTCTTGGACTTCTGCAATGCGACACGCGTCCACGATTGCACGTCTTCGACTTCTGCACCGCGACCCGCGTCTACATGTCAACAATTGCACGTGTCCTCGAGTCTAACCCTGGAAATTTAGATATACTCAGGTATACCCTCGAGTCTTATACTAGCATTTTTTGTGTGCTCAGTTTTCCCCTTGAGTGCTAATACTGGCTAGTGCAATATACTCAGTTTTACCCTCAAGTGGTTGGTCAACAGAGAGTCAACAAATGGTATTAAATAGTTAAATGAGTCATTTAATGTGCAAAAAATTCTGAAAAAGAGTGGCACTTACTCATGGAGTCTTTACCACAAATTGCCACTTCTCAAATCATAGATAAATCAATTTTACCACAAATTGCCACTTCTCAAATCACCTAGTAGCTATGAAGGTGCATGGTTTTCCACAATAAGCCCTTCCCAAAAAGCTTTCCCCAAAACATACTTTGTCTAAATGAGGCCACAATTCTCACACTGATGTATATTTGTATTGCAAATAGTTTGAGGTAGGCCAAGATGGGTTTCATTGTACAAAACACGCATTTTCCCTTTTTTAAATCTCAAATTTGAATCCCTTAGTATGTTTACTACTCAGGTGCCCATGGTTTCTTGATACTACTTAGTTTTGCCCTCTCCCTTCACAAATTCTCGCAGACATGCAACATTGCCCTGATTGGTCAAAGCCATGTCACGCGGATCGTGCCCACCGATCATTGATCGTAAGATCTAACGGGCAGGATAACCCCTATATCTCTCTCTCTCTGGTCGGGGCCACCACCCTCTCTCTCTCTCTCTGTCGGCGGTTAGCTTCCACCCTCTAAGTATGCTAAAGGGCGGTTTTCTGTATTATTTTTTACGCGCGAAAAATTATAAACTCTTTTAGGCATTACTGTTCACGCAAAAAAAATGATAAACCATCACCGATTTGTTGTAGCCATTACTTTTCACGCAAAAAAATGATAAACCATCACCGATTTGTTGTAGCCATTACTTTTCATGAAAAAAAAAATGATAAACCATCACCGATTTGTTGTAGCCATTAATTTTCACGCAAAAAATGATAAACCATCACCGATTTCTTGTAGCTATTAATTTTCACGCAAAAAAAGATAAACCATCACCGATTTCTTGTAGCCATTACTTTTCACGCAAAAAATGATAAACCATCACCGATTTCTTGTAGCCATTACTTTTCACGCAAAAAATGATAAACCATCACCGATTTCTTGTAGCCATTACTTTTCACGCAAAAAATGATAAACCATCACCGATTTCTTGTAGCCATTACTTTTCACGCAAAAAATGATAAACCATCACCGATTTCTTGTAGCCATTACCCATCTTTGTATAGAAGACCGTCTGTATGATTTTTGAGATCATTTAGAGAAGGTAGAAAAAACCTAATTTGTTACAAAAGCTGATTTCAGTGAGACCTAACCAAGTTTGGCACACATGATGCCATACCTATAACAACAAGGAATATCTAAAAGGGAAAGTTTCACAAAATTTGAAATTTAGGGTGAAAATGATGCCATACATGATGTTGTTTTTCGAGGTTTTGACCTGAAAATCAATTGGGTATTATAAAGGGAAATAAAAAGTTCGAAAAATGTAAAAACGAAACAATCTATCTATCTATGTATAGAAGATTAGCTGTATGAAATTTGAGGTTATTTAGAGAAGGTAGAAAAAATCAACTTGTTAGAAAAGCTGGTTTCAGTGAGACGAAACGGCATGCGCTTAAGCAAAGTGATTTTTTCGAACATCTCCAAATGACCGCAAATTTTCCATACATGATGCCATACGTGTAACAACAAGGAACCCTATCTAAAAAGTGTAAAAAAAGTTTGCCCAACCGTATAGCTCTATCAAAAAGAACCTCACCATGACGCTAGTATAATTTTGGGATAGTTACAAACTTTCGTTACCTAACCTTCAACATGAAACTTGTTTCAAATTCATTTTGGCCTACAAGAAACAAATCCCACCTTGATTCGAGCAGCACAGCCTCCAAACGATGCTGATGCCGATATCGGCATGGTCAGAACGGCTATGCTCGCCGCCACTGCTAGGTCAACGTCGGGATGCACCCTCAGTCCCGTCCTCTCATTCGATCACTGACACACCAGAGATACCGCCGAGGCCAATGCCGAACGTACATGCTGATGCCAATGCCGAACATGCATGCACGCCGCTGTGGGCACGGCCACGCCGCCCCGCTATGCTGGACGCCACAGACCACCGCGAGGTCTTTCCCTTCGCCACCACACTCTCCTAGCACCCACCTATACACGCCAGAAAGGAGAGACACTAGTTTTCTCTACATTGCTCGCGTTCGTGTCCGACATGGTCAGTCAAAGTTTTGAGGTAGTCGTCGATGTCGTCGACCATTTCTTCTCTTCTTTGCATGGTTAAACGCGTCTAGTTCATATCTATCTAATGCGTCTGGTCTCGCCTCATGCAGTTCTTTGTGGACATCGATCTCATCTCGGCACCCCGCATGCCACCTCCTCCGTGCCATCGTTGTAGAGCTCCGTTTAAAAATCTAATCCTACCCGTGTATTGCCCCTTGTATCAGCGTCATGGCTCCACTTGTCATTCGATATACCGAAGCCCCACTCGTTCGCGTTTTGGTCAGGGATACAGCGATGCTTACGGTCAAACAAAGATGGATGGTCTGACGTGTCTTTGCGGGCTCTACGTGGCCCCACTAGTCAGAAGATAACGATCAACCGTCGGGCAACCGGCCATTACATCACGTGTGATGGTTTCAGACAAAGGCTTGGGTAAAACTGAGGAAAACCTAAGAAGTTGGGGAAAACTGAGCACAACTAAGGACCCGAGGGCACGAAAATAGAAATCCCTTAAGTTAAAAGCCTTGATATGGTCCCATGACCTTAATTGCTGTGCTGAGACCACGACTTGTGGTAACAGGCAAAAAGATCATTGGAGTCAAGTGAATCTACGAAGTGGAGCTTTGACTATCACATGGATTGCTCACCTACATGCATATTAATTGATACGAAGTATTATAATCACCTACATCATTTATTTCACATGCCACATTCACTATCACCATGAACTGTATCTCTTCGCGTCCAGTCTCTCATATGCAGTCTACTCCAAACAACATTCGTATTTTTTACTTTTTATGTTCTTTACTTTTACACGGTTCAATACTCAATAAGTACTAATTCACATTCAACCATTTTCATCTCAATTCTTGCAATCAGTTCGCCCAAGAGTAGTGACATCTTGAGTGCGACAGAAACACCTTCGACAAACACTTTCCTAAGATCCTTGTTGGGATTGATATAAAAACTGAAAATAATGCTTTCACGAAAAGGTGCTCTGTCAAACGTGTGCTCTTGCAGGTCATCACGTAGCAGCCACAACCCTCCGGCACATGAACCCAGACCACCGCTAGCCGCCACCGTGCACCGCTGCCCAAGATCACCGCTCGACCACCGCATTCCGCCGCCACGTCGGGTGTCGGGCCAAGACTAACACATCCCATCTACTCCATCTCTCCGTGCGAAGAGCAGAACAGGGGGCACCGCCGGTGCCTGCAGCGGCCAGGTAGGCCCGGTGATGCTGTTTTTTTGGTGGAGCATTCGATCACCCCGGAGCCACCGCGCATGCGGAGGCGGGTTTTTTTTCCACAATTGTGTGATCTCACTATGTGAAATGTTTGCTCCCTTACGTTCCTATAATGTCTAGAAGATATTTTTTTAGTTTATGAAAATGTCAATTGTAGATTGTAATGATAGATAATATTCTCTTGGCCATGTAATGTTAGCCACACATAATGGGAGAATGCCTTTGCCACTGATGCATCCATATGAGGGGAGCCATTGATCCATGTGTGTAAATGATCGAGAGCACTCGATAAATTAAATAATGCAGATAAAATGCACACCACAATTTATGTTGTTCGAGAAACCATTTGTAAACACGATCAAACATGCTCCAGGAAATCCCTAATGAGATGGCCTCCCGGCTAAGCCCACATACACATCACACACACCATAAGAACTTAACCAAACACATGCCATCCACTTGTCAACATGCAATATTCTCTTCTTGCATAAAAAAGTAAGCACCATTCTCAAGTTTCTCTCTTTGACCTTAGTCAACATCAAGGCCACGTAGGCTTCAATTTTAGAGCAACTTTGGCAGAACCGCAAAAATCAGATTTCCTCTGGCAGAGTATTTACGACAAATATGAACTGCATAATTTAAATAAAACATTTGGTGCCAGATTTTGCAGACAGGAGGACTTAAACATCATCCATATGCAAAAGCACCGAACTAGATACTTAGCTAGGTCATCATATAGATAACCCTAACCCTAATTAGCTCCCAGGATAATTACACCATGGCATCTATGATGAGGCGGCGGTGTCAAAGACATCAATCGTTGTCATCGTTGTAGTCGTTGACGACGAAGCCCATACATCAAACTTCTTTTGCCATGGAGTTCCAGGCTTCGGTAAGGTATACCTCCTTTTGCTCGGCCTCCTCGTGGCAGCGCTTGGCGCGGTCCCGGGATTTGGAGATGATGGAGGCGAGGGAGCATGCTGGGCCACCTGCAAGTCGCGAAGCTATCGCTATGTGAAGGTGGGGCCACGCCGTTGGAGGAGTCTTTGTCGCATGTCCTACCACGGTGGGGGGAGGAGGTGGAGGGGGCGCCAACTGCATCCTCTCTGACACCAGGACGTGACCTCGGGGAACCCAACCCACGTGGCCAAGGAGGCCTAATGGTGGGAGAGGGCTTCACGACGGCGCACGTATTCTGACGCTCGGAGGAGGACGATGTGGACCCGCGACCAGCGAATTCGGATCTAGCGGGGATTTAGTAGGGGACGACTGGGCTGACCGGAGCCGGAGATGGCAGGCCACATAAGCGGGGAGAAGGTGAAATGTTCTACATTATTTATGCCTTGAACCCCTAGAAACCATAGATATAGTGGTCGTGACTCAATATAGTGTATGTTCATGATAGTTTTTTCGGCCCTCATATTGGCCCAATAACAGCAGTTCACACCTATATGCGGTATCTGATAGAGTTGCTCTTAGTCCACGTGACTTGCCCTTGTTTTACAACATTAGTTTGGAACAAAAATGGACCTCCCTACGTTCTTCCAAAACATAGTCAAAAAACTAGCAAGAAATATACTCATCCCACCCGCGTATGTTTTAGTGTAGTACTTATATAGAAAGAAAAGCAAAAGAAGAAACACCCATTAAAATTTGCCTCTTCCGCTTGGCAGCTATAGAGGGCATTAACTCTCTTATCGCACCCGCATTTCTTTCCTTCCCCGTCACATTTCTGGACTACAAATTCCGTCTCCGGGAACAGAAGGAGCTGTGCATGTGGTTTGAGCAAAGTGTGGAAACCCCGCTCTCGATCTCTGCCTCCATAGCCAAGGTCAGTTTGTACTCTGCGCATATACGCTAGCTGTTGTTCATTCCTTTGTTTAGAGAGAAACGTTCTTGCTTGTTTACATGATTAGCTAGCTTTTATCTTTCATGATCATGTTGCGGTAGAAGCATCATTAGATTTGCACGCCAAGAACATGTACAAGTTCTAAGAATAAGTATCAATCTCTCTTAAGCTACCGTTTGGTTAAAACTATAGATCGACGGCTTTAGTTGAATTGTAGATCTTTCCATTTGATTTTGTGGGGAGTTCAAGTGTAGATCTAACTCACATGGCCCATAAGTTAGCACAATTACAATTGATACCTCTCTAAAAAGAAAATTTAACCATGGAAAAATTTAACCAGTCAATCTGATTTCACAAAGTCACTTATGAACAAGAGGACAAGATATATGAAAGTACCACTAGCTTACACAATCATCAATAAATATGGTGTGAAATGGTTGACCATATTTACTTTCCCATTTACTTTGTACGTGTGTCTCTTGCTGTACTCATCTAATCAACGCCATTTTGCATCTCAATGGAAGGGATTAGACATGGACCTCAATTAAATCCAGGCATTGCGTTTATTGCGAAAATCCGCATTATAAATGTTGTGTTAGGATGAAACCGTTAAAATTGTGGCGCCCATTTGCGTTTGTCGGCTGGTGTACAATACATAGCATCTTAGCACATTCTCGAAGACTAAAGCTAGTCAAAATTGGTTAATTAGCAAACAAATAAGGAACTTAGCTCTTGACCAGTAGATTCATCTATCAGACTTGGCATCTCTCTAACTGTAGTCCATATTGCCCTAACCGTATTTGATGATGTCTTCATCGAAAAAAAAACCCGTATTTGATGTGATGTTTTCTGGTTAGTCCTTCGAGTTAGCCTTGTCCTGCAAAGCGGCAACGAAGACATCGCGTGTAGGCATCAAAGAGTTAACATGTGCCTTCTTCACTGGTATTTAAGAGTTTAACCTAGTCATTGTCATGGATTACCGACAATTGCACTTAATTCTCAAATCGTATTACATATGCATCGCCGGAAGATCAGTGATTACTTGCGCTAGCTCACACTAAAACTTGACAAAACCTTCTCAATTGGTGCAGGCTTACCCGTGGAGTGTGTGAGCTTAACTGGGTCGTACGCCGCATCCATGGACCGCACCCCGTCGTCACCACCGGCTCCCGGGGTGTCCACGGAGGCCCAGCAGTCCACGATATCCGTGTACCAAGACCCGGAGAAGTTCATGGAGATGGTGCGGCGTTTCATCAGCGAGACGGCGCCCACTAACGCTGGTGCCACCGCTGACCGGGGTGCCATCATGCCCCCGTTGGCGTTGAAGCCGGTGCAGCAGCACCAGCCAATGGTGGCAACTGCCACGCCACCAGCCCCAGGAGCGTCTGGCCTCGGGTCGCTACTGTCGCTGTCGCTGCCATTGTCGTCGGACAATCCCGGCCCGTGCATCCTCAACATGGCGCCGGATCCACGGTCGCTGGCGACGTCGTCTCAGGAGGCGGAGATGGAGGACGCTGAGGAGGTTGAGATGGAGGTCGAAGCTGAGGAGGTGGAGATAGAAGACACCGAGGAGGAGAGGGCCATCAAAGAGGGGAGGTTCTCTCTGCTGGCGTCGTCGCCACCGGCGAAACGCCGCCGGCTCTGACGAGCCGAAGCTGTTGGTGTTATTCCCGCTGGCTCCTTCCTCCTGAGAGATAGATGCATGAAACCTGGCCTGCATGAAGCGTCTGTCCGCTGGGGAGGACTAGATGGAACACATATATGCGTGTGTGATGCGTTCAGCTATCTCCTAAGATCAGTTTGTCATTCATCAGAGAAGCAAGAATTGAACTAAGTTTTGTTTTTGTATTTGGAGAACGAATGTTGGATCTAAGTTCAAAGGAAATTTTGCTATCGTCAGTAAACCTAAGGAGATAATTAGTGTATTATTAATTTCTTCACATTTTAGTATTCCACTTTGATGAAAAAATGCAATATAATTGTCACACATCAATAAAAAATATTGAGAAAAAATGATAGTCAAAGTTTGAAAAGTCTGACCAATTATGTTTTTTACTTGAGAGTGTGAATGTGCCATCTTTCAAGTGAAACAAAGCATAACATCTGAAATAGATGGTCATCCAGCAAGAGGCTGGAGGCTAAACCGCTCGTCGAGACTTCTGGGCCGATAGTGATACAAGTGGTCCATCATTAGGATACCCTTTTATCCTTTTTATCTAAAAATTCAAATAACTTTTACTTATGATATTATATAGTTCGTTTTTGAGCTAAAGAGGGTAGAGACTACCCTATCAATGACCTCTTGCATCTATATCGACCGACTTTTTTTTACAAGCCATGCGGCAGGCTCTCGGACGTCATAGCATTTTCTTTACAGCCTCCAGCGTCGTAGCGAAACTGTGGTGTGTTGGCAACCACCGGAATACCAGAGCAGCATGGGGATCGGGCCAAGAGGCCACGATGCTCTATTGGAACCAGAGGAACACCTCACGCGCATGGGTTGCCTTTTTTCTGCAAAAGGAATATACTGATATCACGAAGATACCAATTACATTTAGCCTCTGCAAGCTTAATATCAATTCGGATGCACACAATAAAAAAATATTATAGAAAAGAAAAATTCTGCTACAATAATCTATTTCTGGTAACAACGGAGTAAATACCACCAAGACAGCACTGAAATCTATCCTCTCTAAAAGCAATACCTCAAAGAAGGGAACAATGCACAAACGCTGTCATCGGCTTGATCATAGATCTTCTCACCTAGGAGGGAGTCTGCGCTAAATAAAATAATGCCTTTAACAAAGCTATTGCTAGTCACCAATTTAGGCTAGACCTTGGATTTTCTGCCTGCGTGTTGAGACTCTGAATTTCTACTGTGTTGTCGCTCACACTTGCCGATGCCGCTGCTCCTAGTCACGGATCACCAAGTCAAAACCTCATCATCATCAGGACTCAAACCCTTATTACTAGTACTCATATCTTGCCTTCTATGCCATTCTCCGCAACTGCCTGGGGTTCCTATTGCAACAACACTGTTTCCTGGTCTACTGCTGGACCAAAGCGTAGATTTTGAGTACTAAAACAACAATAGATTATGTACTAGTTTTTTGTTGCCATCAGCGGGCAGTATGACAGCGCTCGATGCATGTAGATCGACTAGAAGCCAACTAGACCCTAGGGCAATGGTATGGGATGACCTTGCCATCAGGCCACTAGTCACCTCGACGCCTTGGTGGCGTATCGCAACAACACTTTTGACTAGTCTACTACTGGACCACAGAGCAATTTAGCCTTCTACCTCAGACTTCTCATAGTGGGAGTAGCATAGCTAGTAATATCACATATCTCAAGGAATTTTGGTGAAATGGCCAGTGGGGAGTAACTTAGACTAGTAACATATGTCATATTACTAGTCTAGGTTACTACCTTCATAGTGGGTAGTAACTCATATGTGGTGGCATGCATTGTATCATTTATTATGTTGTAGACTCATTTTGCCTTGAGGTGTGTGATGTTATGATAACATAGCTAGTTACCACCTCACTCTTTTTCTTTATTTATTAGCATCTCATGTCACCAAAATGAATTGAGATGTGTGATGTTACTAGCTATGTTACTCCCACTATGAGCAGTTTTAGGGATAGAGCTCGTGAATTCTCCTATGACATTTCCTGCTGGAGGAGTAATGGGTTTTCCACAATCCTGTCAATAAGTGTGTCGAATGTGGCCGATCTCGATATGGAGGGGTCGTCCCATACCGCTGCAGGTCTCAAACCTCCGGGAACCACGGTGGCTGAGACTATCACCGAATTAAAGATCCGGCCGCTGCGTCATCCACATGACTAAGATGTCTGCCGCCGTAGAAAGTCAAGGGCTGCTGCCCCAAGCGCCAATATCCTGCACCGCCATCGGCTGATGTCGCAGTGAGAAGGTGATCCTGGCTAGAACGCCTCCACTTGACCTACTTCTGACTACTTCAGTTCCACACACCAGTTGTTGCCGGAATCACCTCTTCCCCGCCGTAAACCGCAGCGAGCTCCGCGCCGCAGGTCTATATGCGTGCCGACGCATGTGGCATATATTTACGGCACAGTCCTGTGTTAAGTTATCTCTCTCAACAACAAAGAATTTCGTTTGACACGACCATGTTTGAAAAATGGGGTGGGCTTTGGTATCCTGCCTTTGTCATTGACATACAACTACGGTAAGGTTGATCGCCTTTCAATATTGCAATTAGATGCAAAGTAGGATAAATATACATATTTCTTTAATTTTGTGCCGAGCATGCTCACATGTGAGGAAATACGTGCAACTGCAAGTGTGGCCACCTCAGATGATACGGGCATGAAGGCCGGGGTGATGCCTAATTTCACGACTCCACCAGCCTAGTTATCTTATTTTATGTATTTTATATTTCTGGTTATATGTGGGCCAATTAGGCTTTATAATAAGTTGAGTGTCAACACCCGGCTTTTAAAGTCCAGATGCCTATTATGCCATACATCGCAATCCCAAGAATATTGTTGTTGCGAGACATAATAGTTGAATATCATAGAGTCATCATTTATTACAACACATAATCGTCTTACAAAGGTGGATCACCTGATCCAATTTTACAATAGTAGTTGATCTATTGATCAACGAACAACACAAATAGCGGAAGCGAAGTAGTAGTGGCTATCTAATCCACAGGCCAACGCTTGACGTCAGGAGCAGTCCTAGTTGTCGTAGACGTCCTGCTGTTCATCTTCCTCGTACCGCTGTTCACCTTCATAGTTTGGCCATTTGAATAGCCAGGGACAAAGCCATGAGTACTTTTAAAGTACTCGCAAACTAATACTAGTGTAAGCACACTACAAGAAAAGTTCTGATAGACAACGTCTCAAAATCGTCCGCTAAGGGGTATTTTTCGTCGCCTATGGGCCTAACCCGACGATATGGGTTCTGTTGTGGAAACTGCGTCAGGCAAAGTCCAACGACGTTTTTTGGTCCGTCGCGCTTGGGCGCCCTTCCGCCACGGAAAATCGGACCGTTGCGCAAGTGTTTCGGGAGCCCGTTGACTGCGCCGACGTCATGCAAGCCGACACGTGCGGACGCCGTTAGCCGGCGGTTAACGGCGTTAACCGCTGAAACCCCGTGGTAGATGGTAGGCCCACACGAGGCACCGCACGTCTTAAGCGGGCCGGGCCGGATGACATAGTTTGACCGGTCAACTATATAGCCGGGCTGGTCCATTAGTTACGTGGGC
>NC_061510.1:284676746-284757618 GCF_022539505.1 Lolium rigidum
GCGTCCCTCAACATTTGAAGGTAAAAACAAACAGAAGGGATCGAAAAAAAAAGCATCCTACATATCTCGGCTTAAAATATATCGAGAATTCACATATTTCTTGTACATAGAGGCTGACATCGGGGACCCATTGGCCAGCAGTGGAAAAAAAATCAAAGAGAGGAAACAATTATCGTACAGAGAAGCTGACATGTGGGACGCATTTTGCAACAGCGTCCTCAACTTTAACAAAGGCGGCAGGGGATCGAAAGAAAAAGCAAAGTTGCCAGAAATCAGCGGTCAAAAATAAATCCAAGAAACGAAATGTTTATTGTTCCTAGAGGCTGACATATGGGACCCACGAGCGAGCGAGCGTCCTCAACGTTTCAAAGGCGGCAGGGGATCGAAAAAAAGGCAAGTGACCATATATCAGGTGCCAAAAATAATCCAAGGAAAGAAATTTATTGTACATAGAGGATGACATATGGGTCCCGTTTTGCAGGAGCCGTCTCACCGTTTCCAAGGCGGCACGGGATCGAAAAAAAAGAAAGGAAAGGTTTATCGTTCAGAGAGGCTGAGATGTGGGACCCATGGGCCAGCGAGCGTCCTCTTAGTTTCAAAGGCGGCAGGGGATAAAAAAAGGCAAATAGCCGGTAATTAGGGTAAAAAAATCAAACAAAGGAAACTTTGGTTGTTCATAGAGGCTGACATGTGGGACCCATGAGCCGGCAGCGTCTCAACGTTTCAGAGGCGGCATGAGATCGAAAGAAAAAGGCAAATAGCCAGAAATTATGGGTCAATAATAAATCAAACAAAGGAAAGGTTTATTGTTCATAGAGGCTGACATGTGGGACCTCTGAGCCAGCAGCGTCCTCAACGTTTTAATGGCGGCACGAGATCGAAAGATAAAATAAGCCAAAAATCATTTGGTAAACAAAATCCAAGAAAAGAAACATTTACCGTTCTGAGAGGATGACATGCGGGACCCATGAGGCAGCAGCATCCTCAACGATTCCAAGGCGGCAGGGGATCAAAAGAAAAAAAGGAAATATCCAGAAATTAATTAGGGGTTCAAAATAAATCCATCAAAAGAAACTTTTATTGTTCATAGAGGATGACATGTGGGACCGACGTGCCAACAGCATCCTCATCGTTTCAAAGGGGGCAGGAGATCAAAAGAAAAAGGCAAATAGCCAGACATTAGGGGTCAAAAATAACTCCAAAAAAGGAAACTTTTATTGTTCGTAGAGGATGACATGCGGGACCCATGATTCAGCAGCTTACTCAACGTTTCAAAGGCGGCATGAGATCGAAAGAAAAACGCAAGTGACAAAATATCAGGAGCTAAAGATAATCCAAGAAAAAAGAAACTTTATTGTACATAGAGGATGACATGCGGGTCCCATTTAGCAGCAGCGGTCTCAACGTTTCAAATGCGGCTTGAGATCAAAAGAAAAAGAAAATAGCCAGAAATTAGGGGGTAAAAAAACTCCAAGAAAGGAAAGCTTTATCGTTCATACATGCTGACATGTCGGACCTATGAGCCTGCAGCTTACTCAGCGTTTCAAAGGGGATCAAAAGAAAAAGGAAATAGCCAAAAATCAGATGGTGAAAAAAAATCCAAGAAAAGAAACTTTTATTGTACATAGAGGATGACATGCGGGTCCCATGAGCCAGCAGGTTCCTCAACGTTTCAAACGTGGCATGAGATCGAAAGAAAAAGGAAAGTGACCAAATATCAAGAGCCAAAAATAATCCAAGAAAAGAAACTTTATTGTACATAGAGGATGACATGCGGGTCCCATGAGCCAGCAGGGTTCTCAACGTTTCAAACGTGGCATGAGATCGAAAGAAAAAGGAAAGTGACCAAATATCAAGAGCCAAAAATAATCCAAGAAAAGAAACTTTATGTGTACATAGAGGATGACATGTGGGTCCCATTTTGCGGCGAGCGGTCTCAACGTTTCCAAGGCGGCACGGGACCAAAAGAAAAATGAAGTAGCCAGAAATCGAGGGGTGAAAAAAATCCAAGAAAAGAAAGATTTCAATTGGGCTCGTATACGGACATCCGGGCCTTCGAACTATCCTGCTGGGCCTTTTGTCTCGTACAATTTCAGCCCACTCCAAAACAGGAAAGTTCGGATTTTTCTAAAAAAACAGGAAAGTCCTATGCTTCGCAAAAAACAAAAAACAAGGACACTCAACATATAAGTTTGTTTATGTAAAAATAAAGATTTAATTTATCCGTTTGCAATAGCTCGGAGGCGAAATAATCAAGATATCACATGTTTCTTGTACGGGAGGCTGACATCGGGGACCCATGAGCCGGCGAGCGTCGTCAACGTTTCAAAGGCGGCTGGGGATCGAAAATAAAATAAAAAACCAAAAGTCAGTTGGTAACAAAATCCAAGAAAAGAAAACATTTATCGTTCTGAGAGGATGACATGCGGGACCCATGAGGCAGCAGCATTCTCAAACGTTTCCAAGGCGGCAGGGGATCAAAAGAAAAATAAAGGAAATAGCCAGAAATTATTTAGGGGTCAAAAATAAATCCACCAAAGGAAACTTTTATTGTTCATAGAGGATGACATGTGGGACCGACCTGCCAACAGCGTCCTCATCGTTTCAACGGGGGCAGGGGATCAAAAGAAAAAGGCAAATAGCCAGAAATTAGGGGTCAAAAATAACTCCAATAAAGGAAACTTTTATTGTTCGTAGAGGATGACATGCGGGACCCATGAGCCAGCAGCTTACTCAACGTTTCAAAGGCGGCATGAGATCGAAAGAAAAAGGCAAGTGACCAAATATCGGGAGCCAAAAATAATCCAAGAAAAGAAAGTTTATTGTACATAGAGGATGACATGTGGGTCCCATTTTGCAGCAGCGGTCTCAATGTTTGTAATGGCGAGCAGTTGGGATCGAAAAGAAAAAGTCAAAGTGACTCAGTAATTATCGAGGGTGCCAAAAAAAAATTCAAGAAAAGAAAGTTTTATAGTACATAGAGGATGACATGCGGGTCCCATGAGCCAGCAGCGGTCTCACCGTTTCAAACGTGGCATGAGATCGAAAGAAAAAGGCAAGTGACCAAATATGAGGTGCCAAAAAAAATTCAAGAAAAGAAAGTTGATATAGCTACATAGAGGATGACATGCGGGTCCCATTTAGCAGCAGCGGTCTCACCGTTTGAGAGGCGGCAGGGATCGAAAGAAAAAGTCAAGTGACCAAATATGAGGTGCCAAAAATAATCCAAGAAAAGAAAGTTTTATAGTACATAGAGGATGACATGCGGGTCCCATTTAGCAAGCAGCGGTATCACACGTTTGAGAGGCGGCAGGGGATCGAAAGAAAAAGTCAAGTGACCAAATATGAGGTGCCAAAAAAAATCCAAGAAAAGAAAGTTTTATAGTACATAGAGGATGACATGCGGGTCCCATTTAGCAGCAGCGGTATCACCGTTTGAGAGGCAGGCAGGGGGATCGAAAGAAAAAGGTCAAGTGACCAAATATGAGGTGCCAAAAATAATCCAAGAAAAGAAAGTTTTATAGTACATAGAGGATGACATGCGGGTCCCATTTAGCAAGGTATCACGTTTGAGAGGCGGGGGATCAAAGAAAAGGTAAGTGACCAAATATGAGGTGCCAAAATAATCAGAAAAGAAAGTTTTATAGTACATAGAGGATGACATGCGTCCCAGTTAGCACGGTATCACCGTTGAGAGGCGGCAGGGATCGAAAGAAAAAGGCAAGTGACCAAATTTGAGGTGCCAAAAAAAACTCCAAGAAAAGAAAGTTGATTGCACATAGAGGATGACTTGCGGGTCCCATTTAGCAAGCAGCGGTCTCAACGTTTCCAAGGCGGCAAGGGATCAAAAGAAAAAGGAAGTAGCCGTAAATCGGGGGTCAAAAAAATCCAAGAATAGAAAGAATTTTGGTTCATAGAGGATGACATGTGGGACCCATGATCCCGCATCGTAAACGGCTCGATCGGAGAACGTTGAACGAGATGGCGCGATCTAGAAAAAAAACAATGCCAGAGAGGCTGCCATCCGGGCCCTACATCCCTCGGCGGTGCGGATTTGCGTTGACTCGGCCGGCGAACCCGAGATTTCGAGATGCACCACGTCCCGGGCCACCATACGCCACGTTTTGGCCGCTTTCGTCGGGCTAGGTGGCCTCAAAAACGAGAAAAAAAAGTTTTGACATGCACCACGGAGGGACCAAAATCGTCGGCCATGGTACACCAGCAACCACGGCGCGACTTCAACTTCGTCGGCCATGGCAACTTTTCTTGTAGTTGCACTAGCAATTTTAGTAAGGGGATACTAAGCTCTAGGTTTATTTGCATAAAGCCATGTTTATTTCATAAACATTTAGTAAAGATGCTTGAATCACTAGACTAACTCAAGTGGGAACATTAGTGTCATTCCCACAACTCTGTTGTGATTCAATTCAAAGTCACCATTCACCTTTCAAATTCAAGTCACAAGTCATATGTCACATTTTTGAAAATGGTCTGATGACGGAACAATATGGCCTTTCCAATCGTCCGTAACCGTGGACACGGCTATTCGAATAGTTCTACACTCTGCAGAGGTTGTACACTTGTGCCACAACATTTGCAATAATCCGTCGTGGTTAATCGGCCCTGATTTATCATACTCCGTATGCGGACTACCAACCATAACCTTTCACTTATATACTCTAGTATAGGCACCTCTCCCCATGAGCTTGTCCTCCCAGTGAAGACAGACAGTCAGCCTGGGAACTGCACAGGGCTTGGGCCGGACATTCACCTCATTCACGTCATATCACATCACCATTGTTTTTGATCGCTGCATTCATTACATATGTTTACAATATGATCAAGTTTATGATGGCATGTCACTTAAGAAATTATCTTTGTTATCGTTTTACCTGCTCGGGACGAGCAGAACTAAGCTTGGGGATGCTGATACGTCTCCAACGTATCGATAATTTCTTATGTTCCATGCTACTTTATTGATGATATCTACATGTTTTATGCATACTTTATGTCATATTTATGCGTTTTCCGGAACTAACCTATTAACGAGATGCCGAAGTGCCGGTCTCGTTTTCTGCTGTTTTTGGTTTCAGAAATCCTAGTAACGAAATATTCTCGGAATTGGAAGAAATCAACGCCCGAGTTCCTATTTTGCCCGAAGCATCCGTAACACCCGAGAGCCGCGGAGGGGCCCCGTGGGCCCCAGATGATAGGGTGGCGCGGCCGGGCCCCGGCCGCGCCGGCCTATGGTGTGGGCGCCCTTCGACCCTCTCCGCGCCGCCTCTTCGCCTATATAAAGCCCCCGCATCGAAAACCCTTACGGAGAAAGCCACGATACGAGAAAAGTTCCGGAGCCGCCGCCATCGCGAAGCCAAGATCCGGGGGACAGGAGTCTCCGTTCCGGCACCCTGCCGGAGCGGGGAAGTGCCCCCGGAAGGCTTCTCCATCGACACCGCTGCCATCTCCACCGCCATCTTCATCAACGCTCGCTGCTCCCATGAGGAGGAGTAGTTCTCCATCGAAGGCCGAGGGCTCTACCGTAGCTATGTGGTTAATCTCTCTCTCGTACTCCAATACAATGATCTCATGAGCTGCTTTACATGATTGAGATCCATATGATGAGCTTTGTATCGCTACTAGTTGTGTGCTACTCATGTGATGTTATTAAAGTAGTATATTCCTCCTACTTGGTGTAAAGGTGATTAGTGTGTGCACCATGTGGTTCTTGTCGTAGGCTATGATCACGATCTCTCGTAGATTGTGGAGTTAATTATCATTATGATAGTATTGATGTGATCTATTCCTCCTTCATAGTGTAATGTGGACAGTGCGTGCACTATGTTAGTTCTTGGTTTATCTTGCAAAGATCTATTATGCTCTAAGGTTACTTAAACATGAATATCGAATGTTGTGGAGCTTGTTAACTCCGGCATTGAGGGTTCGTGTAATCCTACGCAACGAATGATGTTCATTATCAAACAAGAGTGTATGTAGCACATATGAGAAGAAGTATTTATTATGCGATCAATGTTGAGAGTGTCCACTAGTGAAAGTATGATCCCTAGGCCTTGTTTCCAATACCGCAAACACCGTTTACTTACTCGTTCCGTTGCATGTTTACTTGCTGCCATATTTTATTCAGATTGCTATTACCACTTATATACATCCATATTACTTGTATTTCACTATCTCTTCGCCGAACTAGTGCACCTATACACCTGACAAGTGTATTTGGTGTGTTGGGGACACAAGAGACTTCTTGCTTTGTGATTACAAGGTTGCTTGAGAGGGATATCTTTGACCTCTTCCTCCCTGAGTTCGATAAACCTTGGGTGATCCACTTAAGGGAAACTTGCTGCTGTTCTACAAACCTCTGCTCTTGGAGGCCCAACACTGTCTACAAGAATAGAAGCACCCGTAGACATCAACAATCACCAAACAATACTTACATGCTAGACTAAAACACACCCAAGGGTTCACACAACTAATTCTAACATCACTTCAAGCATGGTATGGTGAATTACTTGGTTTGTTCTTATTTAAGAGAAAAATAATTTCCTCTCATTATAAGTATTTATTTGATTTGCTATTTAAGTCTTTGGAGAAAATAATTTCCTCTCATTAAATCCTATCAAGATTTAATCTCCACAAGTGATAATAAGGTATGAAATATAAGTTGACCAATGTCAACCTTTCATATCTATTTAAGAGGGAGTAATAATTTAAATGAGGTGCTACACCTCATATAATTTAAAACTAACATCTAAATGATTTAAAATCTCTAAGTAACCAAGCATGAGGCTTATTAGACCAAGGTCAGTACTTCTAGTTGAATTACTTAGGATCACAATTTAAATGAGAGAGAAGCCCCCATACTATTTAAATAAGTTTATGTGTATGTGTTAAATGGACTAGAAATGGCTCCATAGCCATTATTTGAATCTAGTCCATGATCATGCAAAACAACTATGCTATATTTTTGCATAAACAATTAGATTATGTCAAATGTGATTTATTAGAGTTGGAATCAACTTAAAATCATTTATAGATAATTTTTAATATTTATTTTAAGTTAGAAAAGGCCCTGCCTTGTTATTTTTATCATTCGAATTTAATTACGAATTTGGACATGAGGCTGATACGTCTCCGACGTATCGACAATTTCTTATGTTCCATGCTACATTATTGATGATATCTACATGGTTTATGCACATTATATGTCGTGTTTACGCATTTTCCGGCACTAACCTATTAACAAGATGCCGAAGAGCCAGTTGCTGTTTTCTGCTGTTTTTGGTTTCAGAAATCCTAGTAAGGAAATATTCTCGGAATTGGACGAAATCAACGCCCAGGGTCCTATTTTTGCACGAAGCTTCCAGGAGACCGAGGGGGAAAGGAAGTGGGGCCACGAGGCGCCGCCACACTAGGGCGGTGCGGCCTGGCCTTGGCCCGCGCGGCCCTGGTGTGTGGGGCCCTCGTGTGGCCCCCCACGTTGCCCTTCCGCCTACTTAAAGTCTTCGTCGCGAAACCCTCTGTACCGAGAGCCACGATACGGAAAACCTTCCAGAGACGCCGCCGCCGCGAATCCATCTCGGGGGATTCAGGAGATCGCCTCCGGCACCTCGCCGAGAGGGGAATCATCTCCCGGAGGACTCTTCATCGCCATGATCGCCTCCGGAGTGACGAGTGAGTAGTTCACCCCTGGACTATGGGTCCATAGCAGTAGCTAGATGGTCATCTTCTCCTTATGTGCTTCATTGTCAGATCTTGTGAGCTGCCTAACATGATAAAGATCATCTATCTGTAATACTATATGTTGTGTTTGTCGGGATCCGATGGATAGAGAATACTATGTTATGGTGATTATCAATCTATTACTTATGTGTTGTTTATGATCTTGCATGCTCTCCGTTATTAGTAGAGGCTCTGGCCAAGTTTTTGCTCTTAACTCCAAGAGGGAGTATTTATGCTCGATAGTGGGTTCATGCCTCCATTAAATGCGGGACGAGTGACGGAAAGTTCTAAGGTTGTGGATGTGCTCGTTGCCACTAGGGATAAAACATTGATGCTATGTCTAAGGATGTAGTTGTTGATTACATTACGCACCATACTTAATGCAATTGTCTCGTTGCTTGCAACTTAATACCTGGAAGGGGTTCGGATGATAACTCGAAGGTGGACTTTTTAGGCATAGATGCATGCTTGGATGGCGGTCTATGTACTTTGTCGTAATACCTCGATTAAATCTCACTATATTTATCATATCATGTATATGCATTGTTATGCCCTTTTCTATTTGTCAATTGCCCGACCGTAATTTCTTCACCCAACATGCTTTTATCTTATGGGAGAGACACCTCTAGTGAACTCGTGGACCCCGGTCCTATTCTTTACATCGCATACAATCTATCGCAATACTTGTTTTACTCGTTTACTTCGCAAACAATCATCTTCCACACAATACGGTTAATCCTTTGTTACAGCAAGCCGGTGAGATTGACAACCTCACTTTTTCGTTGGGGCAAAGTACTTTGGTTGTGTTGTGCAGGTTCCACGTTGGCGCCGAATCCCCGGTGTTGCGCCGCATCACATTTCGCCACCATCAACCTTCAACGTGCTTCTTGGCTCCTCCTGGTTCGATTAAACCTTGGTTTCTTTCTGAGGGAAAACTTGCTCCTGTGCGCATCATACCTTCCTCTTGGGGTTCCCAACGAACGTGTGAGTTACACGCCATCAAGCTCTTTTTCTGGCGCCGTTGCCGGGGAGATCAAGACACGCTGCAAGGGGAGTCTCCACTTCTCAATCTCTTTACTTTGTTTTTGTCTTGCTTTATTTTATTTACTACTTTGTTTGCTGCACCTAAACAAAACACACAAAAATTAGTTGCTAGTTTTACTTTATTTACTGTCTTGTTCTCAATATCAAAAACATAAAAAAATTAGTTACTTGCATTTAGTTTACTTTTGTTATCATGTCTAGCTCTGCACTTGTTACTTCTTCACCTGAGGAATTAGTTTTTACTTTTAAACAAGGGGATGAGGAAAGTTTTAAAGATGCTTGGTCCAGGATTTTTACTTCTTATCGTAAAGCTGAACCTCAAATGACTCTAAGTTTGCTCCTTAGTAACTTTTATTTTGGTCTTAAGATTCGCTATAGATATGCCTTGGATGCTGTAGTGGGAGGAGATTTCCTTCATTGCAATGGGGATCAAGCTTTTAATGCCATAAAAAAGTTGGTTGCATCACATGATTCAGCTAATAACTTCGATTCAGCCCTTATTAGCATTTATAATAGATTAAACACTCTTGAGACAAGGGCATCTTGCTTGAATGAAAATTATAGATATGTTCGTAACCGTCTTGATCAAGTTTTAGTGAACTCTGAACCTTCATTATGGGATCCTACTATTAAAATTGTTATCGGTGACCAAACTCTTCATGCCAATTGTGATATTATGTCTGAATTTTGCTTAATGCCTAAGAGTATTCATGAATCTTTGCAACTTTGGGGATTCGTTGAAGGGGAGAAGGAATAACTCTTATTGATAACTCTGTTATAATCCCTAAAGGAATACCCGCGGGTGTGCATACAACCATTCTTGGTAGAACAATATCCATTGATTATCTTGTTATTGAATGTGCAGGAACAGGACAAATCACACTCGGAAGATCCCTGCTGAAACTATTGGGGGCAGTCATAGATATGGGAGAAGGCACCCTAAAGTTCACCTCTACACTCGGGGGTAGACATGTATTCCCTAAACCAAAGAGTAAGAAAAAGAACAAGAAAGGTAAGGGTAAGGCCCAAGGTAATGTTGATGCCTCATCTTCTTGATAATACTTGATTTGCACTTTACTGCGCCTAGCTGAAAGGCGTTAAAGAAAAGCGCTTATGGGAGACAACCCATGTTTTTACTACAGTACTTTGTTTTATATTTGAGTCTTGGAAGTTGTTTACTACTGTAGCAACCTCTCCTTATCATGTTTTTGTGCCAAGTAAAGTTTCTATGTTAAAGTTGATGTTATATTTGGGATCGCTGCGCAGAATCAGCATTGCTGTCTGTCACGAATTCTGGCATAAGTCTCTATATAAAATTCGAAAAAATCTGCAAAATTGCGAGCGTGATCCTCAGATATGTACGCAACTTTCATTAGTTTTGAGTTTTTCCATTTTAGCAAGTCTAGTGCCCCTTTCAGGTTCGTCTTTACGGACTGTTCTGTTTTTGACAGATTCTGCCTTTTATTTCGCATTGCCATATTTGCTATGTTGGATGAATTTCTTTGATCCATTAATGTCCAGTAGCTTTGTGCAATGTCCAGAAGTGTTCAGAATGATTGTGTCACCTCTGAATATGTGAATTTTAATTGTGCACTAACCCTCTAATGAGTTTGCTTGAAGTTTGTGTGAAGGAAGTTTTCAAGGGTCAAGAGAGGAGTATGATATACTATGATCAAGAGGAGTGAAAGCTCTAAGCTTGGGGATGCCCCCATGGTTCATCCCTGCATATTTTAAGAAGACTCAAGCATCTAAGCTTGGGGATGCCCAAGGCATCCCCTTCTTCATCGACAACATCATCAGGTTCCTCCCCTGAAACTATATTTTTATTCAATCACATCTTATGTTCTTTACTTGGAGCGTCTGGTTTGTTTTTGTTTTTGTTTTTGTTTTTGTTTGAATAAAATGGATCCTAGCATTCACTCGTGTGGGAGAGAGACACGCTCCGCTGTTGCATATGGACAAATATGTCCTTAGGCTTTACTCATAATGTTCAAGGCGAAGGTTGAAACTTCTTCGTTAAATTGTTATATGGTTGGAATCGGGAAACGCTACATGTAGTAATTCTAAAATGTTTTGGATAATGTGATATTTGGCAATTGTTGTGCTCATGTTTAAGCTCTTGCATCATATACTTTGCACCCATTAATGAAGAAATACATAGAGCTTGCTAAAATTTGGTTTGCATATTTGGTCTCTCTAAGGTCTAGATAATTTCTAGAACTGAGTTTTGAACAACAAGGAAGACGGTGTACAGTCTTATAATGTTTACAATATGTCTTTTATGTGAGTTTTGCTGCACCGGTTCATCCTTGAGTTTGCTTCAAATAACCTTGCTAGCCTAAACCTTGTATCGAGAGGGAATACTTCTCATGCATCCAAAATCCTTGAGCCAACCACTATGCCATTTGTGTCCACCATACCTACCTACTACATGGTATTTCTCCGCCATTCCAAAGTAAATTGCTTGAGTGCTACCTTTAAATTTCCATCATTCACCTTTGCAATATATAGCTCATGGGACAAAATAGCCTTAAAAACTATTGTGGTATTGAATATGTACTTATGCACTTTATCTTTTATTAAGTTGCTTGTTGTGCGATAACCATGCTTCTGGGGACGCCATCAACTATTCTTTGTTGAATATCATGTGAGTTGCTATGCATGTCCGTCTTGTCACGAAGTAAGAGAGATCTACCACCTTAATGGTTGGAGCATGCATATTGTTAGAGAAGAACATTGGGCCGCTAACTAAAGCCATGAATCATGGTGGAAGTTTCAGTTTTGGACATATATCCTCAATCTCATATGAGAATAATAATTGTTGCCACATGCTTATGCATTAAAGAGGAGTCCATTATCTGTTGTCCATGTTGTCCCGGTATGGATGTCTAAGTTGAGAATAATCAAAAGCGAGAAATCCAAAATGCGAGCTTTCTCCTTAAACCTTTGTACAAGCGGCATGGAGGTACCCCTTTGTGACACTTGGTTGAAACATGTGTATTGCGATGATCCGGTAGTCCAAGCTGATTAGGACAAGGTGCGGGCACTATTAGTATACTATGCATGAGGCTTGCAACTTGTAAGATATAATTTACATAACTCATATGCTTTATTACTACCGTTGACAAAATTGTTTCATGTTTTCAAAATAAAAGCTCTAGCACAAATATAGCAATCGATGCTTTCCTCTTTGAAGGACCTTTCTTTTACTTTTATTGTTGAGTCAGTTTAGCTATCTCTCTCCACCTTAAGAAGCAAACACTTGTGTGAACTGTGCATTGATTCCTACATACTTGCATATTGCACTTGTTATATTACTTTACATTGACACTATCCATGAGATATACATGTTATAAGTTGAAAGCAGCCGCTGAAACTTAATCTTCCTTTGTGTTGCTTCAATACCTTTACTTTGACTTATTGCTTTATGAGTTAACTCTTATGCAAGAATTATTGATGCTTGTCTTGAAGTACTATTCATGAAAAGTATTTGCTTTATGATTCATTTGTTTACACATGTCATTACCATTGTTTTGATCGCTGCATTCATTACATATGTTTACAATAGTATGATCAATATTATGATGGCATGTCACTCCAGAAATTATCCTTGTTATCGTTTACCTGCTCGGGACGAGCAGAACTAAGCTTGGGGATGCTGATACGTCTCCGACGTATCGATAATTTCTTATGTTCCATGCTACATTATTGATGATATCTACATGTTTTATGCACATTATATGTCGTGTTTATGCATTTTCCGGCACTAACCTATTAACAAGATGCCGAAGAGCCAGTTGCTGTTTTCTGCTGTTTTTGGTTTCAGAAATCCTAGTAAGGAAATATTCTCGGAATTGGACGAAATCAACGCCCAGGGTCCTATTTTTGCACGAAGCTTCCAGGAGACCGAGGGGGAAAGGAAGTGGGGCCACGAGGCGCCGCCACACTAGGGCGGCGCGGCCTGGCCTTGGCCCGCGCGGCCCTGGTGTGTGGGGCCCTCGTGTGGCCACCCACATTGCACTTCCGCCTACTTAAAGTCTTCGTCGCGAAACCCTCTGTACCGAGAGCCAGGATACGGAAAACCTTCCAGAGACGCCGCCGCCGCGAATCCCATCTCGGGGGATTCAGGAGATCGCCTCCGGCACCCTGCCGGAGAGGGGAATCATCTCCCGGAGGACTCTTCATCGCCATGATCGCCTCCGGAGTGATGAGTGAGTAGTTCACCCCTGGACTATGGGTCCATAGCAGTAGCTAGATGGTCGTATTCTCCTTATGTGCTTCATTGTCGGATCTTGTGAGCTGCCTAACATGATCAAGATCATCTATCTGTAATACTATATGTTGTGTTTGTCGGGATCCGATGGATAGAGAATACTATGTTATGGTGATTATCAATCTATTACTTATGTGTTGTTTATGATCTTGCATGCTCTCCGTTATTAGTAGAGGCTCTGGCCAAGTTTTTGCTCTTAACTCCAAGAGGGAGTATTTATGCTCGATAGTGGGTTCATGCCTCCATTAAATCCGGGACGAGTGACAGAAAGTTCTAAGGTTGTGGATGTGTCTGTTGCCACTAGGGATAAAACATTGATGCTATGTCTAAGGATGTAGTTGTTGATTACATTACGCACCATACTTAATGCAATTGTCCGTTGCTTGCAACTTAATACTTGGAAGGGGTTCGGATGATAACCTCGAAGGTGGACTTTTTAGGCATAGATGCATGCTTGGATGGCGGTCTATGTACTTTGTCGTAATGCCCTGATTAAATCTCACTATATTTATCATATCATGTATATGCATTGTTATGCCCTTTTCTATTTGTCAATTGCCCGACTATAATTTGTTCACCCAACATGCTTTTATCTTATGGGAGAGACACCTCTAGTGAACTGTGGACCCCGGTCCTATTCTTTACATCGCATACAATCTATCGCAATACTTGTTTTATCGTTTACTTCGCAAACAATCATCTTCCACACAATACGGTTAATCCTTTGTTACGGCAAGCCGGTGAGATTGACAACCTCACTTGTTTCGTTGGGGCAAAGTACTTTGGTTGTGTTGTGCAGGTTCCACGTTGGCGCCGGAATCCCCGGTGTTGCGCCGCATCACATTTCGCCACCATCAACCTTCAACGTGCTTCTTGGCTCCTCCTGGTTCGATTAAACCTTGGTTTCTTTCTGAGGGAAAACTTGCTGCTGTGCGCATCATACCTTCCTCTTGGGGTTCCCAACGAACGTGTGAGTTACACGCCATCAGAGGCCAGTGGCATTATTTAGATAATTTCATGAGCTTTCCAAATATATAAAATTGGTTAAATTTGGTGCAGTGGTTTGGAAGCTATTCAATTTTAAATGAAGCACCAGTATTTGAATTTGGATGAAACTAATTATTTGAACTAAATTTAAGTGGGCTAGGCGGGAAACAGATGGGCCGAAATGTTTTAAACAGCGAAACTGGCCCAGTAACGGCGCGGGCCTGCTGACATGAGGTCCCACGCGTCAGTGGCTTAAACTAACCGAAGCGGTACGCGTTATGTGATCCGTTAGATCAGAGCTCGATCGAACGGTCGTGGAGCCTCGTCGTCTCCGACGAGATCCCGGCATGCTGGCGGCGTACCTAGGGGGTCGGAGGGCGTTGTAGGTCACCGGCGGTCGATGGCGAGGTTCGAGGCAACGTTGGTGAGGGAGAAGGGGCTCCTGGTACAGTGGCGGAGCTTGAGGAGGCGTGGATCACTGGCGATGGTCTGCGAGCTCCGGCGGACTTCGTCTCTCGATTCGAGCTACTCCGGCGGGGTGGGATGAAATTGACTGGGGGATAGTGATCAGTGATGAGAGGGGAGCAAAGTGTGCGTAGAGATGGAGGGCTGAAGTCCTCTATTTATAGCGGGCGGAGATGGCCGGCGGGTGCTGGCGAGGTCGACCATGGACTCGACGCTTCTGGCGATCGAAGGGGCAAACTAGGGGGCGCGCGAGGTAGGCGATGACTAGGCGGAGCTAACGCGCGTGATGGCGCAGCAAGGGGAGGACGGGAGCGTGCTGGCAACGCTCGAGTGCTCTCAGTACGGGCGCGGCAGAACTTTGATCATGTCTTCGTCTACGGCGCAGGCGACGGCCAATGGCGGTGTCTGGCGAGGTACGGGAAGGGTGTGGAGTGTGCACGCGCAAGTGGAGGGGAAGGGAAGGACGACAGCGTCCAGGCGAGGAGTGCACTGCGGCGTCCAGTGACACGCCGGTGCACGCTCTGGCGCGTCCAAACGTGGTGATCACGGCGTGGCCAAGGCTTGTCGTGCATGGTTTGGAAGTGGGATCTTGTCCAGCATGCTCAGAGAAGTGAGAGAGGCTAGTTTGGCAAGGTTGGAGGGAGAGGTGAGGTCCAGGGTAGGGTTTGGCATGAGTGTGTCCTTGAGCTCGGCATGGTGGAGTTCTTGATCATTGCACCACTTTTAGCAGGGCTGCAGTGCGTAGGATGATGCAGAGGAGGTACCAGGATGTTGATGATCACAAAGTTAAAGTGGTGGAGGCTAAAATCTGCTGGACAAAGAGGTGGATTACCAAATCAAAATCATGCCTGCAAGGTGTTCGACACAATGGCCGCATGAAGAAAATGTTGGAATTTTGGAAATCT
The DNA here is from genome assembly GCF_022539505.1 of Lolium rigidum. Classification (NCBI taxonomy): domain Eukaryota; kingdom Viridiplantae; phylum Streptophyta; class Magnoliopsida; order Poales; family Poaceae; genus Lolium; species Lolium rigidum. The sequence goes on from NC_061510.1 coordinate 284,692,155, forward strand.
TTTTGGTGGAGCTCAATCATATAATTAAAGTGTTGGAATGGTGGTGGTGGTGGTGTCCATTTCGGAGTGGATTTGCAAAATGGCAAAAGTGAGATGATCTTCTCTTTGTTTTAACATCACTACTTGTCACATTCATACTGGTCAACCTAGTCAACTCTGGCCATGGTGGTCAACATGAAAGTTACTCACCTTGACATGGTCTTGGATGACATGGCTTTGGTTTACCAAGTTTAGTTTAAGAATAGAGAAAACCAGAGGGGTAAAGTAGTGAAGAAAATATTTTGGTGACATATGACCATTATCATATGTGTGAAGATTTTGAGATTTCCTTTGGTTTGATTCTGGTTTCACTGATGCAATTGTGTTAGTTTATCATATTTAGGTATTCTACAAGCAAGAGAGCAAGCAATTATGGCCTAGAGTGAAGATTTGTAATTTGGCATAACTAGTTAGCGTGCACGTGCAACGCACGTCTTCACAATACAACACGTGTCTTTTGAATCCTATCTTCTTATGTGAATTGTGTTTTGTGCAATTTTTATTTGTCTCTATCTTATTTTAAGTCAAAAATGGTAAATTTGGGCCTCCTAAAGATGCCCATATTTCCTCAATAAAATCAAACTTCGTTTCATGCATCACATACACCAGCAATCATAATACATAAGGAGTCTAAATGAGTCATGCACGTGCACATGTCTTTAGGAGATACTTTGTTATTTATTTGGAGTCAAATCAATCACCATACAATCTCATTCAAACATAGAAACATTTTTTTCTGAATATTCAGAGCAAATAACATAAAAAGAAGATGAAAAAACAAAAATCTCTCTTGCAATCTTCTATAGTTCCATATGCACGGATCAAGGATCTTCGCCTATATGACAAAGAAGAACTACCATATGATCCATTCTCCACATTAGCACCAATACTTCATCCAACCGGGCTCGCCACTTCCTCCAAACAAATAAGGACATAACCCTTTTAAGTGCAACAAACAAGAACTTGTTCTACTGCACAGTTTTGCACAAGTGTATCTCGTCTAGTAATTACAAAATATTCTGCTCATTAACTATTTTCTTACATTGTGGTCTCCACAATTTCCAAAACGCCTTAGTCTATTCAGCTACAACAACTTGTCAAAGACATATATCTCTACTATAAATAAAATAAAAATTCACGTAGTATTACAGTAAAATTACATTAGCCCGCGTAACAACTTCTTTATTACAAACGTGCTTGAGTTCTCGTCCTGCAAGAGTTGCATATCTGATAGAAGGAAACATATAAAAAAATTAACCTCGTGCATTTTAAGTCCAATAGTATGATGATTTCATATTGAAGATCTTTCACCTTTGTACAACATAATACATACTAACCTTGTATGCTGTCAGACAGATGACGAAAGAATAATACAGGGAACCATCAAGAGCTCTATACTTGGGGTGTGCACTCTTATTTTCACCTCTGATTATTTTCATTCAAGAAGCAAGAAGGCTCTACCAGAATTGCTAATGCAAAACTGCTCCAGATGTTTAGCCAATTGCCATACTGCAACTATTCATTATTCATGTTAATCCCAATCACTTGGGCTGAAGAGGGCATTCAAGGAAGCCCCATATTCCAAACCGAGTCACAATAGTAAGAACAAATGAGAATCAGATATCAATGCTCACCCACTCATTAGTACAGTGACACATGTGGTCTACAAACTGTGAAACTAAGATCCCTAATAAATTAGCATCACAATCTGAAATCAGAACAGAACAATGCAGACTTCTATGAAATATCTTCTTAACATCAAATTATTGATCCAATAACTATATGATAAATATCTGAAGTGGACTTTCGTAGTTGAATCTGCGTGGTGATTGAGAAATAGTTTATGGTAAGATTGAAAGATGACAAAATGGAGTGTAAACTGTAATTTATACTCCCTCCGGTCCTTTTTAATTGACTCAAATTCAGTATACAAAGTTGTGCTAAATCCGAGTCAATTAAAAAAGAACGGAGGGAGTACTTCTGATACTGTCTTCTTAAGGCCCTAACAGAAAAGGTGGATGGCGATCGATTGACAAAAAAAAATATTTCTTTGGCACATAATAAACACACAGAATACGTATTTACCAGATTGCATGAATATTGAATAATCATTGTGTTCATTGTTCCTTGTGTTGCTAACATGATTCTCGAAAATATAGCAGACTTAAGCTTCAAAGAACAAATTTGCTTCAACACTTTCTCATAACCAAAGGCTACTTTCCATATATTATGAGCTTGGCTGAGGTAACTTACGTGTAAATTATTTTATGCAAATCAAAGTACTAAATAGCTTATCCAAGAAAAAAAATACTGAAATGACGATATGAACCATTTACTCTATTGACAATTCAACCAAAAGGATGTGCAAATGATGAATCCTCAACCTGATGGAATTATGCCGCTGAACCAAGATAAAAGAAAAACCTTTCTATTTGTATGAGGCCAAGTAAATACAATGTTTTTCTTGTGTAAAAACTCAATCAACAGTCAGAAAATTGGTTCGTTCTATTTTTAAAACGAAAATTGCAAGCTCATATTCAGCAGAAACTTTCTTCAACTGACCATAAAAGGATCTTGCCATATCTCCAGTTCAGTTTGAGGGATGTACAGGGGATGAGTCTGAATATGCAGTAACCTTGTGTGGCGAAAATACAATACATGATACTTAAGCCAACCATGCAGACTGAAGGGATGCATATTTTCCGGCGTCATACAATGAGGAAATTAGATCAAAGTAGCATGGCATGCAATTATCTATATCTCCACATTCATTTGTAGTTTACGCACAGACCACACAATACATCTGAACATCAAAGACACAGGAAAAAAGAACAGAAGAGAATTGGGATAACCTTGCTCATGCAGGCAAGCTTAGCTCCGGGACGCAATGGTTGTAGGGGCGAGAGTAGCAATATCGGCGAGTGGGGCAATGGCGGCATCCGGGCTGATGCCTCCGCGCGAAGAGAGGGCGGCGGCGGTGGATCATGCCGGCATCTGATTGAACATGGTCTGCTGGGTAGTGAGGAGGTCCGATGAGGAGTGCGGCAGGCCCGTAAGGAGCGCGACGTGTCTTAACTTGGAGCGCGGCGAGCCGGTGAGGAGCGCTGCCGGATGAACCGCCGGCGGGCGTCAGGGTTGGCGGGGTAGTGATAGGGAGGCACCGGGAGCACGGCTGTAGAGCGGCGGCGATTGAAGGTGGAGGCGGTAACTTCCGCGGCAAGAACCGGCGAGGAGTGGAGATCTCCGGAGGATAGGAAGAGGCGAAACAAGAGAAGGAAACCGTCCAAAGCGGTGATTTTGGCTGTGATGAAGGGATTCTGTTTCCTCACAGCGTATGATATGTTCGATATGGAAGAGCACGTGATTTAGGGAGGGGAGAATAGATCAATCTGAACCATGTGATGATTGGAGATTGACGGCTCAGATTTTATTTTCCTACGGCACTTCGTGCCTTTATAAGTAGTAGAGATGTGTATGTGAGTGAAATTGGGATTTTCTCCCTATTTAATTTCTCTCCATTTAATTTGACTTTTGTTGACTCTAAGGTGATTCTTATTAGTTTAGAAACATTTCCAAACCATTGAATCCATTTAAAAAGGTCTTGTTCAAAGATTTGCAAAAATGGCCATAACACATAAAAGATGATGTGTCAAATTTTATTATTTTTGTAAATGGTTCCCCTTGATCTACTTGGGCATGGGTTAGGGTCAATTTAGCATTAGATTAGGTTTAGAGATGGTTTCACACCAATTGATCAAGGTTTAAAGGCATAGGGCAAGAATTGGGTATTATGGCTATGTGTCACATATGCCTCTATGCATATGTGGCATTTGATTTTTAATTTGACTTTGCTTGACCGAAATGGTGTTTTTGAGTGTTGAAATGGTATATGGAAGTGATCCAACCATTCACAACAAGTCCTAGGGTCAATCTTCTCAAATTCACAAATTTGCTAATTTACTCTCATATGCCTCTATGGCATTTTTAGTTTCTTTTTATTTTCTTTGGAAACAACTTGAATTAGGTTTGATAAGTACTAGATAGGGTGTATAATGGTTTTACAAACCACTAAACAAAGTAGAGGAGCTTAGGGTAAAGATTTATAAAAATAGCCATAGGCACATATGCCTTTTTCTTATTTAATTTCCTTTTATTTTATTTTAACTAGGATGGTGAAAAGAGGGGTGAGGTTTAGGGTTTAAGGTTATTTCAAAATACTATAACAAGCAATCATGGCAATAGCACAAGAATTAAGCAAGATCACTATGTATCACACTTAATTTAATAAAAGTTTTTGTTGGTTCCAAAATTTGGAACTAGGGAAATTCCTTTGTTTTGTTTTGAAATTTTTGGGATGTTACAAACCCTTCCCCCTTAAACAAATCTCGTCCCGAGATTTTAAGAAAAGTTAGGTTCCTAAGAGAGATTGAGCATTTTGATTAACTGGAAGACATACTTGGCATGGTCTGAGGTGCTTCCTGAGCTTCAGTGGCAGTCATGTGGTAGAGGCGGCCGTTGTTGTTGTTCTGGTTCCTTCTACCTGCAAAGCGGCGCTGTTGCTGGGCAGGTGCAGCGGTGTTGGCGGCGATCTTGGCAAGCTTCTTGGGGCACTCATTGGAGTAGTGGCCCACAACTCCACATTCATAGCAGTTTACAGTTGACTTGTCCTTCGGGGTAACGGGGATGGCATTGCTTCCAGTCCTCGGGCCAGTGTTGGTGTTGTTGTTGTTCCCGTTGTTTCTGTTGCTGTTGTGGTTGTTGTTGTTGTGGTGGCTGTTATTGGTGTTGTTGCCTCCGGGCTTCGGGGGTCCTCCGTTGTTGTTGGTGTAGTTGGGGCGATAAGTCTGAGCAGGTGGCCTGTTGTTTCTGGGGGTGAATCCTCCAGAGGAGTTATTGCGGTGCTTCTGGGTATGGTGGGGTCCACTCTGGTTCATCATTCTGCGCTTGCGGTTCTCATTGGCCCGATGCAGCTTTCCTTCCATCCGTATGGCTGAGTCCACGAGGGCTTCGAGGTCGGCGAACGGAATGTTCACTAACACAGTTTGCATCTCGTCATGCGATCCGTTCGGAAATCTTTCCTTTCTTTTCTCATTTGTGTCGGTCTCGTCCGGGGCGTACCTTGACAGAGTGAGAAACCTGTCGCGGTATTCCACCACGGACATTCTTCCTTGCTTGAGTTCACGGAACTCGTCTCTCATTTTCTTGATTAGTCCTTGGGGCACATGGTACTTGCTCGAACTTCAGCTTGAAGTCTTCCCATGTCATCATCCGTCCCGCATTCATTGCACGGGCACTTGTCCACCGAGGCTCTTGCAGGTCCTGACAGGTAGTGGGTGGCAAACAGTACTTTTTCTGCGGCTTCAACTCCCGCAACTTCAAGGTTGTTCTCCATTGTCTGGAGCCAGTCATCAGCATCAAGGGGCTCTTCGGTCTTGCTGAACATTGGAGGGTTGGTGTTCTGAAAATTCTTCAGCTTTGACCCAGGGTGATCGTGGTTTCCATGGCCTTGATTGTTCTGAGCTAGCTGTTGCAGTGCGGCAAGGTTTGCTTGGCGTTCAGCTCTTTCGGCTTCCCGGTCTGCCATCATCGTCTGCAGCAGTTGCATCATGGCATCCTGGGTGGCGTTGCGGGTTGGTGGGGCCATCTGAACATTGAGGTAGATGATAAGATAAGAGGGAAATTTCTATGTTTTGTTTGAGTTTTAAAGTTCAATAGTTCAAAACTTGAAAACTTGAGTAGTGTTGAGGGGGTAAAAACCAACAACACTTTTTCATTCATACCAAGCATCACATATTACAAAGCTAACACACCGTTGGTTTGAAGAACCATTCATCGCTCTACGATACAAGGGGATCCTTATACAAACTCACACCTACTCAAGTGACTTAGTAATACTACTCTTCATTCGTCATGGTGGTTTCTTCTTCTTTATGGGTAATGTGCTTGGCGAGAGGCGAGGGCGTTGTCCAAATCCCTGCAGGTTTTGTACAGTCTGAAGTCCTGGTGTGTTACATAGGGGTTCATCTCCGTGGGCGGTCGCATGGTCATCGATCTTCCCATGGAGTCATGTCTTGGGTAGTAGATGAAGCGAGTGTTCCGGATCTTGTTCTCATTTTGTCCACACAGACGGGTAATTGCTTCTTGCATAGCTCTGTCTGGTCCTTCCTTCCAGGTGTTTCCCGTTACAGAAAACCATATGGTTTCCCATACCGGGGCTCCAAGCTTTCTTCGTAGATCAGTAGAAACTCCCCACCGAGGTGGTTCTCCGGAGTGGTTGTTGAGGGGTATTCCGAAGAACTCGGGATACGGGTGGCCTAGGTATTCCACTAGTTGCTTCAAATCCTTTTCGAACCCTAGGTCTCCTCCGCGACCAAGCTGATAGAACTCCCATTGGTACTCCATCTGTGAGTAATGAGGATGAGTAAGTTAATGAAGTGATCAAGTGTGCACAATTTTATGTATAATTATAAAGAAAGTAGAGCATGGATTTATTCTTTTGAAAAGATCTTAAGATAAGGGTGAGAATAAGTTTTCAAAAATATTCACTTCCTTTGTTTTGAAACTAAGTTTTTCGGACGTCCGTTCTAACTAGGGTCTCCTAAGGTCAAACAGTGGCTCTGATACCAACTTGTCAACACCCGGATTTTTAAGTCCAGATGCCTATTATGCCATACATCGCAATCCCAGGAATATTGTTGTTGCGAGACATAATAGTTGAATATCATAGAGTCATCATTTATTACAACACATAATCGTCTTACAAAGGTGGATCACCTGATCCAATTTTACAATAGTAGTTGATCTATTGATCAACGAACATCACAAATAGCGGAAGCGAAGTAGTAGTGGCTATCTAATCCACAGGCCAACGCTTGACGTCAGGAGCAGTCCTAGTTGTCGTAGACGTCCTGCTGTTCATCTTCCTCGTACCGCTGTTCACCTTCATAGTCTGGCCATTTGAATAGCCAGGGACAAATCCATGAGTACTTTTAAAGTACTCGCAAACTAATACTAGTGTAAGCACTAGCAATTTTAGTAAGGGGATACTAAGCTCTAGGTTTATTTGCATAAAGCCAAGTTTATTTCATAAACATTTAGTAAAGATGCTTGAATCACTAGACTAACTCAAGTGGGAACATTAGTGTCATTCCCACAACTCGTTGTGATTCAATTCAAAGTCACCATTCACCTTTCAAATTCAAGTCACAAGTCATATGTCACATTTTTGAAAATGGTCTGATGACGGGACAGTATGGCCTTTCCAATCGTCCGTAACCGTGGACACGGCTAATCGAATAGTTCTACACTCGCGAGGTCGTACACTTGTGCCACAACATTTGCAATAATCCGTCGGGGTTAAGCGGCCCTGATTTATCATACTCCGTATGCGGACTACCAACCATAACCTTTCACTTATATACTCTAGTATAGGCACCTCTCCCCATGAGCTTGGCCTCCCAGTGAAGACAGACAGTCAGCCTGGGAACTGCACAGGGCTTGGGCCGGACATTCACCTCATTCACGTCATATCACATCACTTCTTTTATTGTAGGGGCAGCTTTCAGCCTAACCCCGATGAGGCTTGTTTAGAGGGAACCCATACTAAAGCACATAAATTTCTAGTTAAGCCCTTACCCATGTTGGGTATTGTGGGGGTACTTTCAAATTGGAATGGTATCGCATCCGAACCCAACCATCAGTTTTCGTAAAATTCACCAAGTCATTCACAAGTCATATTCACCTTCAAAATCTTTCAATAGAATGAATCATCATTCCAAGGTTTTCAAAGTCACTTCATTTCACATATTCCCATCTAGAGTAGTCAATTTCATTTGTTTAGCACTAGCAACTAGTCATGAGGGGTGCTAACTAGCTTGTCTTGCTCTAGGCTAACTTTGACGCTCTTGTTCTACTCTATATCTAAACCAAGTGAATCATGAATCAAAAAGTAAACTTTGATAAACAAAATTTAGTAAAGCTCGTAAAGTGAAAACTTGGGATAGGAGCATTAAGCATAAAGTAAAAGTAATGGTGCCTTGCTCTTGTAGAGCTTTGCACATGGGAACCTTGCAAGAGTGTTAGCTTGCAACATTATAACTTGCATTAGTCTAGCTTGCATTTGTGATGGCGTGTAACTCACACGTTCGTTGGGAACCCCAAGAGGAAGGTATGATGCGCCCAGCAGCAAGTTTTCCCTCAGAAAGAAACCAAGGTTTAATCGAACCAAGAGGAGCCAAGAAGCACGTTGAAGGTTGATGGTGGCGAAATGTGATGCGGTGCAACACCAGGGATTCCGGCGCCAACGTGGAACCTGCACAACACAACCAAAGTACTTTGCCCCAACGAAACAGTGAGGTTGTCAATCTCACCGGCTTGCTGTAACAAAGGATTAACCGTATTGTGTGGAAGATGATTGTTTGCGAAGTAAACGAGTAAAACAAGTATTGCGATGAGATTGTATGCGATGTAAAGAATAGGACCGGGGTCCACAGTTCACTAGAGGTGTCTCTCCCATAAGATAAAAGCATGTTGGGTGAACAAATTACGGTCGGGCAATTGACAAATAGAAAAGGGCATAACAATGCATATACATGATATGATAAATATAGTGAGATTTAATCAGGGCATTACGACAAAGTACATAGACCGCCATCCAGCATGCATCTATGCCTAAAAAGTCCACCTTCAGGTTATCATCCGAACCCCTTCCAGTATTAAGTTTCAAGCAACAGACAATTGCATTAAGTATGGTGCGTAATGTAATCAACAACTACATCCTTAGACATAGCATCAATGTTTTATCCCTAGTGGCAACAGCACATCCACAACCTTAGAACTTTTTGTCACCGTCCCGCATTTAATGGAGGCATGAACCCACTATCGAGCATAAATACTCCCTCTTGGAGTTAAGAGCAAAAACTTGGCCAGAGCCTCTACTAATAACGGAGAGCATGCAAGATCATAAACAACACATAAGTAATAGATTGATAATCACCATAACATAGTATTCTCTATCCATCGGATCCCGACAAACACAACATATAGTATTACACATAGATGATCTTGATCATGTTAGGCAGCTCACAAGATCCGACAATGAAGCACATAAGGAGAAGACGACCATCTAGCTACTGCTATGGACCCATAGTCCAGGGGTGAACTACTCACTCATCACTCCGGAGGCGATCATGGCGATGAAGAGTCCTCCGGGATATGATTCCCCTCTCCGGCGGGGGTGCCGGAGGCGATCTCCCGAATCCCCCGAGATGGGATTCGCGGCGGCGGCGTCTCCGGAAGGTTTTCTCGTATCGTGGCTCTCGGTACGGAGGGTTTCGCGACGAAGACTTTAAGTAGGCGGAAGGGCAACGCGGGGGGCCACACGAGGGCCCCACACACCGGGGCCGCGCGGGCCAAGGCCGGGCCGCGCCGCCCTGCTGTGGCGGCGCCTCGTGGCCCCACTTCCTTTCCCCTCGGTCTTCTAGAAGCTTCGTGCAAAAATAGGACCCCTGGGCGTTGATTTCGTCCAATTCCGAGAATATTTCCTTACTAGGATTTCTGAAACCAAAAACAGCGAGAACAACGAAGCGGCTCTTCGGCATCTTGTTAATAGGTTAGTGCCGGAAAATGCGTAAATACGACATATAATGTGTATAAAACATGTAGATATCATCAATAATGTAGCATGGAACATAAGAAATTATCGATACGTCGGAGACGTATCAATTGGTAATATCTTGCCTTGATTGGTGAGGTGATCAAAGTTCTCTTCTTCTTCCTCTTGGTAGAATACCTCTTCCTCTTGATAGTCTCCGGGACTAGCGTCTATAAATGAATACGAGGTACACAATCACCAAACAATACTTACATGCTAGACTAAAACACACCCAAGGGTTCACACAACTAATTCTAACATCACTTCGAGCATGGTATGGTGAATTACTTGGTTTGTTCTTATTTAAGAGAAAAGTAATTTCCTCTCATTATAAGTATTTATTTGATTTGCTATTTAAGTCTTTGGAGAAAATAATTTCCTCTCATTAAATCCTATCAAGATTTAATCTCCACAAGTGATAATAAGGTATGAAATATAAGTTGACCAATGTCAACCTTTCATATCTATTTGAGAGGGATAATAATTTAAATGAGGTGCTACACCTCATATAATTTAAAACTAACATCTAAATTATTTAAAATCTCTAAATAACCAAGCATGAGGCTTATTAGACCAAGGTCAGTACTTCTAGTTGAATTACTTAGGATCACAATTTAAATGAGGTCCCACGCATCAGTGGCTTAAACTCACCGAAGCGGTACGCGTTATGTGATCCGTTAGATCAGAGCTCGATCGAACGGTCATGGAGCCTCGTCGTCTCCGACGAGATCCCAGCGTGCTGGCGGCGTACCTAGGGGGTCGGAGGGCGCTGTAGGTCGCCGGCGGTCGATGGCGAGGTTCGAGGCGACGTTGGCGAGGGTGAAGGGGCTCCTGGTACAGTGGCGGAGCTTGAGGAGGCGTGGATCACTGGCGATGGTCTGCGAGCTCCGGCGGACTTCGTCTCTCGATTCGAGCTACTCCGGCGGGGTGATGTCTACGGGAGCTTCTATTCTTGTAGACAGTGTTGGGCCTCCAAGAGCAGAGGTTTGTAGAACAGCAGCAAGTTTCCCTTAAGTGGATTACCCAAGGTTTATCGAACTCAGGGAGGAAGAGGTCAAAGATATCCCTCTCATGCAACCCCGCAACCACAAAGCAAGAAGTCTCTTGTGTCCCCAACACACCTAATAGGTGTACTAGTTCGGCGAAGAGATAGTGAAATACAAGTGGTATGAATGAATATGAGCAGTAGTATGGCGCCGTAAAAGTACTTGTCGGCGTGCAGTTGATGGTAGTAATATTGCGGGAAGTAAACATGCAGTAGTAACGCAGCGAGTAATAACGCAGTAAAACAAGTAACAAGAAGTGATAGCAGTATTTAGGAACAAGGCCTAGGGAATAGACTTTCACTAGTGGACACTCTCAACATTGATCACATAACAGAATAGATAAATGCATACTCTACACTCTCTTGTTGGATGATGAACACATTGCGTAGGATTACACGAACCCTCAATGCCGGAGTTAACAAGCTCCACAATTAATGTTCATATTTTAGTAACCTTATAGTGTAAGATAGATCAAAAGACTAAACCAAGTACTAACATAGCATGCACACTGTCACCTTCATGCATATGTAGGAGGAATAGATCACATCAATATTATCATAGCAATAGTTAACTTCGCAATCTACAAGAGATCACAATCATAGCCTACGCCAAGTACTCACACGGTGCACACACTGTCACCTTTACACACGTGGAGGAGGAATAGAGTACTTTAATAACATCACTAGAGTAGCACATAGATGAATAGTGATACAAAACTCATATGAATCTCAATCATGTAAGGCAGCTCATGAGATTATTGTATTGAAGTACATAGGAGAGAGATGAACCACATAGCTACCAGTGCAGCCCCGAGCCTCGATGGAGAACTACTCCCTCCTCATGGGAGCAGCAGCGGTGATGAAGATGGCGGTGGAGATGGCAGCGGTGTCGATGGAGAAGCCTTCCGGGGCACTTCCCCGCTCCGGCAGGGTGCCGGAAAGAGACTCCTGTCCCCCAGATCTTGGCTTCGCGATGGCGGCGGCTCTGGAAGGTTTCTCGTATCGTGGCTTTCTCTGTAAGGGTTTTCGATGCAGGGGCTTTATATAGGCGAAAGGGCAGCCTCGGAGGGTCGAAGGGGCGCCGACACTATAGGGTGGCGCGGGCCACACCCAGGCCGCGCCGGCCTATGGTCTGGTGGGCCTGTGGCCCCCCTCTGGTCCTCCCCGGGTGTTTTGGAAGCTTCGTGGAAAAATAGGAACCTGGGTCTTGATTTCGTCCGATTCCGAGAATATTTCTTTACTAGGATTTCTGAAACCAAAAACAGCAGAAAACAGGAACTGGCACTTCGGCATCTTGTTAATAGGTTAGTTCCAGAAAATGCACGAATATGACATAAAGTGTGCATAAAACATGTAGGTATCATCAATAAAGTAGCATGGAACATAAGAAATTATCGATACGTTGGAGACGTATCAGCATCCCCAAGCTTAGTTCTCGCTCGTCCCGAGCGGGTAAAACGATAACAAAGATAATTTCTGAAGTGACATGCCATCATAACCTTGATCATATTGTAAACATATGTAATGAATGCAGCGATCAAAACAATGGTAATGACATGAGTAAACAACTGAATCATAAAGCAAAGACTTTTCATGAATAGTACTTCAAGACAAGCATCAATAAGTCTTGCATAAGAGTTAGCTCGTGAAGCAATAATTCAAAGTAGAGGTATTGAAGCAACACAAAGGAAGATTAAGTTTCAGCGGTTGCTTTCAACTTATAACATGTATATCTCATGGATATTGTCAATGTAAAGTAATATAACAAATGCAATATGCAAGTATGTAGGAATCAATGCACAGTTCACACAAGTGTTTGCTTCTTAAGGTGGAGAGAAATAGGTGAACTGATGATGTCTACTTCCCCCTCCTTTTCCTGTAGACAGTGTTGGGCCTCCAAGAGCAGAGGTTTGTAGAACAGCAGCAAGTTTCCCTTAAGTGGATTACCCAAGGTTTATCGAACTCAGGGAGGAAGAGGTCAAAGATATCCCTCTCATGCAACCCTGCAACCACAAAGCAAGAAGTCTCTTGTGTCCCCAACACACCTAATAGGTGCACTAGTTCGGCGAAGAGATAGTGAAATACAAGTGGTATGAATATATATGAGCAGTAGCAACGGTGCCAGAAAATAGCTTGCTGGTGTGTAGTTGATGGTGGTAGTATTGCAGCAGTAGTAACGCAGTAAAACAGTAAACAAACAGCGATAGCAGTATTTAGGAACAAGGCCTAGGGATTAGACTTTCACTAGTGGACACTCTCAACATTGATCACATAACAGAATAGATAAATGCATACTCTACACTCTTGTTGGATGATGAACACATTGTGTAGGATTACACGAACCCTCAATGCCGGAGTTAACAAGCTCCACAATAATGCTCATATTTTAGTAACCTTTAGTGTAAGATAGATCAAAAGACTAAACCAAGTACTAGCATAGCATGCACACTCTGTCACCTTCATGCATATGTAGGAGGAATAGATCACATCAATATTATCATAGCAATAGTTAACTTCGCAATCTACAAGAGATCATGATCATAGCATAAACCAAGTACTAACACGGTGCACACACTCGTCACCTTTACACACGTGCAGGAGGAATAAAACTACTTTAATAACATTGCTAGAGTAGCACATAGATAAATTGTGATACAAACTCATATGAATCTCAATCATGTAAAGCAGCTCATGAGATTATTGTATTGAGGTACATGGGAGAGATGAACCAAATAGCTACCGGTACAGCCCCGAGCCTTGATGGAGAACTACTCCCTCTTCATGGGAGCAGCAGCGGTGATGAAGATGGCGGTGGAGACGGCAGCGGTGTCGATGGAGAAGCCTTCCGGGGGCACTTCCCCGCTCCGGCGAGGGTGCCGGAACGAGACTCCTGCCCCCAGATCTTGGCTTCGCGATGGCGGCGGCTCTGGAAGGTTTCGCGTACCGTGGCTTCCTCTGTAAGGGTTTTCGATGCAGGGGCTTTATATAGGCGAAAGGGCAGCGTCAGAAGGTCGAAGGGGCGACGACACCATAGGGGGGCGCGGCCCAGGCCCTGTCCGCGCCACCCTATCATCTGGGGCCCACAGGGCCCCCCTCTAGCGGCTCTCGGGTGTTCTGGATGCTTCCGGGCAAAATAGGAACCTGGGCGTTGATTTCGTCCAATTCCGAGAATATTTCGTTACTAGGATTTCTGAAACCAAAAACAACGGAAAACGAGAACCGGCACTTCGGCATCTCGTTAATAGGTTAGTTCCGGAAAATGCACGAATATGACATAAAGTGTGCATAAAACATGTAGGTATCATCAATAAAGTAGCATGGAACATAAGAAATTATCGATACGTTGGAGACGTATCAGCATCCCCAAGCTTAGTTCTGCTCGTCCCGAGCAGGTAAAACGATAACAAAGATAATTTCTTAAGTGACATGCCATCATAACCTTGATCATATTATTTGTAAACATACGTAATGAATGCAGCGATCAAAACAATGGTAATGACATGAGTAAACAAGTGAATCATAAAGCAAAGACTTTTCATGAATAGTACTTCAAGACAAGCATCAATAAGTCTTGCATAAGAGTTAACTCATAAAGCAATAATTCAAAGTAAAAGGTATTGAAGCAACATAATGGAATATTAAGTTTCAGCGGTTGCTTTCAGCTTGTAACATGTATATCTCATGGATAATTGTCAACATAGAGTAATATAACAAATGCAATAAGCAAGTATGTAAGAATCAATGCACAGTTCACACAAGTGTTTGCTTCTTGGGATGGAGGGAGATAGGTAAACTGACTCAACAATAAAAGTAAAAGAAAGGTCCTTCAAAGAGGAAAGCATCGATTGCTATATTTGTGCTAGAGCTTTTATTTTGAAAACATAAAGAGAGCATAAAAATAAAGTTTTGAGAGGTGTTTGTTGTTGTCAACGAATGGTAGCGGGTACTCTAACCACCTTGCCAGACAAACCTTCAAAGAGCGGCTCCCATTTTATTTTATTTTTGGGTGGCACTCCTTCCAACCTTTCTTTCACAAACCATGGCTAACCGAATCCTCGGGTGCCTGCCAACAATCTCATACCATGAAGGAGTGCCTTTTTATTTAAGTTTTATTATGATGATGACACTCCTCCCCACCTTTGCTTTCTCAAGCCATGGCTAACCGAATCCTTCGGGTGCCGTCCAACAATCACATACCATGGAGGAGTGTCTATTTTGTTGTTTTCCATATTTTTGTTGCCGTAGAAAAGTAAAAGGTGCCAGAAAAGTGCTTGATGTCAAGCACTATCTCTTCGCAATCTACATGTAGCAATCTATTTTGTTGTTTTCCATATAGTGCTTTCTCTCATATTTTTGTTGTTTTCCATTATGCCTAACTAGTGTAAACAAGAAACCAAATGTCGCAATTGCAGAGTCTAAAGGAAATAGCTTCGAGCACACACACAATGGCGCCAGAAAAGTACTGTTACCTGGAACCGGAGTATTAGTGCCTTTTACCTTTCCTCCCCGGCAACGGCGCCAGAAAAGTGCTTGGCGCGTAGTTGACGAGGGAGGAAAAGTGCTTAGTTGCCGGGCTTGCCAATGTGTGAGTGTCGTTTACCTTCCCTCCCCGGCAACGTCGCCAAAAAAGTGCTTGATGTCTACGGGAGCTTCTATTCTTGTAGACAGTGTTGGGCCTCCAAGAGCAGAGGTTTGTAGAACAGCAGCAAGTTTCCCTTAAGTGGATTACCCAAGGTTTATCGAACTCAGGGAGGAAGAGGTCAAAGATATCCCTCTCATGCAACCCCGCAACCACAAAGCAAGAAGTCTCTTGTGTCCCCAACACACCTAATAGGTGTACTAGTTCGGCGAAGAGATAGTGAAATACAAGTGGTATGAATGAATATGAGCAGTAGTATGGCGCCGTGAAAAGTGCTTGTCGGCGTGCGCTTGATGTAGTAATATTGCGGGAAGTAAACATGCGGTAGTAACGCAGCGAGTAGTAACTCGATAAAACGAGTAAACAAGCAACGATAGCGTATTTAGGAACAAGGCCTAGGGATTAGACTTTCACTAGTGGACACTCTCAACTTTGATCACATAACAGAATAGATAAATGCATACTCTACATTCTTGTTGGATGATGAACACATTGCGTAGGATTACACGAACCCTCAATGCCGGAGTTAACAAGCTCCACAATTAATGTTCATATTTTAGTAACCTTATAGTGTAAGATAGATCAAAAGACTAAACCAAGTACTAACATAGCATGCACACTGTCACCTTCATGCATATGTAGGAGGAATAGATCACATCAATATTATCATAGCAATAATTAACTTCATAATCTACAAGAGATCATAATCATAGCCTACGCCAAGTACTCACACGGTGCACACACTGTCACCATTACACACGTGGAGGAGGAATAGAGTACTTTAATAACATCACTAGAGTAGCACATAGATGAATAGTGATACAAAACTCATATGAATCTCAATCATGTAAAGCAGCTCATGAGATCATTGTATTGAAGTACATAGGAGAGAGATTAACCACATAGCTACCGGTACAGCCCCGAGCCTCGATGGAGAACTACTCCCTCTTCATGGGAGCAGCAGCGGTGATGAAGATGGCGGTGGAGATGGCAGCGGTGTCGATGGAGAAGCCTTCCCGGGGCACTTCCCCGTCCGGCAGGGTGCCGGAACAGAGACTCCTGTCCCCCAGATCTTGGCTTCGCGATGGCGGCGGTTCTGGAAGGTTTCGCGTACCGTGGCTTCCTCCGTAAGGGTTTTCGATGCAGGGGCTTTATATAGGCGGAAGGGCAGCCTCGGAGGGTCGAAGGGGTGGCGACACCATAAGGCGGCGCGGCCAGGGCCTGGGCCGCTCCGGCCTATGGTCTGGGGGCCCAGTGCCCCCCTCTGGTCCTTCCCGGGTGTTCTGGAAGCTTCGTGGAAAAATAGGAACCTGGGTCTTGATTTCGTCCAATTCCGAGAATATTTCCTTACTAGGATTTCTGAAACCAAAAACAGCGAGAAACGAGAACCGGCACTTCGGCATCTCGTTAATAGGTTAGTTCCAGAAAATGCATAATAATGACATATAATGTGCATAAAACATGTAGATATCATCAATAAAGTAGCATGGAACATAAGAAATTATCGATACGTTGGAGACGTATCAGCATCCCCAAGCTTAGTTCTGCTCGTCCCGAGCAGGTAAAACGATAACAAAGATAATTTCTTAAGTGACATGCCATCATAACCTTGATCATATTGTAAACATATGTAATGAATGCAGCGATCAAAACAAAGGTAATGACATGAGTAAACAAGTGAATCAGATAGCAAAGACTTTTCATGAATAGTACTTCAAGACAAGCATCAATAAGTCTTGCATAAGAGTTAACTCATAAAGCAATAAATCAAAGTAACGGTGTTGAAGCAACACAAAGGAAGATTAAGTTTCAGCGGTTGCTTTCAACTTATAACATGTATATCTCATGGATAATTGTCAATGCAAAGTAATATAACAAGTGCAATATGCAAATATGTAGGAATCAATGCACAGTTCACACAAGTGTTTGCTTCTTGAGGTGGAGAGAGATAGGTGAACTGACTCAACATAAAAGTAAAAGAAAGGTCCTTCAAAGAGGAAAGCATCGATTGCTATATTTGTGCTAGAGCTTTGGTTTTGAAAACATAAAGAGAGCATAAAAGTAAAATTTTGAGAGGTGTTTGTTGTTGTCAACGAATGGTAGCGGGTACTCTAACCCCCTTGCCAGACAAACCTTCAAAGAGCGGCTCCCATTTTATTTTATTTTTGGGTGGCACTCCTTCCAACCTTTCTTTCACAAACCATGGCTAACCGAATCCTCGGGTGCCTGCCAACAATCTCATACCATGAAGGAGTGCCTTTTTATTTAAGTTTTATTATGATGATGACACTCCCCCCAACCTTTGCTTACACAAGCCATGGCTAACCGAATCCTTCGGGTGCCGTCCAACAATCACAAACCATGGAGGAGTGTCTATTTAAGTTAATTAATTTGGGACAGGGAATCCCATTGCCAGCTCTTTTTGCAAAATTATTGGATAAGCGGATGAAGCCACTAGTCCATTGGTGAAAGTTGCCCAACAAGATTGAAAGATAAACACCACATACTTCCTCATGAGCTATAAAACATTGACACAAATAAGAGGTGATAAATTTTGAATTATTTAAAGGTAGCACTCAAGCAATTTACTTTGGAATGGCGGAGAAATACCATGTAGTAGGTAGGTATGGTGGACACAAATGGCATAGTGGTTGGCTCAAGGATTTTGGATGCATGAGAAGTATTCCCTCTCGATACAAGGTTTAGGCTAGCAAGGTTTATTTGAAACAAACACAAGGATGAACCGGTGCAGCAAAACTCACATAAAAGACATATTGTAAACATTATAAGACTCTACACCGTCTTCCTTGTTGTTCAAAACTCGATACTAGAAATTATCTAGACCTTAGAGAGACCAATTATGCAAACCAAATTTTAGCAAGCTCTATGTATTTCTTCATTAATGGGTGCAAAGTATATGATGCAAGAGCTTAAACATGAGCACAACAATTGCCAAGTATCACATTATCCAAGACATTTTAGAATTACTACATGTAGCATTTATCCAATTCCAACCATATAACAATTTAACGAAGATGAAACTTCGCCATGAATATTAAAAGCTAAGAACACATGTGTTCATACGAACCAGCGGAGCGTGTCTCTCTCCCAAACAAGGATGAACTCATTCAGAGAACTAAGATAACAAAACAAAAACAAAAATAAAAGCACACAGACGCTCCAAGTAAAGTACATAAGATGTGACCGAATAAAAATATAGTTTCAGGGGAGGAACCTGATGGTATTGTCGATGAAGAAGGGGATGCCTTGGGCATCCCCAAGCTTAGACGCTTGAGTCTTCTTGAAATATGCAGGGATGAACCACGGGGGCATCCCCAAGCTTAGAGCTTTCACTCCTCTTGATCATAGTATATCATACTCCTCTCTTGACCCTTGAAAACTTCCTTCACACCAAACTTCAAGCAAACTCATTAGAGGGTTAGTGCACAATTAATAATTCACACATTCAGAGGTGACACAAACATTCTTTACACTTCTGGACATTGCATAAAGCTACTGGACATTAATGGATCAAAGAAATTCATCCAATATAGCAAAAGAGGCAATGCGAAATAAAAGGCAGAATCTGTCAAAAACGAACGAGTCCGTAAAGACGAATTTTAAAATGGCACCAGACTTGCTCAAATGGAAAAACTCAAAACTAATGAAAGTTGCGTACATATCTAAGGATCACGCTCGTAAATTGGCAGATTTTTTCGAATTTTCTACAGAAACTTGTGCCAGAATTCGTGACAGACAGCAATGCTGTTTCTGCGCAGCGATCCCAAATATAACATCAACTTTAACATAGAAACTTTACTTGGCACAACAAATCACAAAACTAAGATAAGGAGAGGTTGCTACAGTAGTAAACAACTTCCAAGACACAAATATAAAACAAAGTACTGTAGCAAAATAACACATGGGTTATCTCCCAAGAAGTTCTTTCTTTATAGCCATTAAGATGGGCTCAGCAATTTTAATGATGCACTCGCAAGAAATAGTATTTGAAGCAAAAGAGAGCATCAAGAAGCAAATTCAAAACACATTTAAGCCTAACATGCTTCCTATGCATAGGAATCTTGTAAATAAACAAGTTCATGAAGAGCAAAGTAACAAGCATAGGAAGATAAAACAAGTGTAGCTTCAAAAATTTCAGCACATAGAGAGGTGTTTTAGTAACATGAAAATTTCTATAACCATATTTTCCTCTATCATAATAACTTTCAGTAGCAACATGAGCAAACTTAACAATATAACTATCACATAAAGCATTCTTATCATGAGTCTCATGCATAAAATTATTACTCCCCACATAAGCATAGTCATTCTTATTAATTGTAGTGAGAGCAAATTCAACAAAGTAGCTATCAAATATAGGAGGTATATTGTAATCATAATCAAATTTATCCTCCATAACAGGTGGTAACAAAAGACTACTATCATTATAATCATCATAAATGGGAGGCAAAGTATCATCAAAGTAAATTTTCTCCTCAATGCTTGGGGGACTAAAAATATCATGCTCATCAAAACCAGCTTCCCCAAGCTTAGAATTTTCCATAGCATTAGCAACAATGGTGTTCAAAGCATTCATAGTAATAACATTCCCATTAGTATGCATATAAAGTTCCATGGGTTTCTTAATTCTTTCTTCAAACACATCATGTCCTAATTCAAGATAAAGTTCATAAATATCTCTCATATTTTTGTTGTTTTCCATTATGCCTAACTAGTGTAAACAAGAAACCAAATGTCGCAATTGCAGAGTCTAAAGGAAATAGCTTCGAGCACACACACAATGGCGCCAGAAAAGTACTGTTACCTGGAACCGGAGTATGAGTGCCTTTTACCTTTCCTCCCCGGCAACGGCGCCAGAAAAGTGCTTGGCGCGTAGTTGACGAGGGAGGAAAAGTGCTTAGTTGCCGGGCTTGCCAATGTGTGAGTGCCGTTTACCTTCCCTCCCGGCAACGGCACCAGAAAAGTGCTTGATGTCTACGGGAGCTTCTATTCTTGTAGACAGTGTTGGGCCTCCAAGAGCGAGAGGTTTGTAGAACAGCGAGCAAGTTTCCCTTAAGTGGATTACCCAAGGTTTATCGAACTCGGGGAGGAAGAGGTCAAAGATATCCCTCTCATGCAACCCGGCAACCACAAAGCAAGAAGTCTCTTGTGTCCCCAACACACCTAATAGGTGTACTAGTTCGGCGAAGAGATAGTGAAATACAAGTGGTATGAATGAATATGAGCAGTAGTATGGCGCCAGAAAAGTGCTTGCTGGCGTGCAGTTGATGTAGTAATATTGCGGGAAGTAAACATGCAGTAGTAACGCAGCAGTAGTAACTCAGTAAAACAGTAAACAAGCAGCGATAGCAGTATTTAGGAACAAGGCCTAGGGATTAGACTTTCACTAGTGGACACTCTCAACTTTGATCACATAACAGAATAGATAAATGCATACTCTACACTCTTGTTGGATGATGAACACATTGCGTAGGATTACACGAACCCTCAATGCCGGAGTTAACAAGCGCCACAATTAATGTACATATTTTAGTAACCTTATAGTGTAAGATAGATCAAAAGACTAAACCAAGTACTAACATAGCATGCACACTGTCACCTTCATGCATATGTAGGAGGAATAGATCACATCAATATTATCATAGCAATAATTAACTTCATAATCTACAAGAGATCATAACCATAGCCTACGCCAAGTACTCACACGGTGCACACACTGTCACCATTACACACGTGGAGGAGGAATAGAGTACTTTAATAACATCACTAGAGTAGCACATAGATGAATAGTGATACAAAACTCATATGAATCTCAATCATGTAAAGCAGCTCATGAGATCATTGTATTGAAGTACATAGGAGAGAGATTAACCACATAGCTACCGAGTACAGCCCCGAGCCTCGATGGAGAACTACTCCCTCTTCATGGGAGCAGCAGCGGTGATGAAGATGGCGGTGGAGATGGCAGCGGTGTCGATGGAGAAGCCTTCCGGGGGCACTTCCCCGTCCGGCAGGGTGCCGGAACAGAGACTCCTGTCCCCCAGATCTTGGCTTCACGATGGCGGTGGCTCTGGAAGGTTTCGCGTACCGTGGCTTCCTCCGTAAGGGTTTTCGATGCAGGGGCTTTATATAGGCGGAAGGGCAGCCTCGGAGGGTCGAAGGGGTGGCGACACCATAAGGCGGCGCGGCCAGGGCCTGGGCCGCGCCGGCCTATGGTCCGGGGCCCGAGTGCCCCCTCCGGTCCTTCCGGGTGTTCCGGAAGCTTCGTGGAAAAATAGGAACCTGGGTCTTGATTTCGTCCAATTCCGAGAATATTTCCTTACTAGGATTTACGAAACCAAAAACAGCGAGAAAACAGGAAGCGGCACTTCGGCATCTCGTTAATAGGTTAGTTCCAGAAAATGCATAATAATGACATATAATGTGCATAAAACATGTAGATATCATCAATAAAGTAGCATGGAACATAAGAAATTATCGATACGTTGGAGACGTATCAACTGACTCATCATAAAGGTAAAAGAATGGTCCTTCAAAGAGGAAAGCATCGATTGCTATATTTGTGCTAGAGCTTTTATTTTGAAAACATGAAACAATTTTGTCAACGGTAGTAATAAAGCATATGAGTTATGTAAATTATATCTTACAAGTTGCAAGCCTCATGCATTGTATACTAATAGTGCCCGCACCTCGTCCTACTTAGCTTGGACTACCGGATCTTTGCATGCCATGTTTCAACCAAGTGTCACAAAGGGGTACCTCCATGCCGCCTGTACAAAGGTCTAAGGAGAATGCTCGCATTTTGGATTTCTCGCTTTTGATTATTCTCAACTTAGACATCCATACCGGGACAACATGGACAACGGATAATGGACTCCTCTTAAATGCATAAGCATGTAGCAATGATTATTGTTCTCATATGAGATTGAGGATATATGTGCAAAGCTGAAACTTCCACCATGGTTCATGGCTTTAGTTAGCGGCCCAATGTTCTTCTCTAACAATTTTGCATGCTCCAACCACTAAAATGATAGATCCTTGAGACAAGACGGACATGCATAGCAACTCACATGATATTCAACAATAGTTGATGGCGTTCCCCAGAAGCATGGTTATCGCACAACAAGCAACTTAATAAAATATAAAGTGCATAAGTACATATTCAATACTACGATAGTTTTTAAGGCTACTTTGTCCCATGAGCTATATATTGCAAAGGTGAATGATGGAATTTTAAAGGTAGCACTCAAGCAATTTACTTTGGAATGGCGGAGAAATACCATGTAGT
The DNA here is from genome assembly GCF_022539505.1 of Lolium rigidum. NCBI lineage: Eukaryota > Viridiplantae > Streptophyta > Magnoliopsida > Poales > Poaceae > Lolium > Lolium rigidum. Next base: position 284,714,839 of record NC_061510.1, read on the forward strand.
AGGTAGGTATGGTGGACACAAATGGCATAGTAGTTGGCTCAAGGATTTTGGATGCATGAGAAGTATTCCCTCTCGATACAAGGTTTAGGCTAGCAAGGTTATTTGAAGCAAACTCAAGGATGAACCGGTGCAGCAAAACTCACATAAAAGACATATTGTAAACATTATAAGACTCTACACCGTCTTCCTTGTTGTTCAAAACTCAATACTAGATATTATCTAGACCTTAGAGAGACCAAATATGCAAATCAAATTTTAGCAAGCTCTATGTATTTCTTCATTAATGGGTGCAAAGCATATGATGCAAGAGCTTAAACATGAGCACAACAATTGCAAAGTATCACATTATCCAAGACATTTTAGAATTACTACATGTAGCATTTTCCAATTCCAACCATATAACAATTTAACGAAGAAGAAACTTCGCCATGAACATTATGAGTTAAGAACACATGTGTTCATACGAACCAGCGGAGCGTGTCTCTCTCCCACACAAGGATGAACTTATTCAGAGAACTAAGATAACAAAACAAAAACAAAAATAAAAGCACACAGACGCTCCAAGTAAAGTACATAAGATGTGACCGAATAAAAATATAGTTTCAAGAGAAGGAACTCGATACTTTGTCGATGAAGAAGGGGATGCCTTGGGCATCCCCAAGCTTAGACGCTTGAGTCTTCTTAGAATATGCAGGGGTGAACCACGGGGGCATCCCCAAGCTTAGAGCTTTCACTCCTCTTGATCATAGTATATCATACTCCTCTCTTGACCCTTGAAAACTTCCTTCACACCAAACTTCAAGCAAACTCATTAGAGGGTTAGTGCATAATCAAAAATTCACATGTTCAGAGGTGACACAATCATTCTTAACACTTCTGGACATTGCACAAAACTTCTGAAATTTAATGGAACAAAGAAACCCATTCAACAAAGCAAAAGCGGCAATGCGAAATAAAAGGCAGAATCTGTCAAAAACAGAACAGTCCGTAAAGACGAATTTTAAAATGTCACCAGACTTGCTCAAACGGAAAAACTCAAAACTAATGAAAGTTGCGTACATATCTGAGGATCACGCTCGTAAATTGGCAGATTTTTTAGAATTTTCTACAGAGACTTGTGCCCAGATTCGTGACAGACAGCAATGCTGTTTCTGCGCAGCGATCCCAAATATAACATCAACTTTAACATAGAAACTTTACTTGGCACAACAATGCAACAAAACTAAGATAAGGAGAGGTTGCTACAGTAGTAAGCAACTTCCAAGACACAAATATAAAACAAAGTGCTGTAGTAAAAAAACACATGGGTTATCTCCCAAGAAGTTCTTTCTTTATAGCCATTAAGATGGGCTCAGCAGTTTTAATGATGCACTCGCAAGAAATAGAAGTTGAAGCAAAAGAGAGCATCAAGAGGCAAATTCAAAACACATTTAAGTCTAACATGCTTCCTATGCATAGGAATCTTGTAAATAAACAAGTTCATGAAGAGCAAAGTAACAAGCATAGGAAGATAAAACAAGTGTAGCTTCAAAAATTTCAGCACATAGAGAGGTGTTTTAGTAACATGAAATTTTTTACAACCATATTTTCCTCTCTCATAATAACTTTCAGTAGCATCATGAGCAAACTCAACAATATAACTATCACATAAAGCATTCTTATCATGAGTCTCATGCATAAAATAATTACTACTCCCAACATAAGCATAGTCATTCTTATTAATTATAGTGGGAGCAAATTCAACAAAGTAGCTATCAAATATAGGAGGTATATTGTAATCATAATCAAATTTATCCTCCATAACAGGTGGTAACAAAAGACTACTATCATTATAATCATCATAAATAGGAGGCAAAGTATCATCAAAGTAAATTTTCTCCTCAATGCTTGGGGGACTAAAAATATCATGCTCATCAAAGCCAGCTTCCCCAAGCTTAGAATTTTCCATATCATTAGCAACAATAGTGTTCAAAGCATTCATATTAATATGTTCCATGGGTTTTTTAATTTTCGCATCAAACCATCCATGTCTTAAATCAGGAAATAGAATAAGAAGCTCATTGTTGTCCATTATGCCTAACTAGTGTAAACAAGAAACCAAATGTCGCAATTGCGAGTCTAAAGGAAATAGCTTCGAGCACACACACAATGGCGCCGGAAAAGTACTCGTTACACGGAACCGAAGTATGAGTGCCTTTTACCTTTCCTCCCCGGCAACGGCGCCGGAAAAGTGCTTGATGTCTACGGGAGCTTCTATTCTTGTAGACAGTGTTGGGCCTCCAAGAGCGAGAGGTTTGTAGAACGAGCAGCAAGTTTCCCTTAAGTGGATTACCCAAGGTTTATCGAACTCAGGGAGGAAGAGGTCAAAGATATCCCTCTCATGCAATCCTGCAACCACAAAGCAAGAAGTCTCTTGTGTCCCCAACACACCTAATAGGTGTACTAGTTCGGCGAAGAGATAGTGAAATACAAGTGGTATGAATGAATATGAGCAGTAGTATGGCGCCAGAAAAGTACTTGCTGGCGTGCAGTTGATGGTAGTAATATTGCGGGAAGTAAACATGCAGTAGTAACGCAGCAGTAATAACGCAGTAAAACAGTAACAAGCAGTGATAGCAGTATTTAGGAACAAGGCCTAGGGAATAGACTTTCACTAGTGGACACTCTCAACATTGATCACATAACAGAATAGATAAATGCATACTCTACACTCTCTTGTTGGATGATGAACACATTGCGTAGGATTACACGAACCCTCAATGCCGGAGTTAACAAGCTCCACAATTAATGTTCATATTTTAGTAACCTTATAGTGTAAGATAGATCAAAAGACTAAACCAAGTACTAACATAGCATGCACACTTGTCACCTTCATGCATATGTAGGAGGAATAGATCACATCAATATTATCATAGCAATAGTTAACTTCGCAATCTACAAGAGATCACAATCATAGCCTACGCCAAGTACTCACACGGTGCACACACTTGTCACCTTTACACACGTGGAGGAGGAATAGAGTACTTTAATAACATCACTAGAGTAGCACATAGATGAATAGTGATACAAAACTCATATGAATCTCAATCATGTAAGGCAGCTCATGAGATTATTGTATTGAAGTACATAGGAGAGAGATGAACCACATAGCTACCGGTACAGCCCCGAGCCTCGATGGAGAACTACTCCCTCCTCATGGGAGCAGCAGCGGTGATGAAGATGGCGGTGGAGATGGCAGCGGTGTCGATGGAGAAGCCTTCCGGGGCACTTCCCCGCTCCGGCAGGGTGCCGGAACAGAGACTCCTGTCCCCGGATCTTGGCTTCGCGATGGCGGCGGCTCTGGAAGGTTTCTCGTATCGTGGCTTTCTCTGTAAGGGTTTTCGATGCAGGGGCTTTATATAGGCGAAAGGGTAGCCTCGGAGGGTCGAAGGGGCGCCGACACTATAGGGTGGCGCGGGCCACACCCAGGCCGCGCCGGCCTATGGTCTGGTGGGCCTGTGGCCCCCCTCTGGTCCTCCCCGGGTGTTTTGGAAGCTTCGTGGAAAAATAGGAACCTGGGTCTTGATTTCGTCCGATTCCGAGAATATTTCCTTACTAGGATTTCTGAAACCAAAAACAGCAGAAAACAGGAACTGGCACTTCAACATCTTGTTAATAGGTTAGTTCCAGAAAATGCACGAATATGACATAAAGTGTGCATAAAACATGTAGGTATCATCAATAAAGTAGCATGGAACATAAGAAATTATCGATACGTTGGAGACGTATCACGGGGTGGGATGAAATTGACTGGGGGATAGTGATCAGTGATGAGAGGGGAGCAAAGTGTGCGAAGAGATGGAGGGCTGAAGTCCTCTATTTATAGCGGGCGGAGATGGCCGGCGGGTGTTGGCGAGGTCGACCATGGACTCGACGCTTCTGGCGATCGAAGGGGCAAACTAGGGGGCGCGCGAGGTAGGCGATGACTAGGCGGAGCTAACGCGCGTGATGGTGCAGCAAGGGGAGGACGGGAGCGTGCTGGCAACGCTCGAGTGCTCTCAGTACGGGCGCGGCAGAACTTTGATCATGTCTTCGTCTACGGCGCAGGCGACGGCCAATGGCGGTGTCTGGCGAGGTACGGGAAGGGTGTGGAGTGTGCACGCGCAAGTGGATGGGAAGGGAAGGACGACAGCGTCCAGGCGAGGAGTGTACTGCGGCGTCCAGTGACACGCCGATGCACGCTCTGGCGCGTCCAAACGTGGTGATCACGGCGTGGCCAAGGCTTGTCGTGCATGGTTTGGAAGTGGGATCTTGTCCAGCATGCTCAGAGAAGTGAGAGAGGCTAGTTTGGCAAGGTTGGAGGGAGAGGTGAGGTCCAGGGTAGGGTTTGGCATGAGTGTGTCCTTGAGCTCGGCATGGTGGAGTTCTTGATCATTGCACCACTTTTAGCGAGGGCTGCGGTGCGTAGGATGATGCGAGAGGAGGTACCGAGGATGTTGATGATCACAAAGTTAAAGTGGTGGAGGCTAAAATCTTCGGACAAAGAGGTGGATTACCAAATCAGAATCATGCCTGCAAGGTGTTCGACACAATGGCCGCATGAAGAAAATGTTGGAATTTTGGAAATCTTTTTGGTGGAGCTCAATCATATAATTAAAGTGTTGGAATGGTGGTGGTGGTGTCCATTTTGGAGTGGATTTGCAAAATGGCAAAAGTGAGATGATCTTCTCTTTGTTTTAACATCACTACTTGTCACATTCATACTGGTCAACCTAGTCAACTCTGGCCATGGTGGTCAACATGAAAGTTACTCACCTTGACATGGTCTTGGATGACATGGCTTTGGTTTACCAAGTTTAGTTTAAGAATAGAGAAAACCAGAGGGGTAAAGTAGCACTACACCACGGATCAAATTTGAGGGCAAATAACAGCCGGCAAAGATCAACTTTAGAAGGCAATTTAACAGCCAGGAGAAACAAACAGCCGGCACAAACTATGAAGGGCAGTTCAACAGCCGGCAAAAATATAGATATCCCGGCTATTCACTGCCAGCAACCACGGTAAATATACAGAGGCAGTCTAAGGCCGGTGCCAATGGGGGCGGTAGGGGAGGCGGTAGGGGCGGCGGCGGGGCGGGAGAGGGGCGGGAGGCGGGCGGGACGGGAGGGGCGGGCGGTGGCCGGCTCGCCCGGCGGTAGCGCCCGCTACCGCCCGGCTGCCGCCCGCGTTGGCGGCGAGAAGGAGGCGGGAGCGGGGCGGTGCGTTGGCGGCCCGGGGCGGGAGGTGGGCGGGCGAGAGGGCGGGCGGGAGTGGGCGGGAGGCGGGCGTTAGTGGGGCGGTAGTGAGGCGGTAGCGGGCGGGAGGCGGGCGGTAGTGGGGCGGTAGGGGATAACGGCTAGCTGACATGGCGCGACCTGATTGGTCCACGTCAGCTAGCCGTTGCTGGTTCAAATTTCAGCTCCACCCCTATAAATACCCCCCATTTGTTTCACTCACTCCACACCCAATTCATCTCCATTCATCTTTCCTCTCTCAAATCTTCTCCACCATGTCCGGTTGGACTCCACCAGATTTCACCACGTTCACGGATCTGATGAGCGACGGGTCACCAATAGACCTAGATGGTCTCTCTCCGACACATCGTCGCACCAATGTCGGTACGTCGCCGCATCCCCGAGTTTTATACCCCTCCGCTCCACCTCCGGGGCCATATGGGCCATACGCTCCACCTCCGGGGCCATATGGTTCATACCCCCCGCCTCCGTATCCATACCCCCAACCACCTTCAAATGCTCCACCTACAGATAGTGGAACTGTACCTCCTTACCCACCTCCGTACGGTTCATACCCTCCACCTCCGTATGGTTCATACCCTCCACCTCCATATGGTCCGTACCCGCTCGCACCTTCTGAAGCTCCCGCTCCAAGCTCCGAGTCCAATGCCGCGGAACCAATCGCACCAACGCGTGCAAAGAGGCTTGACTGGACTGTTCCGGAAGAGGAAAAACTGGTACTATACCCATCACATATTTATTTTGCGTTGGTTCTTGGTAGGATTTTTCACTAACACTATGTATTTCGTGTTAGGTTAATGCTTGGCTTTTTCACTCCAAGGACTCTGTTGCCGGTAATTGCAAGACCGGCACTAGTTTTTGGGGTCGGATAGTTGAAACCTTCAACTCTACCTCGGATCCTTCCCGTCATCGGACCTCGAAGCAGTCGAAGGATCATTGGAACGTCTACAACAAGGAGGTGTCCCTGTTCAATGCATACCACATCCAAGAAACCAATATGCGTCGAGTGGAGCGGACGATGCTATGGTCATGAAGGCGGCAATGGAGAGGTACGCGAATGATAAAAGAGTGACTCGGCCGTTCGAAAGCACCACCGGTGGGATGCTTGTAAAAAATGAAGCGAAGTGGAAAGGACAGCATGGTCCTGGTAGTGGAACCGACTCCACTTCCAAGAGAAGCCGTCTAGGACCTGGTGGTGAGTACAGCTCTAGCGACGCAACAGGCGACACGGAGGAAGAGCGTCCAATGGGCCGCGATAGGGCGAAGACCGCGGCACGTAAGGGCGAGGAGGAAGGGGAAGGAAACCTCATCAAGCGGTGAGGTAGGAAGTAAATCCTTCGCGATGAGTAACATGATGCGGGGTTTAGTGAAGGCTAAGGCTGTTCAAGCAATGGAACAAAATGAGAGACCGACCAACCGCCGACATGACCGAAGCAGAAAAGCGCAAACATGCGAAGGCCATCAAGATGGTGGAAACAGAGCTTGGTCTGGATGATGACAACGAGGAGGAGGAGCAGGAACAAGAGGCGAAAGAGTAGAATTTTTATTTATTATGTAATTTTTAATTTTTATTATGCAATTTTATTAATTATTATGTAATCGGTAATATTTTAAGTTCAATAAAATAATTTTCTTGCATTATTTTGAATGTCTAAAATAAATCGAGTGAAATAACTTAATGTGAAAAGGAAATGGTGATGTGGAGGAGAGAGAAGTGAGAGTGGGGACTATAGCCCATGCATTAGCAATGTGGGGTGAGAGTGGGGTGAGAGTGGGGCTAGAGTGGGCAAAAAGGTGACGTGGCGGGGCGGGAGCGAGGCGGTGCACTAGCACCAGCCTAACTGCCGGTACGTGTCCGGCCCGGCAGACAAAACAGCCGGCACACCTAGTCACGACCTACCAAAAATTTGGGCGCGGGTTGCAGACATATCCGCGCGAAGAGCGAAAATTCCAAAATATTCGGGACTTTGCCGCGTGTGCCGCGCGTCCAGTCCCCTCACCCCGGGAAATCCCTAATCTTTCCCCATCTCGAAAACTAAGTCGCAATTCCCCCAATCTTTCCGCCATCTCGATCCCGCGCCGCCGCGCTCCGCCTCTGCACGAGCGCCGCCGCACCTAAGCTCCCGCCCCGCGCCGCCGCTCTCCGCCTCCCACGCCGCGCCGCCACACTCCATATCCGCGCCACCGAGCAAGCGCCGCCGGGACGACCGCCGGCGGGTCTTCCTCTACACCACAGCCCAAATCTGTCGATGCCTTCTCCACCTCGACCCACCCCTCGGTGAGCATGGGTGCCGCCGCATCCGCACACGGCTTTCTCCTTGCCCCTTCTTATTTCCGAGCGTGTCCGTACTCCGCCGTCACATCCTGCTGCGTCTCGACCCCAGCCGTCCGCGGTAACCGTGCCAGCAACGCGTCCGCCACCTCCCTAGCTCTCCCCGTCTTTTCTTTCTGTTCTTCTCTAGTATCAAGCGAGGATTGACATATTTTTCTTTGTGACATGCTAGGAATCTGGCGAGGCTGCGCACACTCCAGGCTGCCACTTCTCCGTCCGCAAGCACTCGAGGAGATAAGCACATGGTGCAGGAGAGCACTAGGCTATACATTGCAGGCAAGCTGCCTTTCACGGTGATGTACTTCTCATGTTCTCCATCAAGCTGGGAAAAGAACGCACTAAAATGTGAGCATGTCTGAAAAATCCTGTATCTTTGTGCACACTAGGCTTTGATTGTTTCAGAAGTGCTGATGCTTATTGATACACTTCCATGCCATTTTTACCTGCACTGAATATTACAGAGTACAAGGCCAGGGAGTCACCTTCTCTCAATTATGACAGATCATCATTGTCAACGTCTAACTTATGTGTTATATTTTTACTGCTAGGCCTGTCACTGAATATTGGGCATAATAGTTCAAGAACCTTATCTTAGGAAATCTCGCTTAAGGCCACTCTGCAATTACATTTTTATTGAGCATAAGGCCTTTCATGGTAGATATTACATTTGTTGTGCTGAGTTCTGCATAAAGTTGCTACCCGTGTATGTGTATTGTGCTACATGTTTACCTGTGTTATCCAAATTTACAAAGTCCTGGGGGAGTATTTTAAACCTCAATCACCAAATGGAAAAAATATAACTTGTAATGAGGTTTAATTAGACGAACGTTCTAGCACAGTAGTTCAGTTAAGCAAAGTTGTATTCATTTTCCTGAAGTAAAAGCGAACAAATTTGTTTATATAGTGTAGTTTGAACATGCATAGTGGTGTATTCGACCAGTTCTTTTTCACGGCTTATCATCTTTCTCAACTCTTGTTGTACTTGTTTTGTTTTACATACACAGGGGTGTATTGAAGTGTTGGGTTCTATTTACCTGTCCTTTTTAGTCTAATAGCCAAGCTTCTTGAAAAGAGGTATAACCTGAGTTGTTATGCACAGTATAGTCAGTCACAAGTTCATGTTATTATCTTATTTGTCTTTGTGATTTAAGTTCCTGTTATTAGCTTATCAAAATGAAGAAATTGAAGAGCCTTGGGGTATTTCCTCATGTTGGTCAGGTTACCGTATTGCATCAGACCAGGCTCGTAGAAAAATAAAGGAAAAGGTGATGTAGAAATTCATGACCTTTTTCCTCTATTAGTTGCTTATAATCGTTGGTTAATTTGGTTGTCCGTAAATGTTCAGAATTGTACTGCCTACATATTCAGTTGCATACTAGCTATGACATTATGTGGTTGTCATTTGTAGAGATCCCTAGATGAAACTATTTTAGAATCAGACCAAGTGCTGAGATCTTGCTCAACTGTTAGGCGTCCTTGAACAAGAGGAGGAAGGTATCTTCACAACACTATTATGCTGGCATGTTCATTGCTGTTACTTCCAGTTTTACTATTTCATTTCATTGTGGTTACTTTCAATTTCATTGTGGCAACTCTCAGTTTTACTTGTATTTTGTATGGCCGATTGGCTGCTGTCAGCCTGTATGGCCCCTCGATTTTTCTTCAGGTTGTGTTGGGTTAGTTCAGCTTCACGCCCAGCTGGTCGTGGCCAAAATGTGTATACTGACCTGCTCAAGAGCATTATGATCTAGTGTTCTGGCATGTTACCATGACGTAACTTTTACCTTTTAATTTGCATGCATTCTCCCAGAATACTTATGACTCCAGTCTATTTTTTAACGAGTGAATGCCACTAAAAAGTGCACATATATTGCAACAAGGACTTGTTATATTATGCTTACTCACGTCAGTAATTAATTTTACATGATTAGGAGCACTCATGTAAATTTGACTACTTGGTTAGATCAACGATGCGGGCGTAATCCTGTCTGGTCTGGGCGTTGACTGAATTGGCCAGGAGACGGGGTGCGCGGCTAGAAACGCGTGGCAGCGCTGCAGCGAGGGGTGCGAGCACGTGGATGCAGCGCGGAGGCGGCGGCAGCGCTGGGGAGGCTTGGCGGCGGTGTGCATGTGCTGGGGAGGCTTGCCGGCGGTGCGCTGCGACCTGGGCAAGCTGCTACGTCAATGATGGAAACCCGGCGACGGTGCGACATGGAGTTGCTGCTCGCGAGAGGAAGAATCCATGAGAGGAGTAGGAACTCGGACATGGGACTGTGGGCGGCGGATGTCCATGGGACGCATTGGAGGGAGCCGACACCGGTGCAGATGTAGAGGGGTTCCCCTTCATCCGAGCCGCAACAGGACGAGCACGGCCTGGGGCGTCGCCGGCGCGAGCAGAGCGCAAGAGGGGAGGGGCTGGGATGCACACGGATGGCATGGATGCAGAGGGGCGCGACTCAGGCGATGTCTTGTGGCCATCTTACTCTGGTCGAAGCTGCGCTCTGCCTGCCATTGCACCGTGGCGTGCGCCATGGGGGATAGCCACTCCAGGATGCCACCCATAATGGCACGCCACTCGCTGGCGAGACTCGCGTTCGCCTCGGCCACAGCCGCCTGGAGCTGCGCGTGCATGATCGCCGTGAGCATGCCGTAGAGCTTGTCCCGGTCTCGCTCGTCTGGGCCCACCATCTGCCGGGGCGACCACGCCATCCGTTCGATCGAGATCACCAGTCCAGCGTACCGTAGTGCTAGTTCCGCTGCGCCCAGCGTCCTCGACGGTGGCACCAGCGTCGCTGAGCTGTACTCGAAGAAGCCGCTCCGCCGTTTGCTCGTGCTCTAGGCCTGGATGGTGGTGACTGCCGGTAGGCCACGTTGTCATTGCCAGTGGGGCCGCAGAGGTTAAAACGCTATCAGTGAGCTATCAGTGAACTATTTGCGCTATTTGTTGCTGGCTGTTGACATGAAAAAATTACCAAAAGTGGTACTAACGTATCGACTTCGCCCCAAATGTGGTACTTGTAATTTACCCAACCTCGAAGTTGCTTCCGTTTGTGTGTGAGTGGGGTCAATACATAAATGGCTTTATTTCTGTTTGAGTTTGGTATAGCTGGTTGTTCTAACTCTTGTTTCTTCTAGAGGGCTTGCAATCTATGTACCTTCAACGCTTTCGTAAATTGCTCTTTGCATTTGAACCTACCAGGAATAAACTGATGTTTTACTTTCATTCCTGAGGTGTTTCTGATTCCATCCATCACTTTCATTTTTCAGGAGCTGCTGCATAAGGTTAATGAACCCGCTTTATGTGACTCAGAATGAGTACCTGATGCTTTTGTTCACTTACATGAAGATGAATCTTGTGTTGCCGATGAAGTGTATTTTCTTTGAATTTGACTGATCTTTGTGTGCTGGATGTGAAACATGTACTAGAGAATGAATTATGTTAATGTTCACTGAATCTTGTCAATGATCACTGCAGTGGAAGAATAGCTTGAATCATGTAAATGTTCACTTGTTGAAGGATGTATTATCTTGTGGTACTACTTGTCTGTAGTATATTCTATTGAACCGTAGTTCTGTAAATGCTGAAGCTGAGTACAATCTCAGTAAATTCAACTAGCCAAAGATACAAGCCAAAAAAGCTACGTGCATTTGAGGGCAAAACTGTGGCCGGCAATGCTGCAAACAGCCGGCACATATGTTCACCGGCGGGCGAATCTGTATGCCAGGAAAGATGCAAGACTGCCGGCACAAATAGAGCGAGGGCGGCAGAATAACTGCCGGTAATGGTAAAACAGCCGGGAAAGAGTTTTGCCGGCTGGGTTTTAGAGGGCAGGCCAAACAACCGGGAAAAAACCTTTGCCGGCAGTTGAATTGCCCCATTAGTTGACCTTTCACGGCAGATAATGTGCCACCACATTTGGTCCATGGTGTAGTGGTAGTGAAGAAAATATTTTGGTGACATATGACCATTATCATATGTGTGAAGATTTTGAGATTTCCTTTGGTTTGATTCTGGTTTCACTGATACAATTGTGTTAGTTTATCATATTTAGGTATTCTACAAGCAAGAGAGCAAGCAATTATGGCCTAGAGTGAAGATTTGTAATTTGGCATAATGTGTATGTGAGTGAAATTGGGATTTTCTCCCTATTTAATTTCTCTCCATTTAATTTGACTTTTGTTGACTCTAAGGTGATTCTTATTAGTTTAGAAACATTTCCAAACCATTGAATCCATTTAAAAAGGTCTTGTTCAAAGATTTGCAAAATGGCCATAACACATAAAAGATGATGTGTCAAATTTTATTATTTTTGTAAATGGTTCCCCTTGATCTACTTGGGCATGGGTTAGGGTCAATTTAGCATTAGATTAGGTTTAGAGATGGTTTCACACCAATTGATCAAGGTTTAAAGGCATAGGGCAAGAATTGGATATTATGGCTATGTGTCACATATGCCTCTATGCATATGTGGCATTTGATTTTTAATTTGACGTTGCTTGACCCAAATGGTGTTGTTGAGTGTTGAAATGGTATATGGAAGTGATCCAACCATTCACAACAAGTCCTAGGGTCAATATTCTCAAATTCACAAATTTGCTAATTTACTCTCATATGCCTCTATGGCATTTTTAGTTTCTTTTTATTTTCTTTGGAAACAACTTGAATTAGGTTTGATAAGTACTAGATAGGGTGTATAATGGTTTTACAAACCACTAAACAAAGTAGAGGAGCTTAGGGTAAAGATTTATAAAAATAGCCATAGGCACATATGCCTTTTTCTTATTTAATTTCCTTTTATTTTATTTTAACTAGGATGGTGAAAAGAGGGGTGAGGTTTAGGGTTTAAGGTTATTTCAAAATACTATAACAAGCAATCATGGCAATAGCACAAGAATTAAGCAAGATCACTATGTATCACACTTAATTTAATAAAAGTTTTTGTTGGTTCCAAAATTTGGAACTAGGGAAATTCCTTTGTTTTGTTTTGAAATTTTTGGGATGTTACATTGAGTCAGTTTTGGTTTGAGCTTGTCCAACCAAGTTAGGGAAACCCAACAGGGCTGGCCGGACACCCCCTCATATAAGGGCTGGTGCGGCTAGGTTTTATGGTTAGCATACGTTTGAAGTTTAGTCTAAGTACTCTCGCTTGTGCTCGTAGTTTAGCATCCCTCCGGGGACGACGATGTTGTTTATCTGTTTCCAATAAAGATTGTTGCGAGGGTTCTTGTGTTCATCAAGAATTATCAAGCTAGGGTTTGAGGCGTGCCGTTCTTCGATACGTTGCTTGCTGGATTTGTTCCTCTACTTCAGGTTGCGTTTCGTGCGTGATTGGGAGTATCTACTACCAGGTTGTCTCATTGTAAAAGATTGGGGAAACTCTGCGAGGATCAGGTTGGATCCTCGTATCATGTGGTATCATATTTCTGGGTTGCTCACAGTGAGGTTTTGTTTATCGATCTCATCAGACCGGTTTGCATCGGAGGAGTTTTTGCTCTAGGTTGAAGGAGGTTGACGCGGAAGGAGGAGTGTGCTGCAGATTCTCTACCAGGACGCCTTTTCTCGCCCGTCTAGGGCTGTTACAGCTGGCAAAATCGCGAAATTTTGTGCTTGGAGTCGCGAAGAAGAAGCAGCAGATTCGTCAGGAATCCGGCACCAGGCTCGGAAGACCGGCCGTTACACCAGACGGTCCGGTACCAGGCCCAGCGGCGTCGGCTATACCACCGGTCGGCCTGACAAAAACCGGCTTCTATGCCGGTGCACACCGGGGCACCATCCAGGGGGGTTAGCCCTCTCGCCCGGCCCCCAGGACGGCATACCGGTCTCCAGGACGAAAGATCCGGCATCCAGGCCGGCAGGACCGGGCCCTAGGCCAGCAATTCTGGCACCCAGGCTGGCCGTACCGGGCTCCAGACCGGTCATACCGGGTACAGATTGCAACGCCCAGAAAAGTTCAGAAAACTGCAGAGATGGATTCGTTCCCAGGAGATGTTTTGGGCGTGCGGTGTTCTCATGGCAAGAAGTCTTGTGCTGTTTTCAATGACTATCTTGACATCATGAATGGAGTAGAACGTCAGACATCCGAGCTTAGTTGGTACCTACACCATCTTGTGACAGTTGAGGAGTACCAAGATTGGGAAAGGAACATGAGACTGGGTTTTAATCGATGTCGCAAATACAATGGAAAGTTCAGTGGGTATGATGCATATGTCCTTGCTCATCAGCGTGTGGACGAGGAGTTAGACCGTTGGTGGTGTGATGCGGTTGAAAGAGGTGGAATTGCTTGTACTTGGGAGGACTTCAAAACTTTTCTTCGTTATGGTTTCATATTACCGTATATGGAGGCAAGTGAGCAGCCGCCCAGAGTTCTGCATGCGATAGAGGATGATGGCAAGAGCATAGTTCCTATTCCGAAGGTCGCGACAGCTGTAACGACTCATGAGCAGTTGACATTTGTTCCATTTTCGATAGTTCTCAAGGTGGTAGCCACGATTTCTGAAGTGTTAGCAGTTGATGTTGTCAAGGATGATATTGTTAAGGATGTCGTGGAGGATGTACCATTGGGTGGGCTGAATATGCAACTCAAGAGAGTACAAGATGATGCTTGCAAGACAGTTGACAATGGTCATCGGTGGAGTTTATTTCAGACTCAATGCATGATAAAAGGCAAAGCTTGCAAGTTGATGATTGATGGTGGTAGATGTACTAATGGCATAAGCAAGGCGATGGTGGCAGCATTGGGGTTGTCTACATGGCGTTTTCTTGAACCTAAGCGTCTTGAGTGGTATGCTGAATATTACTCATTAGGTGTGTGTGCCATTTACAGTTGATGATAGTGTTGATGAGATCGAGTGATGTGTTTCCATTGGAGGTGTGTGGATTGTTACTTGGGCGTCTATGGAAGTATGATATAATGTGACACATGCTGGGAGAGCAAATGCATATTCTTTTATTCATGGTGGCAAACAGCGGACTTTGAAGCCTATGGGTGATGATCATATCAAATCCGATGTGGAGTTAGTGGTACGTAAGGAGAAGTTGCACAAGCCTAAAGTGCAGCATGGGGTACATGATGTTCCGAGCGTCGCTGTTGGTGATGTTTCAGCCATGTCTGTAGATGACAAGCCAGTACTTGTTGGTGACAAGCCGGTTGAAGTCAAGCCTATTGTTGATGAGGATGTTCCAGCATGAGCTACAGTTCCAGTCTATGTTGATACATGAGTTCAGACTGATGATGTTTGTGCTGCTCATGTGGAGGTCACTGCTGAGATGTGCAAGGGAGGAGTGGGAGGCGAGCGCGTCACAGGAGAGTGGCACCAGCGACACTGCCACCCGGTGCACACCGGCACTGTCGGTCGTAGTTCAGCCATAGTGCGGATGCATAGAGGCAAGGATGGACATGTTCGACATTTATGTGGCCCATGCATTACATATCTTGGGCGCAGGGTCATGTTCAGCAACACAGGGGTCCATCAAGAGTTTATAAGAAGAAGATGTTAGCCGCAAAGTCCAAGTTCATGTGGAGAAGAAAAGGAGGCGCCAAGTGTTGTATCAAGTCAAACACGCCGAGAGAGGGAGGATATGGTGTGGTAGGCAGGCAAGACTTGAAGATGGTGTGAACGTGTGATGTTCATATCACGTCACGTTTTCGAGAAGAACCTCACGCGTTGGGAACAACACTTCTTGAAGAGGGGAGGATGATACAGGCATGAAGGCCGAGGTGAAGCCTAATTTCAGGACTCCACCAGCCTAGTTATCTTATTTTATGTATTTTATATTTCTGATCATATGTGGGCCAATTCGAGTTTTTAATAAGTTGAGTTAGTTTTGATTTGGGCTTGTCAAACCAAGTTAAGGAAGCCCAACTGGGCTGGCCAGCCACCCCCTTCAAGATACGAGGATCCAACCTGATCCTCTCGGAGTTTGCCCGATCTTTCACAATGAGACGACCTGGTAGTAGATACTCTCAATCACGCGCGGAACGCAACCTGAAGTAGAGGAACGAATCCAGCCAGCAACGTATCGAAGAACGACACGCCTCAAACCCTAACTTGATAATCTTTGATGAACAAAAGAACCCTCGCAACAATCTTTATTGGAAACAGATAAACGGCATCACCGTCCCGGGAGGGATGTTAAACCACGAGCACAAGCGAGAGTACTTAGACTAAACTTCAAACGTATGCTAACCCTAAAACCTAGCCGCACCAGCCCTTATATAAGGGGGTGGCCGGCCAGCCCTGCTGGGCTTCCCTAACTTGGTTGGACATGCCTAAATCAAAACTGACTCAACTTATTAAAAACCCTAATTGCCCACATATGACTAGAAATATAAAATACATAAAATAAGATAACTAGGTTGGTGGAGTCCTGAAATTAGCCTTCACCTCTGCCTTCATGCCCGTATCATCAGAGAATGCAAAACCCACTTGTCAACCTACAAACATTCACAGTTGTATGACGTTGGTTAACTTCAAAGCCAGAGGTCTACTTGACAACATTAGTTTAAAACAAATAATTGCCCGCTCTCTCTCACCATTCTTTCAAAACAGAGTGAAAGCTAGCTACTAGCAGGAAACAAAATTAGAAAGAAAACCAAAACAAAAACGTCCATTAAAAGTTTGCCTCTTCTCGCCTGGCATGCAGCTAGCAGACATTTAACTCTCTTATCTCACCCGCGTTTCTTTCCTTCCCAGTCCCACTCCTCGTCTACAAATTCGATCGCTCGATATCTACTCATTGCCAAGGTTAGTAGTGTTTGAGCAAACTCTAGACTCTCGAGATCATCCCGGGCTCTCCATATCTACTCATTGACAAGGTCAGTTTGCGATCTCGCTGTTGCATTTTCCTTTCTCTCTTGAGAGAAATTCAATGGGCTTTCTTGTTTACCTGATTAATATTAGTTTTTTTTCATCCTTTAGCTACCTGCTCGTGTGATTTTCTTGTTTAGCGAGATGCTTCAGATATGTACGTACATTTTATAGATCTCACATGTCGCCCTATGCGCGTGGTATAACCACATGTTAGATAGTGTCGGTATGGTTGATTAGTTTAGTTGTATTATATGGTTCAGATGGAACCACTTCGCCCTTTTTTTTATCTGTTGTGCTTTCTGGATCTGGATGTAATAAAAGTCACAAAACATTTCACTTTGTATCTGAAACTTCGTAATAATTACTGTTAATATTTTCTACAATGATATTCATTTCGATGTGTCGTCAAGTTAACCGTAGGATTAACGAGTAACATAGAGGGTCAGAAAGTTACGTTTCGGTCCTCAGAGAAGCTCTATCAGAGCTGATGTCGACCTAGTCACGTGGCCTTATGGTCTTAGATAGAATGGAAAGCCTTAGTACTTGTATGTTAAGAAAAATATTGTTGACAAAACTAATAGATTTCTTTGTTGTTTCGTGTCTCTCTCGTGTAGCATTTACAAAAAACTGCTTACTGATTATTCTTCTCTTAATCAAATGTGTGTAGATGGCAGTGCCTTCGACACGACGGATCGAGGAGTTTGAGAATCTAGGACAACAATTTCGAGATATGTTGACAAGGTTGGGTTAGGATCATGACCCAGAAGTGAGTGGACACACCATTCGGACGCTCTGGAATGAGGAGATTGTTAGAGTTACCCTAGTGGTGTATCCGAACCTACAACTACGTGGACGTCGCATGGGAGCCAGAGGACACCAGTTCACTATTGCTGGAGAGGACTTCGTGGATGCAACTATCCGTGCTATTCACCAAGCGATGCAGGGATGGCGGGTACCTACCAAGACGAGCTGCGCAACACCCCTTTTCTTTACTTTGCCTACAGATGCGATGGAGGTGTACTCCGCCAGAATATGAGGTACCAGAATGAGGATGATCCTACGCTCGTTCGCATGGCGTCAATTAAATTTGGATTGGAGCGTCGCTTGGTTGCAGTAACCGGTATGTTGGAGGATGCCCGACACCTTTACCATCACTAGATTTAGATGTGCGCCTTGGCGCACGATCCCGTGAAACTCGTGTTGATACACAATTTGTCTAACACCTGTAGAAGTTAGGAGGGCAAATTGTAATCTGCTTCTTAGGTTTCAAAAAAAAAAGTCGATAGGATGAACTTAAGATAAAATCACGCAAAATTACAAACAAAATAGAAAAAAACATTTCTATACAATTAGTAGAACAAAGAAATATATTATAGTAGCAAACACTCGATGGCTATGTCAAAAGCAACATAAGTAAGAATGGAACAACAGAAGCAACTTCTACATAAGTTCGACATTGTTGCAACACCAAGGAAACATAAACCTAACATGTATAGAGCAAATCCTGCAAAGGGCATATTTCCATTCTCAACATCTGTGGCCACCCATTTTTATTTACAAAATTATGGCAGGAAGTTGACAACACGCCCCTGCACTCTTCACATAGGGGATACCAACTATCAAAGTATCGGTCTATAAGAAAACACATTTGAAAAAATTAAGTAAGAAATCTTCACTCCCAACCATTTTGTGCAGCTGAGATAACATTCAAGGCACATATGCAACACAGATCAAATACAAATAAAAGCATGGTCATAAACGAATAACTGTCAAACCCAAAACAGAGAATAGTTTTTGCCCTGAGCTGGGCAATCATTGGTAAAAGTCATAAATATGAAGCAGATAATGGAATCTTTTGGAAAAAAAGAGAGTGGATAATGGTATCAACTTAGGACTGTACAACAGCCTCTATCCTGATCAAGTCGCGAAGGCATAGATCAGCATTGTTTTAGGAATTTACAATAGTCCTTTTCCTGAGCAAGACATTACAGAATAAGCAATTGATAGGATGAACCAAAAGCTTGCGCGCAGTGCAAGCATTATATTAGAGGACGGAAAAACCAACACATACACACACACGAGGTGCACAAGGAAATTGTTGCACCAGGCACTGAGTTCATATTTGCTGCCCACTACAAAAGGGAGACTGCGATCCAAAATAACCTAAAGGGAACAACTACTGACGATCAATCACCAAAAGGGAAAAAAACCTAAAAAGGAAAAAACCATAAATCTATCAGTCATAAATTATAACACCAAACTAATAGACAATACAAAGCATAGAACTGACTTGTGGTTGCTATGAGAAAAAGAAACCTACTTAAAAATGCAAGAGTATGTAAAGGAAGATCCCACGACGCATGCACTTTTTCCGAGTACCAGAAGGTAGTCTATGGCAACCAATTATATATTGGCATGAGGTTTAGAATGGTGTTTGAAACTGAAGAGTCTGGAACAAGAACCTACAGTTTCCATATGCTACCTAATTTTTGGATTGTAGTCATCTTTCTTAATGCAAGATCGCTTCAAAAAAAATTGAGTTTGTTGTGTGTCTTCTATCTAAATACAGTTTGCTTCATTTGAACTTGGTGCATATACTCATGATTTTTGGCGTGTAAATTTATATGCAAGAGTATTTAAAAAAGGTAAATTATCATATTTGCGTCCAGGTACATGGGTACGATAACTGGCATAAGTGATCTGGATCCTGCAAGGTGGAAAAGCTCTCAGTGGCGCACTATTCAGGTTTGGTATGATCCATAAAAATTAAAGCTGCCAAACTGAGAAGCCATATCTTCTTGTCTTGTTGAAGTAAGTATATGCAAGTGTAGGTCGCATGGGATGAAACAACACCAAGTGAAAGGCGTACCAGGGTTTCTTTCTGGGACATTGAGCCTGTCATCGCTCCATTCTTCATCTATAACACGACATTGTTCACAGCAAAGCGTGCAAGACAACCTGGGATGATAGGTAACAATTGATCCCATTCACCACTGGGGAACAGGGAAACTTTATAGCAGTGAAAGCAAATCTATATTTAATTGATATTTTTCATTACATGGATATCAAGGTGTAATATCTTATCTCATTGCATTTCAACAACAATACCTACGCGAGATAATCACTTCAAGAAAAGGGAAATAACAAGTATGGGAAACCAAATAAAATTAGGCAACATCTAGTGCTGCAGTGCTTAACCATTCTCCCTTGGTACACAACCAACAACATGGGAAAATGGTGGAAGTAGGCCAGAATTTATGTCCACAAAAAAAACATGGTAAGCTACACATTTGTTAAATGAATAGTTCCAATTCCTTGGAAGAAAAGAAAGAAAAGATCAAGCAATCCAAAGGTGGAACCAAATCCTTCACTATTTCCTGACCGCCACTAAACAATAATTGACCAAGTAAATAAATATGTGTTGTTTCCAGAGGATGTCAAGGACATGAAGCGGAACCATGGCATTATTGTTCTACTAAAGACAAGCTAATTGGTAACATCGCGCATGTTTTATTCAAGAAATTAAGTGCACACTGCATATTGAGATTCATGGTTACTTTTGTCTCAACAAGGGGTTTACGCTATGCAAAATTGCTACTTAAGGCATAACCCTATCAGGAAAAGGATGCTACTATGTATACAAGAAAACATTGGTGCAAATAAGACAGATAACAAGTTTAATAGACCCAATCAGCAGGCACCGATGATTCTACCATTCAAACCATATTTTCAAATTAGAATCACTCCTCTCATATATTTACACATGAGAAAGAATAGGGGGTAACTTGTTCAGACCAAGCATATTGCATTAGACAACGTATGTTTGGGACTATTGATCTTGCTCCAACAGGCTAACTCCTCTCCACCACCAAGGAGAAAAATGATGCTCTGAATTTGAGCTCTGAAGATATGCAATATACAATGTCCAATTTTACCTATCTTTCTAAATGATAAGCTATCACTGTAACGGATGTAACATTTTGTAAACTAACAAAAGAACGAAACAATTTCAAACATTTGATTGTTGCTCGCCTTGAAAGAAATGCTAAGTGTGCTTCCATTAAGAACTAACCTTTAATTCTCGTCAGTAATGTTGATGCCCCATCATTGCCTTGCAACACTTCACCTGCTGGTTCGTAACTTGATTCTGAACTACAGACTACAATATTCATTGATGACAGAAGTTGTGACTATTACCACAAAAAACAGAAAATAAGATATTTTTTCAATCGAAATGCTAATATTAAAGTTCCGCTGACACCGCGAGAAATTCATCCAACATATAGAATATATGACCAACAATGTTGCCTTGAACCACAAAACATACCAAATAATGCCATACAATCAAACATGAAAAGTTCAGAAAGTTTTCAAAAGCTGGTTTTTCCTACATTAGAATGGACATAAGAAACCAGAAGCACAAATCATGGTCATAAGAGGCCAAAAAAACATGATTGGATTTTGTGAAATAATTTTACTTTCTTGGAACCGAAAAAACCGATGAATAATTCCTGCATCCCATCTCAGAGTCGATCATCATCTTGCAACGACATCCTAAAACCAAGAGAAGAGAAAATAAAGGATTATCAAAACATTAGAGGCAAAAATTGAATAACTCGTAAAAGTTCAAGATGACCATCATTCATTATTGCTTGCATCTGATCAGTCTATGTTGCACTTAATTTAAGTAGTTCCCTGGCCACATGTGTAGTTAACATAGCAATATTCTTATTTTTAGCACACTACAAAACAGTAACACTTCCTTTTTGGTCTAGCTCAGTAATGTTTGAAAACTGTACACATATGTTAACTGGGTAATATCTCTGAGATAAGAAGACACTTACCTGCAAGCCAACAGGTGAGCTCCAAGGTGGCAGGATAGAGCCGATGCTCATAAGATGCTACGGGGTACTACGGTCGTGAAGAGGTCAATAAAGGGGAGACAATGTAGGAGATGAGTTGGGTTCTCACAAACGGAATGTGAAGCAGATCAACAACATCACCAAAATCATCATATTAATCACTAAGCAATCATGTGGAGTAGGGCGCATTCGTGAACATATTGTAACCAATGAAACCCGACATAAATCATTTTTGTCCAGACGCAGAACAAGAACCTATAGAGAATATATCATAGAAAACAAGAACCTATAGGGAAATTCAAGAATGAATTACACAATTCTGATGATAAAACATATCACAGAATATGAACAACTATAGGCTTCCAAGGTCAGAAAACTCACCCTTTTAATAATATGCATGTCTCGGACTCGATAAATTGAAAGAGTCATCTTAAAATAGGTATTTGTCGGTAATATCCACAATGATCTTCATTTGCAAAATATTTTATATAATACAAGTGATGGCGAGCGCATAAAATCCACAAAACTCAAACGCCCCTACAACCGAAAATCAGGAAAAGTAATCAAACCGACACTCCAGGAACCATCAGCCTCTCCAACAAGTTAAAGAGTCAGGGGAAAAGCCAACGCCAAGGAGGGTAGCACATACATCACGAAATCGCACACCACCACAAATGCCCACCTGCAGCACGCACAGGTACAAATTTATGCCATGTCTCACGTCGTGTAGGCTATGAAATGACAGCCCCAGGTCTCTCTATATATATTGGTTGTACTAAGAAAGGACCATTTGATCTTACAAGTAATATTTGGAAAATTCCATATACCTGTAGTACAAGTTTTCCAGCGTATAGTCATATCCTACAAATGCTAAAACATCACCACAATATCCTTTTTCTTCAGAACCTCAAAATAGCACGAGCCTGAGTTCTTGAAGCTTATGCACTGGGCAGGTATATTCCTTCAATGGAGCTACATCTCAGTCAACCAGTAAGGCTAAAGAGCATTCATATGCATGGTCAGGCAATATTTTCATTTAATTACTTGCTCACTTTCTATTGATGTCATCGTGTCTGTCATATCACCCAGGCTACAAAAGAAGATTTATTGCTGGGAGTGTAGTTTATCAAGCTAAATGTTGAGCACATCAACGTTCTACAGGGAGATATGTTATGGAGCAACACCAGGTCAGTCTCTTCAGTTATTATGTGTAGTGTGTAACATGCACCATATCTGAAAATGATGACCATGGCACTAGCTTTCCAGATTTGAAACGGTTCCTATTTTAGACTGCAAGCAAAAGGCACAAACATGGAACTTATGTGTCTTATAATTTGGCTAGAGAGGCAGTGGTTGTATTCGAATTTATAGTTCTTTCTCTTGTCAGCCATCATTTTGATCACTTTCAGATAATAAGTTGTTCTTCCATTTACACAATAACTTTGACTTGATGTGGATGTGTGTGTGCTAGAGCTCCCATCTATACTCACAGCTCAAGTATTATCTCACAAAGTTCTCATCCTTGGCTCACATCACACGTGAACTGGAGAGGGGATATAAAATTGTAAGGAGAGGAGGAAGAGGAAAGAGGAGACCAGGAGCACCTCATCTCACGTTGCACGCACAGGTGGAGGCGGACATACCGGCGAGGTGGCTGGCTGGTGGGGATGAAGTAGCCGGCACTGGGTGCAGGGTCAGCGGCGTGAGGGGCCGTCGTTGTCGACCCGCGCTCGTTGCTCCCCACGAAAAGGAGAGGAGGCGAGGGGCGGAGGAGCAGCGGCGATGAGACGGACGGGATATCGTGATGGCCGGCGGCACCGGGTAATGAATCCGCCGACGGTGCTTCTCCAGGCCCAAGGAGACCCAAAACTTCCATGGTTTGCTGCATCTACAGAAGTGGCTTCTTCTACGGAGAAAGAGAAAAGAAAAGAAAAAGGGAAACAGAGAGATGCGAAGGAACTCACCGGCTGTCCTGCGGTGCAGCAGCACGCCGGCCGAGTCGGGGCCGTGGGCCATTCGTGTGAGGAAGACGGCGGCGGAGAGGAGGAGGCGAAGGGACGGGAGCAGGAGGGCACGATGTTTCCAGGCGACGACGACGTCAAGCTCGGGCCGCCGTTTCTCGGTGAGCTGAATGGCAGCTAGAGGTGGAGGAGGCACGGAGGGACGCGAGCGGCAGTGCCGGCGGCTGGAAAGAGGGGATTGAGGAGCAGATGAATGGGGAGGGGATAGGGTTGGTTCTCATCACGCGAAGTGGAGATGGATATTTTAGGCCGGGCCAATCATGTGGTGCCACGTGGATGAACCTGTGGCTGAGAATCTTGGCCGACGCCCTACCCTTGCGCGCCACTTGCCTTAACGTGGATAGCCTCAGCTTGCTCCATGGGTATGCCTCTATTATACCTTTAGATTACCAGGAGCGAGTTGAGATTCTCGAAGAGAGATTAGTGGAAGCTAACACCACCTTAGCTGCTATTAACGCTGCACGTGAGGCTGCTGCGGAGGACACCATCATAGCCGCACATGTGGAAAACACTATTGTAGAGACTGTGTTCATAGGAGAAGCACATGAGGAGCCGCTGCAGGACCCTGCAACCAGTGCAGCACGACGAAGGGGAAGGTACCATCCACGCGTAAGGTTTACTCGAAAGGAGTGCCATCATGCGAAGAGGCATCGCCTTACACTTCGAGCCATCACGCCACCAATGCTTGCTGTTGAAGCACTTCTGCCGGCAGAGGAGGAACAAGCCGAACGGTCCCAGGAAGAAGAGGATCGAGAAGAGAGAGTTCCACTAAACCCAGAAGAACAAGACGACGTAGAAGAGACTCGCAATGAATTGCACTTCGCACCGGTTCCTGCCCACCCGTACGCAGGTCCAGATCAGGTTGGCATCCTGGATGAGTAGCTTGTAGTGAACCATGAGAGAGTCCTATGTTTCATTAAATAAGTGAGCAAACGTTAGATATTTTCAATACTTGCATCTGTATCTAGTAATAGATTATACCGATGCATGCATGTGGTATATCTACTGTTCTATCTTGAATATTCCGTGTGTGAGCTTTTAAAAATATTAGATGATACCATGCGCGTTGCAGCGGGGCCATTATAAATAAAATATTGGACACTGAAAATGTTGAAATG
This sequence comes from Lolium rigidum, assembly GCF_022539505.1. NCBI lineage: Eukaryota > Viridiplantae > Streptophyta > Magnoliopsida > Poales > Poaceae > Lolium > Lolium rigidum. The sequence continues at coordinate 284,739,256 of NC_061510.1, forward strand.
TTATACAAAAGAGTCATAGCATAACCTCAAAGGTGAAATAAATATTGCACATCTTAGATATGGAAATAACACTTGAAAGAAAAGCACAACGTGTATTAATTAGAGCATTATATTTGATTTGTCACAAATTCTATGCAAATCATGTGTTCTTATTTACACTCACTTTCACAAATCAGATAACCTTGTAGTTCCTTTTGTAAATCCTCCCGTGTGCACAGATTCCGACATGCAGAAAGCGAACCCTAATTAACATAAATAATCGAGTTATATAAAGAAATCTTCTAAAAGAGCAAACACCATGAACTAATTGAAGCTCGTCCAAGATGGAGATGAGGATATGATCAATATATAGTTATACATACCCATGTGCAATTGATGGAGACTACGCCCCTGAATATCAGTACGAACAGTGACTAATGTAGAAAGTATTAAATAGCTGATAACTGGTAAAACAGATGTCAGTTGAAATATATTTTTCTTCTGCACATTGATGGTCCGTGTGCATACATGAGTATGCAAAAACGAGTAAAACTAATGCCACAGTGGAATAACATAAAGGAACGATACAATCTCTACTATATTAAATGACTAGAGGTGGTAGGATGGTTGGTACGTCGGTTCCCTTCCCCGCTGTAAAAATCACCCGCATCCCACGTCCGGTATCGTTGAAAATTAACCGCATTCATGCCAAGTTCCTTTCAACCGCTACCCCTTCTCTCCCCACGCCTGCTACCTCTTGGACGCACCGCCCCGCCCCGTCCCGAACCGCCTTGAGCACGACCATGTCCCTGGGCCTTCCCTTGAGCACGACGTAGCCCCGCAGCACGCCCTCCCTGACGAACCCGGCCTTCTCCAGCACCCGCTGCGACGCCGGGTTCTCCACGTCGGCCACGGCCTCCAGCCGCACCAGCCACGGCCACTCCGCCAAAGCCGCCTCCGCCGCCGCCCGGACCGCGCGTCGCGATGCCGCGGCCCCAGTATCCGTGCGCGATGCGGTATCCCACGGACGCCCTCGACGAGCGTCGCCCGCCGCTCTCCTCAGCGGGGTCGAGCTTGACGGAGATGGAGCCCACAACCGCGCCGCCGCCGACACAGATGGCGCGGTACCACGGGTGCGGCAGGACGTGGTCAAGGATGTAGCGGCCGGCCTCGTCCACGCCCGCGTAGGCTTCGCGGCGCTGGAAGAGGACGACGCGCGCGGGTCGGACGCCCACGAGAAGAGCGCCTCCGCATCGGCCTCTGTGAACTCGCGGAGGGTGACCTCCATCTCCGGTGCCGGGCGCTCATGACCCAACCGGCCACCTCCTCTCCTCTAATTCTCTCTCGCTGCTCCAATTTGAGCTCGTCCTCGGCCTGTGCGCCACTGCGACTCCATCTCGAGCGAAGCCGCCAGAAGAAAAAGAGGCGGCGGGGAGCGAAGCCGACACATACGTTGAGTCGGTTACAGGCGGTGCCAGGGAGAACCTCGATCCGGCTGTGGAGGCGATCAGATCGTGGTGAGCTGGTATCCAAGCGTCCCCAATTCTTTGCTCGATTTCTTGGAAACATATTATTAAATCTTAACGTTTCTTTGCTCAAATTTTCTGTGACTTTCTTCAGTATTTGATGCCCCAGATCTGAAATATTGTTGCTTTTTTTTTGAGAGGTATTGTTGCTTTTTGGGGTGGAATCAAATTCCAGACCTCTGGCCGCTGGTACGTCACATCGTGTGCCGACTACATCGAGGCGCTCGGCCACAAGATGGACGAACTTAGGAGCAAGCGCGGCGCCGTCAACCGCCTGGTGGACAAGACTGAGTGCCAAGGCTCGCCGTCCATCAGGAAGTCCACCATGCGCTGCCCGTCAGGTCAACTCGCGCCTCTGCCCGGAGTCCACCGCACAAGACCAGGAGTTCACCATGCGCCTCTCCCATAGCTTTTCCAACCGGGCTTCCACCCTTTCCATTGCAAAAACGGAAAGAACAAGTTCAGTTATGTTACAATAGAGAGGAGATAGGGAGAAGGGAAGCGAGCTGGGGCAGTGCCAGGAAACCCACTGTGAATATTCGACATCGAGATATCCACTATGGGGCAAAAACCTGACACCACCAATAACAAGTATCTAGACAAACAGGTTCACATCACACAAACTAAGGGAACAGCGAGAACAAAAGAGCAAAGGAAACAGCAGTTTTCTAGCAGCAAAAGCCTGAGATCCTCTTCAATCTATCGGCAAAACCGGATAGCCAGATCATCAGAATTTAGGCTCCCTTGATCAACAGCAGCTGCCTCTGGTTCGACGAAGATGTTGTGCGCCTTGAGTAGACTGTCGCCGCCGCCTGTGTCATCTTCTCCACGCCTTCGATCAGAAAGCCTTTGTCCTCAGCTTTTTGTAAACCTGCCCAGTAGACAATCAAAGCCACCGCAAAATATGAAATTTCACTCGGTGATCTCAGGATATGTTTATCAAAAGTGATCTTATTCCTCACGTTCCATATCGCCCAGCACACAGCTGCAATGATAATGATGTAAAACCTCTCGAAACCAGGGGAATAAGTATGAAGCCAAGCCATGACTTGCCAAAAAGAAGTAGGGATGCATCTCACTCCCATGGCCAAAGCCAAAACTCCCCAAACCACTCTCGAAGTGTTACAGGTGAAGAAGATGTGATCATTCGATTCAACTTGTCTACAGAAAGAACATAAAGGAGATCCGGGCCAATTCCTTTTTTTCATATTCTCACGAGTAAGGATAGCATCTTGGCAAAGTTGCCACATGAAAATCTTAATTTTCAGTGGCAATTTAGCTTTCCAAATCCACTTGTTATTACATCCGGCAAGGGGTTTTTCCAAGAGAGTGTATACTGATCTGGTAGAGAAAACAGCATTCTTATTCAAAGACCAAGCCACCTTATCATCATCATCACATGGGGGAACCAAGAACAAAATGCTTAAGATATATTGCCAATGGTCAAGTAAATCACCCCTCAAACGTCTGCGGAAAGTGTTAGGATTTAATTAATAGGTTAATTAAAAGGGTAATCCTCCCTCATGTAATTCTCTATGTTGATTGGTTTGTCAACAGACACAACCCTTTCTCACACCTCTTCGAACAGACGTGACCCATATTCGCGTCTCTTCCCTCAGTATATGTTGTCGTAATCATCAATGGAACAGACTAGTTGAATCATTTGTTGTCTCTCTCGTTTTATGTCTCGATTACCTCTAACACGTTATCAGCACGTTGCTCTCCCATAGAGCAAATTTTGCCGGTCGGCGAAGCACGACGAATGGACGACGACTCATGCTGAAACTGGACCGTGCCCAAGCGCTGCGCCCGTCGACGTCGTTGCGCCACCGCGGTTGCCGTCCCCGTCGCCCGCCACCCCTCCGCCGTCACCACGCATAGGCGCTCGCCGCCGCGTCCCGGCCCTCGGCGTGCCGCTGCAAAGCCCGACGTCGAGTGGCCTGGCTGTCGCGCCGACAAGCCCGGCCGCGCTGGCTCCTGAACAACATCGCGCCTGGAACCCGTTTTCCCGGAGACTCCTCAGACGAGGACATCCGTGACGGGAGCAGCTCCGGTCACCGGTGATGGCCGCCGCGGTCAAGTGGATTTAGGGATCGAGCACAGACGACCCCATCCACTCCCTGGCGTTAACCGCCTCGCCCAAGTGATTGGCTGGCCCATGCGGCTGCCTCACTTCCCACGCACGGGCCTATGGGCTAGAATTGCTAGAAGACCGTTTTATTTTCCGGTTTTGCAATTTATGTCTATTAACAGTTGCATAGATCGATCATTTCACTTCATTGAAATCATTAACTAATTGCTGCATTGTTTCCCATGTATCCTTTGTTAGGAGCAATCGAATCAAAGAACGCCACGGCGACCGGCGGCGGACCAGCACACGGCCTTGGCCGACCGGCGCCACGGCCTCCTCCCAAAGACGCGGGCAACGAGGAGACGCACCTGGCGATCAAGCGAGCGCGGAGGCCCTCGGCCCCGTTGCCGATGCTCCTGCGGAGACGGCAGCCCCCGACCTCGACGCCGACGCGGCTTCGGTACCGCATGGTCACGGCCCTGCGGCGGCGCGACCTTAGCTCCGTGATGGTGACGGTGCAGGCCAGGAGCCTGCACGACCCTTCAGACAGCGGCGCAACCAGTAGCTCACGGCAGCAGCAGCGGGTTTTCCCTCTTGGGGAATTTGTAACCGCACCGAACGGAGATTGGGATTTTCTTATCCTTTGACTGATTTTACAAATCAGCCGCCGAGTTCTTTAATAATTCTGTGAAGTCCATGGAATTTCTGGTTTCACCCCAGATTTTTCATATGTTGAGACTTACAGAAAATGCAATCGAGTCTTGTTGGACTCTTGCCGTTTTCAGCAGTTTGACCATTAGGTTACTGTTATTTGCGAGGCTTTCGAGCAAATATATAGGATAAACCATTGTGTCCTGCTGAATTGCATAATAATAAAATATGCATCATTTTACACATGTAAAATGACGTGTGTATTACATCAGTAATACTATTACAAAGCAATATGGTGGCTCCATTATTCTTATAGCATATGGAATTTGCTTGCAAATTTCGAAAACATCAGGTAGCAAAGTGTAAGACACTTGCATAACTATGTCAAGTTTATACTTGTCAATTAGAAGGTAATTGATATGTGGCATCTACTATTTAACTGTAGATTATGCACCGTTACCTTAAGGTCTAAACTATGTCATTATGACATAATGACCCCTCCAATTTTGCACACAACTTATGGATTGCATGATGCCAACGAATTTATTCCGTTCTCAACTGCGAGGTCTACACCGCCATGCGGTGATTACCTTCAATGTGTTTTAATTAACACAAGGTTGAAAAAGCTCCATAAGAGTGAGGTCTACACTACTTAGTAGTGATTATCTCCATGTGTTTCAAGCAAAAATGAAGGCGCAATAGTTATGGCATAGTATCATAGCAACGAAATAATTTTTGTTTAAAACTATGATGTCTACACATTTGGTGACTACCTTGATGGAGTTTTTCCAAATGCTTCGCAACTTCATAGCATTTGTCATTGGTTGTGACTTTAGTGTCACGTACTCCATCAAATGTGTAACCAAGACATTGGCGACGATAACATCACCATGTTATGCTATGAAGAGAATTATGCAAAATAATTGCATAATTTGGTGATTACCTTCCATGCAAACACAACTTATGAGATGACATCATAGCTACGAATTAATTTTCAGGCACAACTGAGAGGTTTAACACCATTTTGTGGTGATTACCTTCATGTGTTATAAATATCATAAGGTTCGTGGAAGGCATGACAGAACACAAGTTTGATAAAACTAAGCTTTGTGACGAGTGTGGATGCTATACGCATATCACGCCGGAATTCCACACACCACAGCATCTGGTTTTTCTGTATCAGCAATCGCTGGCATGCAAATGACCTTAAGGGGAAAGGTTTGAAGCTCACTTCAAACTTCATCCAGATCGCACCAATTGAGCTAGTTGTTCGCAAGATGTTCCTCCTGGACTTTGCAACACAATGCCTCTCTGGCGGTCACAGGACCCTATGGGCACGGAGAACATGATGATTGAGTATGCCTCAGTCGACATGTTTGGAGACTTTGAGTAGTCTCATTATCTCCTTAGTGATTGATTTATTCATGTCCATTTATGTTGTTGCAACAGACATAATATTATATCAGCACTCTGATATAAACAAGATTGGTTGTCCTCTATATATTTCATAAAGATTTCCATGCTAGAAACTCTTGAATTCGATATATAGATTTCCGCGGGAGCCAATCCGATGGATGAAGAACAAGTATTTGAAAAGGTACCCTCTCTATTGTTTGGATTGTACTACACGTACAACAAACCCGCAGCACATGTTGCCTACAAATCAATTCCATTGGTCATGATTTGCATGAAGCTAAGTTTTCTCAATCATCGGATATGTAGCCCATTTTGAGGTTCTCATATACCTCAAGATCAAAGCTAGATCACTTAAGTCCCTCGATCGACTGCATTCGAGGTGATATTTGTGGCCTCTTCCAACCATAGTGTGGACTGAAATCGAATTATAATCAATTCGAATGGACAATGATGCAAAATTCTCTTCATGTGCCTCCAATAATTATTGCATGGCTTTCGAAGATTGGAGTTTAGCACTTTGTCACATATGTCCATACACAAAAGGTTTGGTTGAATATCTGAGCAAGAGGATCGGGCTCAATGCATGATCTTTGTTAATGAGTTGAAAGTTTACCAACTTCACGTTGGAGTCATGCGGATTTACACACCATTGACTAACTAACTGCATATCGCAGAACTTCCCTCTGCAATTGATACGTGGAAATCCTCCGAGCATTTCCCATCTGCGTAAGTTCGGAATCGCTTCACGCGTACCGATCTCACCACCGCAGCGTACATCATAGGCCCACAAATTAGGGATCTATGTGGGGTACAGATCTCCGTCGATCACTAAGTACCTTGAACTCCTCATAAGGGATCCGTTCATAGCCTCGTACGCTGATTGCAAATATTGAAGGATGTATATTTCCAGGCATTAGGGGGAGATTTCAAGTACCAAATATAATGCCAGGAAATCATTTGGAACTCCACGTTCCTCCTCATGTCCACGTACTCAAGAATATAGACTATACGTCTAGGATTCACAAATTTGCAACAGTTCGCAAATAACTTGCCATATTCATTTACTGATCTCAAAGGTGTTATATAATCCTTTAATCCGGCTGGAAATGCGCCCGAAAGAGTGGAGGTACCAATAAAAACCACTCAACTCCCTATTTCTTAAAAGAGGGGGAGTAGTACGGCCTCTAACCAGGATCTAGCTTCCTGCAAGCAATAAGGAAAGACGAGGAGAAATCCTCTAAATCAGTAAATACATATCAACCTAGCATTGATAAACACCTGATGGGTAGTATACACCCAGTGGAAGGGAAACCTCCACAACCCAGCTTCAGTTTGCACACACTGGTTGGGACATCGGAACACCCGGACTCACGCGTATTGGGAAATCACGAAGAGTCATCATGGGTGCTTGATATTTCCTCCAACTATATTGATTCTGGAGAATCATATGATTAAAGCCTACAAATGTCGACAATATTTCTCTTGTATGATTGCAAACATCCTTCATAATGATTCAGATCCAAAGACCATGGCCATGGCAGAGTGTAAACCACTTGCTTGGATTGAAACAATCGAAGGGTGCAATCCAAGCAGAATTAGCCTCGCTCCTCCGAATGAATTCCCTATGCGGTTCAATATGTTCTCTTCCAGCAACGGAATGAGATAACAAGGTGGTGAGAAAGCAAGGCTTGTAGCATAAGGTCGGATTTACGCAGAGATCTGAGACCTAATCTCCATATGCGAGTGAAATCCTATTTCCGATACATTATATCATTGGCAGTACAAAATCATCTATCTATGCAGTTGATAGATGTAGTGACTACATATCCATGTGGATCACTAGATTTGGACATGTATAGTTCCTGATGGAATCTCAATCTGAATCGAAATGCAAATGCAACATGTATTGTGTAAATTTAATAAGTCACAACATGGCTTATTGTTGTCGGTATATTTTGGTACAACCGACGTAGTGAGTTCCTTATACACAAGGATTACTCCTACAATGATGATTGCTCATGCATTTTTGTCATACACAAGTATTTCTCTTGCAATGACGAAGCACATGATCATCCTAAAGACGGAATTTGAGATGAAGGATTTGGTTTAACCCAAATAGTGCTTGATACTACAAGTCGAGCTACTTCACTCAAGTATTATGGTACACCAAGTTGCCTATATTATAAATATTGGAGAAACTTAAAATGGACAAGTCATATCCATCTCCCATGCCGGTTGTTCGATCTCTAGACGTAGAGAAAGATTTACTCAAAACACGGGATGATGTAGAAGGGATGTTGGGACTTGAGGTTCCATATCTCAGTGCCATTGGATCCACCAACACAATTGGTTGGGAATCAAGAATATCTTTTGATATCTCCAAGGCACCACACATTACTTGACCTATTCTTGTAATTTCAGAGAAATCTGAACTCCAATATCATCAGAATACACTGATGATTGCGACTTGAATGATCCCCACAATGTGCACCTACATGGTAGAAGTGTCACTCCATTGATGTCTTCAAAACAGACTCCAGCGACTACACCTACCAATCATTCTAAAATACAAGGCCTCGTACACACGTGTAGCTTTATGGAATGATAAACCACATACATCAGTCATGTGGAATTGGTTCTCTTGAACCATGAATCATTATCTACACAGATAATGTTCCTTGTGTTGCATGGATGCAAACATGATATATCAAGAGCAATATCACTAAGCATATTGCATCTAGACTGTTTTAACTCCATGAACTTCAAAAGAGTTGGGGATAAACATTTTGCAAGTCAAATCACACAATGATGTTGTTGGTTTGTTCACGAAGTCTCTACCTACTTCAGTATTCCAGAAGTATTTTATGGAATTGGTATGCGACGACTTCCAAATTTGCAAGAATCAGGGGGAGTATCTTCCTGAATCAATCATGTTCAAAGCATCATATTACACTCTTTTTCCCTTCATGAGTTTACTACACAGGTTCTCATCAAGGTTTTTAATGAGGTAATATCAACACAAGATGATATGTCATATTTTCTGTCTTCCCCAACAGGGTTTTTAGGAAAGTATATACGACATATATTGTTCTCTAAACTCTATGGGTTTTTCCCTTTTACAAGGTTTTTCTCATATTGAGTTAACAAAGAGACAATACCAATTATATGTCAGTGTCATTTTCTCCTTATTTTCCCACTCGGGTTTTGAAGGAGTTTTAACAAAGATATCTAACTCAAGTATATGTTGCATCATTTTCTCCTTATTTTCCCACTGGGTTTTAAGGAGTTTTAGCAACATAACATACACACTACTCTCCTCGTATTTTTCCCACAGGGTTTTTAGAGGAGATGATTCCAAAGATGATTCTAGAGATGACCAAGCACAAGGACAAGGAAGGATTAGGGGGGTGTTAGGATTTAATTAATAGGTTAATTAAAAGGGTAATCCTCCCTCATGTAATTCTCTATGTTGATTGGTTTGTCAACAGACACAACCCTTCCTCACACCTCTTCGAACAGACGTGACCCATATTCGCGTCTCTTCCCCTTGTATATAAGTTGTGAATCATCAATGGAACAGACTAGTTGAATCATTTGTTGTCTCTCTCGTTTTATGTCTCGATTACCTCTAACAGAAAGGAATATCAAAATTTGCCTCTCTGCAACTTTTAATGGTGCAGTCTTGCACCTGACATAGACTAAAAAGAGCAGGGAATTTTTCACAGAAAGGTTGCTCGCCCATGATAGGATCTTTCCATAGCCTGGTGATGTTTCCATTTTTCAAATTTACTTTTCGTCCAGCCATATAAGTATCTTTTACTTTCAAAATAGATTTCCAACAAGGAGAATCATTAAACCTAGAATTGACCGTAGCCACAGATTTGGTCCTCAGGTACTTTGCCTTAACAATTTGCTGCCATAAGCCATCTATAGTGTCTAGTTTCCACCACCATTTGCATAAAAGGCTAATGTTTTGCTTCCTAAGGTCTTTGACACCAAGACCACCTTTCTTTTTTGACCGACAAACTCTGGTCCATTTGACCATATAATATCCTTTTTTCTGTTTTTTTCCATGCCAAAAGAAACGACGTCTATGTTTATCTAGTTTCTCTATGAAGGTCTTATTTAACAAGAACATGCTCATAACATAAGAAGGCAAATTGGAAAGACATGCGTCAACTAAAGTCAATCTTCCCCCGGAGGAAGTGGCTCCACCAATCCAAGCATCTAGCTTTTTAATGAACTTGCTTTCCACAAAAGCCAAGTCAGAATTTTTCAGACATCGGAAAGAAACCGGGACGCCCAGATATTTCATGGGTAAGTTTCCAATTTGGCAACCAAACATGTCAGCATAAGAACTGGCTATATCATTGTCTCCTCCAATAAGGAAAATCTCGCTTTTCTGATAGTTTATCTTTAACCCCGACATTAACTCGAAAAGGTAAAGGAGCAGTTTTAGGTTGATAGCTTTATCAAAATCATGTGTTAGACAAAGAACCGTGTCGTCGGCGTATTGCATGATTGCGACACCCTTATCAACGAGATCAGGTGCCAGACCAGTAAAGAGGCCATTTTCTTGAGCCTCAAGAACCATTTTGGTAAGGCATTGTGCGGCAGAATTAAAAAGGAAAGGAGACAGGGGATCGCCTTGACGAACCCCTTTCGAGCTTTGGAAGTAGGGACCAGTTGCATTATTGATCTTAACGGAAACCGTGCCATTATTGAGAATTTTTTCAACTTTATCACACCAAAAATCCCCAAAGCCCATGGCTCGCTGACTGTCCAAGAGGAAATTCCAATTCACCTTGTCGAAAGCTTTCTCGAAATCAAGCTTAAGGATAACCCCAACATGTTTTTTGACATGAGTATGATGCATGAGTTCATGAAGGGACATAATCCCATCAACTATAGTTCTGTTTTTCATAAAAGCATTTTGATGAAAACTAACAATCTTAGAGAGGAAGGGTTCCACCCTAATTGTAAGGACTTTGGTAAGCAGCTTATAAATGCATCTGAGGAGACATATAGGTCTGTATTGACTTATTTTGTTAGCATCAGCCATTTTTGGCAAAAGGGTGATGATTCCATAATTGAGACGTTGTACATCCAGGGAACCATCATGAAAAGCATAAAAGATATTCATTATATCATTTTTTACAATAGGCCAACAGTGTTGGTAAAATTCGATGGGGATATTGTCAGGGCCAGGAGCTTTGTTCTTCTTCATTGAGAACAACGCGTCTTTCACTTCCTCGACAGAGAAAGGTCTACTGATGATCTCATTATCAGCATCATTCATTTTCTCATGTGATTTCCACATTGAGTGGTTAAGAGGAAAAAGGTTCCCAGGAGCCGGGCCAAACAGATTCTTATAATAAGAGGTGGCGTGGCTCAAGAGATTTTCAGTTCCCTCAATAATAACACCATTGTCATCAAGGGAGATCATAGTATTTTTTCTTTTGCGACCATTGGCCACTCGATGAAAATAACTTGTATTTAAATCTCCCTCAAGGAGCCATTTCTCATGAGCTTTTTGATACCACATCAATTCCTCATCTTTATAAATCTCCATAAGCTCGATCATGATCATAGTTTTTTTCATATTCAGATCACTCGAAAGATCATAGGTTTCTTCTAACTCTTCAATGTGAGCTAAATCCTCTTTTAAACCCATTTTTCTTTTTCTAGTGTGCCCATATAAATTTGATCCCCAACCCTTGAAGAATTTTTTGAAGCGTTTCAACTTAATATTTAAAATGTCAATGGGATCATTGCTGTAAACACGTTTATCCCAAATATCAGTAACAATAGGTAAGAAATCAGCATGCTTGAACCAGGAGATGTCAAATCTAAAATCCCTCGACTTATTGGCAATAGGAGACTTTGTACCGGTGTCAAGGAGTAAGGCATTGTGATCCGAGATGTCTCTGACCAGCTTTCTAACCGACACTACAGGAAACATGTCCTCCCACCCAGGTGACATAAGAAAACGATCTAATTTTTCCAAGGTAGGGGAAGCTTGCTTATTAGACCAAGTGTAACGACCGCCATGCATGAAAATCTCGCGAAGCCCTAAGGTGTGAATAACAGAGTTGAAGATATCAATGGAATGTGAATGAAGAAAATTTTTATTTTTCTCTCCACTATGCCTTATAATATTAAAGTCTCCTCCAACAATATATGGCATAAGAAGATTGTGGCAAAAAGCAGAAAGTTCAGTAAGGAATTCTAGCTTATACTCCTCATGAGGAGCACCATAGACAATAATAAGCGCCCAATTAGTTTTATGAATTTTATCCCACAGAACAAATTGAAGCATATATTTACCCTTCTTAACAGCATTAACCTCCAACGACTCATTCCTAACTCCACAAAGGATACCGCCAGATTTGCCAACGGAAGGGACCCATTTCCAAAAGAAAGTATTACCCGGATCTAACTTGCGAAAGAAACTAAAATTATAATCTTGCTTCATGGTTTCTTGGATGCCAACAAAATCCAGGGAATAATCAGCAATCATATCTTTAATACAGGTTACTACTCCTTTTTTTCCCACACTCCTACTATTCCAAATGAGTCCTCTCATTTAAAACGACTTGGTTTAACATGTTTTCTAGTGACCCTACCAGGAATCTGGGTAGATTTGTCACTAGAAGGGGCGTCCTTCTTTGTTTGACTTCTCGTGTTAGGTCTGGATACAATCACAGCAGGTTTTTTCCGTGACGATTTTTTCCCTTTCTTTCTGACTATAGTAAAGGGTTCATCATCATCAGAGGGTGGTATCCAGTCCATAGACAGAGGAGTCGAGTTACCAATATTATTTTCAATATAAAGATTATTAGTATGCAGTTGGGCAGAAACATTTTTATCAGCCAAATTATTTCTCGAGGTTTCCAGTTCTCTAAGAATGTCAATGGCAGCAAAATCATTATCAGGAATTTGAACCCCCATCTTATAGGCTCTACACATCAATTCATTGTTTGAAAGTGCAGCGAAGGAATTAGAATCAGAGATAGGTACAGCGATATTACCTTCCAAGTTTCTCTTCCTGGCCACCCTCTCCACCTTGTCCATGATGTTCGCGTTTTCCTCTTCTGGGCATCTGCGGCTGTATCTTGGGACAGCCTGCTCCTCCTGAGTGTCTTCCTCATTGTCTCCCGCAGATAACTCAGGCGATTGGACCAGGTAATCTGAGGACATGTTCGTAGGGGAGTTTACCATATCAGTAACATCAGTTATCACAGGAAGCGAGGGCCAGGTTTCATCCGAGAGAGAGTGAGAAAACGGTATCAGCAAGGGTGAAGTGGGAGCATTTGTAGGGGTCAGAGAAATGCAGGGCAAATTATTACTGTCATTAAGAATGGGGCAGGGAATAAGCCACTTATTAGGAGACGTACCAGACTGGCGCAGAGCATCCTCATGTTCTCTGGTAATAGTTTCAATAAGGAGTTCACCACCAGCGCTATCATCTTCTGATTCCTGAGTATCCACTTCAACTGTAACATCAGTAATGGTAACATTCTCATGCTGGCGGCCCTGGTGAACAGATTCAGTTTGACTGCTCATAAGCTGAGTATCAGAATTATCTTCAGTAACCATGTTACTCTGCTCGAATCTTGGCCTCTTCGGGGAAGGAGCACCCGTATTGCCCGCCGCAATGTTTGAAGAGTCTCTAGGTTTTCCTCCAACCACAATCTTGTCCACCTCATAGTAAAAGTCATAGAAATTATCACCAAGACAACCTTCAGCACTGGCAGGAATCATCTCAATGTCTCTACAACCAATCAAGACTTTGACATACTCAGGTTTATGCAGAGTGGAAGCCTCCAGATCAAGGGAAACACCCACAAGGCCTCCAGCATATAACACATTAGCTTCACATCTCTTGTCCAGGGGAATGTTGCTAATTTTTACCCAAGCTTTCTGAAGCTGAGCTTTAGCTCCGACCGAAGCCGTCCATGGTGAGAGGCTAACAGTCGCATCTGCTGTCTTGAGCTTCATGGATGCACCATAGCACACTGCTCTTTCCACTTCACGAGGTGTAGGAAACCGCATAGTATACTTATTCGGACCAATAGCCCTGGCAGTGCATCTCCAGCTATCCCTAAAAATCATGTTAAAAGATTGTTCAATCTCTCTACAGGTTGCATTCCCCTCAATGATAGTAATGACCACACTGGTGGCTCTTTCCTTGACCAATTTGGAGGAACTTAGATCAGGCATGTAGAAAAAACCACGACCAGGGGCCTGGAAACCACACATAGAAGGAGTACATTCCCAGGGTAGGATGGTCTGACAGATCTGAGCAATATGCCCAAGTTTTTTACAACGGTCGCAGCGGATCGTGGGACACCGCGCGGTGTAATGGCCAGTAAGGTTGCAATTGAGACAGGGAGCTGGGTCACCGGCCGCCATTAGGGAACTGGCTCCGGCCCCTTGAGTAGTACCAGTGTTACCTCCAGCAATGGCGGGAGCCTCCTGGCGGCGCTTCTCCGACTCCCACGCCGCAGCTTCCCATCGATCATTGGACTGCTGCGAGTGAGAGTTGGAGCCACGCAGGTTGGTGGAGGAGGTCTGCGCCGCGTCCTCCCGCTGCCAGACGTTGCGGCCGCGCCCCCGGTTGGAATGGTTGCGTCCTCTGCCGCCGCCAAACCGTCCCCCGCCATCACCCATCGACGGAGGAGAGGCGGCGACTTGAGCGAAGGAGCGAGGATCTCCGGCAACCTTGCCTCGCCACCAGCCGTAGGTATCAGGATTTTGTGGAGGATGAGGAGGAACCCTGGATTTGTCCCAGAAATGGCTGAGGATGAGATCTAGGTCAAAACCAGCGGAGGCGTCTCGATCTGAGGATATATAGGTGCTAGGTTTTCCTGGGCCCTCTTGCTGGAGACTGCCATTGACGATGGACGATGGATGTTCGCTCGCAGTACACGTGTGACAATCTCCATCCATGGCCGCCATGGATGTGGTAACATCTGGGCTCAAGCCCAATTTAGCAACAGTAACTGGGCCTTCCGCCATGGCTGTGATAGCATTCGGAGAGGCCCCCAACAATCCACACGAGCCCCATCTTCCAGGATCAATAATATGACCACCGCGCGGACGCGGCGGCTCCGGTGAGCTCAGGCGGAGCGGATTTCTGGTCGGAGCAACTTTGTAGAAAAGCTCCTCAATCGATGAAGGGAAGGGAGCCGATCCAGACGCGACCGAGGCGCGCGCCGGAATCGCATTACCTCCCGATTGTCGGCGTCCATGCCGAGCTTCGGCGCCGAAGAGGGAGCTTGGCGGCAAGGGTCTGGGGGGGACTCGGACATCATGGCGCGGAAGAGTAACAGGGCCGCCAAATCCAACCGATTCCCTCTCCCCAAGCCTTCTCGAATCAACCACGAATTCTGAGCGATCAAGCAGGAGAAGGCGCCCCTTGGCGTGGTGGATGATTAGCACTCCATCGAGGAAGGGGAGGTTCCGGCCGCCGCCGGCGAACGGCCGGAGGGCGTACGTGACCCGCCAACTCGATACGGAGGAGGATGACGCCATGTTCTGCTCCCTCCTCACGTCCATGGTGGTCCACGAGGCCACGCGTGCAGCGCGCTCGCGGCGGAGGACAGCGCGGCACGGAGAGCTGGGGCAGGAGCGGTGCCGCGCGACGGCGACGATCGTCGGTGGGCACGTCGGCGGCCCGACGATCCCGATATTCTGGCGCCTCTCCCATAGCTGGATCATGTATTGATTGGTGTCATGTGACACCAATGGGATTTTGCCGTTTCCCATTGTAAATGAAGTAATACTCTTAGAAACTGACACCTGTAAATTCTATTGAATGACATCAATAATTTTTTTTTGTGGCTTCGCCCCTGGCTGGATGTGTCTTGTAGCTCCGCATGGAGATGGAAGGCTACGTCCCAGAACAGGGATAGCACATCGACACTGTAAGTCTATGTCAATCAAAATCATGATGTTTGATTTTTGCAAAAAAAAAAGTCATGCTGCTTCATAACCATGTAGGTTGCTACAGCGTTTATTAATTGTTAGATATAAATAACCAGAGCCAACAGTTGATGATTCTTGTTGAGATTTGTATGTGAACCTGCGTATTACTTGTATCTGAACTGGGAACTCACAACTTTTGATTGAGAAAATAGAACGACCTCGTGGGCATTAATTTATAAAATGGGGTTAATGTACAATACTATTGAGAAGCCAGTGTATTCAATTGGCTATTGTAGACTCGTAGAATTGGTCTATATTCGGAAGTCAGAGCCACTCAAACCATATGTCCATTTTTCCTTTCATGACCATTTTGCCTTTCCTTGTGACTAATATTTTCAGTCAAAGTTGTTGCCTTTTATTTTTCAGGTTGCTTGTCTGATTCATTTGTGCTTGGCAGAGCCCAGATAAATGATCAAGACGGGCGGCAGGGAGGATGATCAAGATGGCATGATCGAGAAAAGCAGCTGGCCACCTCATGTTGTACCGCTGGGAGAAGGATGACATCTTCGAGCAGACTACAACGAAGAAGGTACCGGGCTGATTTTTGCACGCGTATGTGGCTGTTGGCACCATTGTGTGATTTGGTTATTGTGCGCATATTTGTTCATTATTGCCATGTGAAAGTTAGAAAGTAATTTGTTACTTGGTGCACACAATTGGATGCTTGGGATTTAGGTGTTTAAGAAATTATTCTGGTTTCTTGTTGTATTCTTTCATAAGAAACTATTCTGGAGTAATTGAATTATTTACAAGCTGTCGAGTAACTGTTTGTTTCCTTGCACATTTTCTGCACTACTGTTGTTCTTGCACATCATCATTGCAACCTAGAATTTGTTAATGAATTTTCTTGTACTGGTCATATGCCAAAAGGGTGATAACGCTTCCTATGGCAACCTAGAAACTTTCCTGAAACTCAGATATGCTATGCATTGGCTACTTCAAAGGTCTTAGAGGTTATCTGCAAGTTGGAGTACTATCTCTACTATATTAAATGGCTAGAGATGGTTGGATGGTTGGTACGTCGCCTGCTCCATTTCTGCTCCCAAAAAATCATCCGTATCCCTGTATCACATCGTCCACAACAAAAATAGCGAATATTGTGAAAAGTAAATGAGAGAAAGACCCAAAATGAAAACTTAAACCTTGATATGATTTTAGGAGTGTGAAAAGGTTGTATAATGCCTTTTATTCCCAATTTTGGTTATCCATACATTGTAGATATTCTACCACAGACAAAACGCTGTCATATTTTCTGTGTGTCACTCTCCTATGTATTTGTTGATCAAGTCACTCTTAGTCATTCTTCCTTGCAGAGCACAGGCACACGGGGAGGCTTAGAACCTGAAGGAAGAAGGCTTAAAACCAACACTCTAGGTAGCTCTTTTGGTCAAATGGTTCCTGGTTTTCTTTTCTATTTGACTTGATCTTCATTCGGAGAACTAACATCACCATACACTTCTGTAGCTTATAATTAGTTTTCGGCAAATGGATTTTGTTCCAGGAAACCATTAGTCTGTTGCATCTCTTTTTCAGTGTTAGGCACACATGTTTATGGCCAGAGCTAAATTATGCTAAGTGTGACTAGGTAAAACCATTTTAGGATCAAATTGATCAACTTATTCAACTTATTGCAGTATTTACTCTGCTTAGATTTTATGGTTTATAATGCTACATTTGCATTATGGTTTGTCGTTGACTTGTGTTTGCATGGTGGATAGGCACGGATGCAGCCAACGGTTCGAAGTGAAGCCATCAGGATATTGTCCTTAGCATCATCCGACATGTGAACACCACTTAGACGCTTGTGCATCACTACAATTTTCTACGTTTCCCTGGGGATGCAATATGGAGCGAGGTCACCGCTGAATTCCGCACTATGATGATACAACTAGAGAGATGTACAAGCTTTCCCATCTCCAGGCGATCTCATATTAGCACATGAAAGGTAAGGACGCAACACCTTGCTTTTGCCCTTCCTTTCCCTTTCATTTCAGTAATTCTTTTGTTAATATGGGGATGGGAGCAAATAAGGAGTTCTCGATTCAAAGAAATGAATTGCTTGTTGGATGCCTATCTTTTGGTGCTTGCAGCGCATGTCATCTTCGTTTTCTTCAGCAGCATGCTAAATGCTGGAGTTTACCAAAAATGGTTTGCATTATGGGTAGGTCCTCATACGCCCAGACCTGCCTCTCCCCCGCACACACAAGCAAGTCGCTGTTGTGCCTTTGACTATTGCTGCTGTGCCAAGACCTGCAAAATCGGTCAAGCCAGTTTCCACGACCGTCAAACAGACACTTCAAGCTTTGATGATGAAATTCATGTGGGAAATCTCGGGTGCGCAACTCGAGTATGCTAGCTGCGCTGGTAAGGGACGCTCTTGCACCAATCCTTTAATAAATAGCGTGAGAATTGCTTACCATGCTAGGCAATTTCTTAATCATTATTCATCGCAACACGAAGGTGTTTAGTTGTACTTTAGAGAGATCTTATTGCAAATGTTTGTGTATGGAAGCACCTCTTAGTGCAAATGTTGTAATAATTGTTCAGATAACAGTTGGATTTGCTCATGTAAAGGGCGCATGCTTTATTAGCTGATAAGAAAACCATATATTTGACTACTTTGTGTTCATATTCATAAAGCATATCGCGATGAGTGTGGTAAGTCATGAATCGTGGAATGTGATGTCTGTCCTATGTGTTGGTTTCATACCAAATCATCTTGTGAAGTGT